>NW_027397108.1:1560240-1630345 GCF_003265705.2 Callorhinus ursinus
TTTTTTTTTAAATCTTCTTTCTTTTTTCGAACAACTTCTTATCTTATCAAGTCCTTTTATAAAATCTTTTATAATTTTCATCTTTACAGTCATCTTCTATCCCTTCATTGTATCAACCCTTATTTTGTACATATATGTCTTTCTTCCTTTAAAATTTTAGGAGGCACTTTTTTCTAACAGACCAAAATACGCCCAAAATCTAGTGTGTGGCACTGATCTATGCACTAGCCTGATCATATTTGATCACATTCTGCTTTTTTTTGTATTGTTCTGTTTTTGTTTTTATCTTTTTTTTTTTCCTCTCTTTCTTTTTTCTTTCTTTCCCTTTCTTTTCCCCTGGTTTCAGGTCTTTTCTGATTTGTATACAGTATATTTGCTGGGGACGTTGTAAACCTGTTAGCATTTTGTTCTCTCATTCATCTATTCTCCTCTGGACAAAATGACAAGACGAAAAAAATCACCTCAGCAAAAAGAACAAGAGGTAGTACCGTCAGCCAGGGACCTACTCAATACGGACATTAGTACGATGTCGGACCTAGAGTTCAGAATCATGACTTTAAAGATACTAGCTGGGCTTCAAAAAAACGTGGAAGTTATTAGAGAAACCCTTTCTGGGGAAATAAAAGAACTAAAATCTAACCAAGTCGAAATCAAAAAGGCTATTAATGAGGTGCAATCAAAAATGGGGGCACTAAATGCTAGGATAAATGAGGCAGAAGAGAGAATCAGTGATATAGAAGACCAAATGATGGAAAGTAAAGAGGCTGAGAAAAAGAGGGAGAAACAACAACAGGATCAGGAGGGCAGAATTCGAGAGATAAGTGATTCAATAAGACAAAACAACATTAGAATAATTGGGATCCCAGAAGAAGAAGAAAGAGAGAGAGGGGCAGAAGGTATATTGGAGCAAATAATAGCAGAGAACTTCCCTAATGTGAGGAAGGAAACAGGCATCAAAATCCAGGAAGCACAGAGAACCCCTCTCAAAATCAATAAAAATAGGTCAACACCCCGACATCTAATAGTAAAACTTACGAGTCTCAGAGACAAAGAGAAAATCCTGAAAGCAGCTCGGGAGAAGAGATATGTAACCTACAATGGTAAAAATATTAGATTGGCAACAGACCTATTCACAGAGACCTGGCAGGCCAGAAAGGACTGGCAAGATATCTTCAGAGCACTAAACGAGAAAAATATGCAGCCAAGAATACTATATCCAGCTAGGCTGTCATTGAAAATAGAAGGAGAGATAAAAAGCATCCAGAACAAACAAAAACTAAAGGAATTTGCAAACATGAAACCAGCCCTCCAAGAAATATTGAAAGGGGTCCTCTAAGCAAAGAGAGAGCCTAAAAGCAGCAAAGATCAGAAAGGAACACAGACAACATACAGTAACAGTCACCTTACAGGCAATACAATGGCACTAAATTCATACCTTTCAATAGTTACCCTGAATGTAAATGGGCTCAATGCCCCAATCAAAAGATACAGACTATCAGATTGGATTAAAAAACAAGACCCATCGATATGCTGTCTGCAAGAGACTCATTTTAGACCCAAAGACACCCCCAGATTGAAAGTGAGGGGGTGGAAAACCATTTACCATGCTAATGGACACCAAAAGAAAGCTGGGGTGGCCATCCTTATATCAGACAAACTAGATTTTAAAACAAACACTGTAATAAGAGATGAGGAAGGACACTATATCCTACTTAAAGGGTCTATCCAACAAGAAGATCTAACAATTGTAAATATCTATGCCCCGAACATGGGAGCAGCCAATTATATAAGGCAATTAATAACAAAAGCAAAGAAACACATTGACAACAATACAATAATAGTGGGGGACTTTAACACCCCCCTGACTGAAATGGACAGATCATCTAAGCAAAAGATCAACAAGGAAATAAAGACTTTAAATGACACACTGGACCAAATGGACTTCACAGACATATTCAGAACATTCCATCCCAAAGCAACGGAACACACATTCTTCTCTAGTGCCCATGGAACATTCTCCAGAATTGATCACATCCTAGGTCACAAATCAGGTCTCAACCAGTACCAAAAGATTGGGATCATTCCCTGCATATTTTCAGACCACAATGCTTTGAAACTAGACCTCAATTACAAGAGGAAAGTTGGAAAGAACTCAAATACATGGAGGCTAAAGAGCATCCTACTAAAGAATGAATGGGTCAACCAGGAAATTAAAGAAGAATTAAAAAAATTCATGGAAACCAATGAAAATGAAAACACAACTGTCCAAAATCTTTGGGATACAGCAAAGGCAGTCCTGAGAGGAAAGTATATAGCAATACAAGCCTTTCTCAAGAAACAAGAAAGGTCTCAAATACACAATCTAACCCTGCACCTAAAGGAGCTGGAGAAAGAACAACAAATAAAGCCTAAACCCAGCAGGAGAAGAGAAATCATAAAGATCAGAGCAGAAATCAATGAAATAGAAACCAAAAGAACAGTAGAACCGATCAACGAAACTAGGAGCTGGTTCTTCGAAAGAATTAACAAGATTGATAAACCCCTGGCCAGACTTATCAAAAAGAAAAGAGAAATGACCCAAATCAACAAAATCATGAATGAAAGAGGAGAGATCACAACCAACACCAAAGAAATACAAACAATTATAAGAACATATTACGAGCAACTCTATGCCAGCAAATTAGATAACCTGGAAGAAATGGGTGCATTCCTAGAGATGTATCAACTACCAAAACTGAACCAGGAAGAAATAGAAAACCTGAACAGACCTATAACCACTAAGGAAATTGAAGCAGTCATCAAAAATCTCCCAAGAAACAAAAGCCCAGGGCCAGATGGCTTCCCAGGGGAATTCTGTCAGACATTTAAAGAAGAATTAATACCTATTCTCCTGAAACTGTTCCAAAAAATAGAAATGGAAGGAAAACTTCCAAATTCATTTTATGAGGCCACCATTACCTTGATCCCAAAACCAAAGATCCCATCAAAAAGGAGAATTACAGACCAATATCCTTGATGAACATGGATGCAAAAATTCTCACCAAAATACTAGCCAATAGGATCCAACAGTATATTAAAAGGATTATTCACCACGACCAAGTGGGATTTATCCCTGGGCTGCAAGGCTGGTTCAACATCCGCAAATCAATCAACGTGATACAATACATTAACAAAAGAAAGAACAAGGATCATATGATCCTCTCAATAGATGCAGAAAAAGCATTTGACAAAGTACAGCATCCTTTCTGGATCAAAACTCTTCAGAGTATAGGGATAGAGGGTACATACCTCAATATCATAAAAGCCATCTATGAAAAACCTACAGCGAATATCATTCTCAATGGAGAAAAGCTGAGAGCATTTCCCCTAAGGTCAGGAACGCGGCAGGGATGTCCACTCTCACCACTGCTATTCAACATAGTATTAGAAGTCCTAGCCACAGCAATCAGACAACAAAAAGAAATCAAAGGCATCCAAATCGGCAAAGAGGAAGTCAAACTCTCACTCTTTGCAGATGATATGATACTGTATGTGGAAAACCCAAAAGACTCCACCCCAAAACTGCTAGAACTCATACAGGAATTCAGTCAAGTAGCAGGATATAAAATCAATGCACAGAAATCAGTGGCATTCCTATACACCAACAACAAGACAGAAGAGAGACAAATCAAGGAGTCGATCCCATTCACAATTGCACCCAAAACCATTAGATACCTAGGAATAAATTTAACCAAAGAGGCAAAGGATCTGTACTCAGAAAAGTATAAAATACTCAGGAAAGAAATTGAAGAAGACACAAAGAAATGGAAAAACGTTCCATGCTCATGGATTGGAAGAACCAACATTGTGAAGATGTCAATGCTACCTAGAGCAATCTACACATTCACTGCAATCCCCATCAAAATACCATCCACTTTTTTCAAAGAAATGGAACAAATAATCCTAAAATTTGTATGGAACCAGAAGAGACCCCGAATAGCCAGAAGAATATTGAAAAAGAAAAGCAAAGCTGGCGGCATCACAATTCCGGACTTCCAGCTCTGTTACAAAGCTGTCATCATCAAGACAGTATGGTACTGGCACAAAAACAGACACATAGATCAATGGAACAGAATCAAGAGCCCAGAAATGGACCCTCAACTCTATGGTCAACTTATCTTTGACAAAGCAGGAAAGAATGTCCAGTGGAAAAAAGACAGTCTCTTCAACAAATGGTGTTGGGAAAATTGGACAGCCACATGCAGAAGAATGAAACTGGACCATTGCCTTACACCACACACAAAAATAGACTCCAAATGGTTGAAAGACCTAAACGTGAGACAGGAGTCCATCCAAATCCTAAAGGAGAACACAGGTAGCAACCTCTTCGACCTCAGCCGCAGCAACTTCTTCCTAGAAACATCACCAAAGGCACGGGAAGCAAGGGCAAAAATGAACTATTGGGATTTCATCCAGATAAAAAGCTTTTGCACAGCAAAAGAAACAGTCCACAAAACCAAAAGACAACCGACAGAATGGGAGAAAATATTTGCAAATGACATATCGGATAAAGGGCTAGTATCCAAAATCTATAAAGAACTTATCAAACTCAACACCCAAAGAACAAATGATCCAATCAAGAAATGGGCAGAAGACATGAACAGACATTTTTCCAAAGAAGACATCCAAATGGCCAACAGGCACATGAAAAAGTGCTCAACATCGCTCGGCATCAGGGAAATCCAAATCAAAACCTCAGTGAGATACCACCTCACACCCGTCAGAATGGCTAAAATTAAGTCAGGGAACGACAGATGTTGGCGGGGATGTGGAGAAAGGGGAACCCTCCTACGCTGTTGGTGGGAATGCAAGCTCGTGCAACCCCTCTGGAAAACAGTATGGAGGTTCCTCAAACAGTTGAAATTAGAGCTACCATTCGATCCAGCAATTGCACTACTGGGTATTTACCCCAAAGATACAAATGTAGGGACCCAAAGGGGTACGTGCACCCCAATGTTTATAGCAGCAATGTCCACAATAGCCAAACGGTGGAAAGAGCCAAGATGTCCATCGACGGATGAATGGATAAAGAAGATGTGGTATATATACACAATGGCATATTATGCAGCCATCAAAAGGAATGAGATCTTGCCATTTGCAACGACGTGGATGGAACTGGAGGGTGTTATGCTGAGTGAAATAAGTCAATCAGAGAAAGACATGTATCATATGACCTCACTGATATGAGGAATTCTTAAGCTCAGGAACAAACTGAGGGTTGCTGGAGTGGTTGGGGGTGGGAGGGATGGGGTGGCTGGGTAATGGACATTGGGGAAGATATGTGCTACGGTGAGTGCTGTGAATTGTGCAAGACTGTTGAATCACAGATCTGTACTTCTGAAACAAATAATGCAACATATTTTAAGAAAAAAGAAAAAGAAGAAGATAGCAGGAGAGGAAGAATGAAGGGGACTAAGTCAGAGGGGGAGACGAACCAGGAGAGATGATGGACTCTGAAAAACAAACTGAGATTTCTGGAGGGGAGGAGGGTGGGGGCATGGGTTAGCCTGGTGATGGGTATTGAGGAGGGCACATTCTGCATGGAGCACTGGGTGTTATGAACAAACAATGAATCATGGAACAGTACACCAAAACAAATTATGTAATATATGGTGATTAACATAACAATAAAAAAATTTTTTAAAAAATGTCTTTATACGACATTTAAAAGTTGCAAAGCACTTTATTTTATAATTTGACTCTCAGAACAATCTGGTATTATCGGCAGGACAAGAAATTGTAGTACCAGTTTTAAAGATGAGGAAAGTGAGGCTCTGAGGATCTGTGTGGCCCTGGTCTTGTGTCTGCATAGTGTTCTGTACTTCTCTTACCTGCACAGAGACCTCCGACAAATACTAATTTGGGATGTGTTGTGTAATGTCTTTTCTCCTGATCAGAGTATGACACTCCTCGTGCAGCCGGTTTGGGCCACCACTGAGTCCCCAGCTTCTAGCACAGAACCTAGCCCAAGAACGAATTCAGGGATTCAAAGAAAAGGTTCACAGAGCATTGTTGTGGCAGAGAGAGAACCATGTGTTAGTAAAGTAATGAAAATAAATAGGCTGTTTTCAGAAGCAGCGGCAGCTGTCAGGCAGTATGTGTTGATAAGGTGGAGAAGGACCATCTCCCAGGGCTACCTCACCACTCTCTGAGTGGGCATGGGGCCAGATGCCGCTTGCAGGGGGTGATACCACCTCTCCAGTGAGCTTCTAAGTTTGTATAGCAAGGGACTGAGTGGTCAGATGCCCCTGAAGGGCAGAGGATGCTCAGGCGCCCAGCCCTCTGGCTTCTTCTTTTCTGGAAGGGAGCCTTCCGCCATGACAAAGGAACCTAGGACAGTGCTTGGTTTCCACCTGCTCTGTAGTGCAGAGATGAGGGAAACAGCACAGCAGTGTCTCCTTATGGGGAAAGAGGAGTATTTCTGTGCCTAATGTTTACTCATCTTTTACTCCAAGTGGTAAAATACACACACACACACACACACACACTTGTTTAGGATGTATCAGAAAACAAGACTTCCCTAGAAGGAAGAACTCTGGTACAGTACTGGAGATGATCCATTCATCAGACCTCACATTCTGGCTCTTTCATTTGTAATGAAAAGAATCCCTAAATCTCTCATTTTTCTCAGCTACAGAGTGACTTTGTAATGCTCACCTCATCACATTGTTCTGAAGTTCCAAGGATTAAACAAGAACAAGCAGTTTAGATGCCTGGCACATATCGCATGCTCATAACTGGCTAGGGACTGTTATTATCCTTCTGCTCTGGGGGAGAGGACAACAGTAATACTGTTGCTTTTCTCTGCACTCACAATCAGGACTCATTTTGTACACACCACACCCCGGTGAGGTAGAGAGCTTCATCCCCATCTTGCAGGTGAGGAGTCTGGCTCATGAAGTTGGTGTGACTTGCTCAGAACCACATAGTGTGTAAATGGCAGAATGTTTGGTCATTCTAGAGCTATAGTGGCCTCGCTGATGGTGGGCTTGGATGTTCTTTTACTGAGGGAAAGAACAATCAATACCTTTGCAGGAACACTGCTGGAGAGAATCCTGACGTGAGCACAAAGTTTCTGGGAAAAAGAAATTGGCAAATCTCGCTGTCAACAATCAGAAGGTGATCAATGGGAGAAAAGTACTCTGAGAAAAGCATGGTTTTTTAATCTTCTTTGAAACAGCTGATTTCCCTAGACAAGTGGATAGCTAAATTCATATAATTATCTATGCATACACTCCTGTCATCTTCAGTATTTGTAGACAGTACATTTTATTTTTTAAGTAAAGGAAAAATAGAGATGCCATTATTCATGTGTTAGCAGTTGGAAAAATCTCTCTCCCCTTGCTTCTCTCTTGCTGTTGTCAGCACAAGTTATGATGAATTTGGGGAGTAGGTCAACAAATGTATCCATAAGAAAACTAGTAAAAGAAATGTTTACTGCTTCCTGGTGCTTGTTAGTGTGAAAAGATAATCAGTTGCTTCCTGATTCTTAGGAGAAGGAAACAAAAGGTCTCTCCCTCAGCAGAAGGGGAATTTTTGGTCTAGCCAAATGTACCTGGTGAACGGGAACATCAACTTATAGGGGCAGACATGCATCACCGTCACTGCCCCTTGCCCCCACACATACCACCTGGACAACCAACTCTTCCTCTCAAGGCCCATCTAATGGTTCTTAGAGGGGAAAGCTAAGCCTCCCTTGGGACTGCTGGCGTGGGCATTGGGGGTGGAGAGGACCAGGCATGGGCTGGCTAGGTGGCAGCATCCTACATTTCATGTAACATGTCTGCCTACCACAAATTGGGCTGAGAATTCGCCCTTACTCACATGTGTTACACTCGGTGTTCTCTTCTAACACACCCTCTGAAGCCCCGGAGTTGTAAACACCCTTCTTCCAAACCCACAGAAGCCCTTAGACGTACTTCCAGCTGTATTTGGAGCTGTTTGGCAGGCCAAAGCAAGTTTTTGTATATTTAGAAAAATTAACCTATTGGAATACTCCATTCTGGGGCTCCTCCGGGAATCAAGCAAGAGTCAGAGTAGCTAATGAAGGCTTTCTGTCCATGGAGACCTAGAGCACTGGGTCCAGCCTTAGCTAGATCATGAGGCCAGTGGGAAAGGACTTGTGTAAAGCAATCTCAGCAGCCCAGGAGGAAGACTGGAAACCACAGTCTACCCACAGGACTCAATGAGACAAAGGGCAAAAATAAGTAGGTTATAAAACAAATTGTACGGTATAATCCCGTTAAAACTGCAAACTGTATATGTCATATGCATTTATTTTGAAAAAATATCAGAAGGAAATATATCAAAATTCAAAATTTTGAGCCCTTCTTTCCTGACTGCTAAGAATACAGGTTACTTTCATTTGTTTATGTTTGTGATTCAGACCTGTTTTTTCCCGGATTTTCTCCATTAAGCATGTACTATTGTCATAATGAGAAAAAAAAGCTACAGTTTAAAAACACTGCAGATGATCCACATCAGCATATGAGTTGGAAGAGTGCTACTAATGAGCCAAATGAGCCCTATAAGAACAGAGTCATTCTCATAATCCAGTCAAGAAATGGGCAGAAGACGTGAACAGACATTTCTCCAAAGAAGACATACAAATGGCCAACATGCTCAACATCACTTGGCATCAGGGAAATACAAATGAAAATCACAACGAGATACCACCTCACACCAATCAGAATGGCTAAAATTAACAACTCAGGAAACAACAGATGTTGGAGAGGATGCAGAGAAAGGGGAACCCTCCTACACTGTTGGTGGGAAGGCAAGCTGGTGCAGCCAGTCTGGAAAACAGTATGGAGGTTTCTCAAACAGTTGAAAATAGAGCTACCCTACGACCCAGCAATCTCACTACTAGGCATTTATCCAAAGTATAGAAACATAATGATCGGAAGGGGCACATGCACCCTAATGTTTATAGCAGCAATGTTCACAATAGCCAAAATATGGAAAGAGCCCTGGTGTCCATTGACAGATGAACGGATAAAGAAGATATGGTACACACACACACACACACACAGGAATATTACTTGGCCATCAAAAAGAATGAAATCTTGCCATTTGCAACGATGTGGATGAAACTAGAGGGTATTACGCTAAGTGAAATAAGTCAGAGAAAGACAAATATTACATGATTTCATTTATATATGGAATTTAAGAAACAAAACAGATGAACATAGGGGAAGGGAAGGAAAAATAAGAAAATCAGAGAGGGAGACGAACCGTTAGACACTCTTGGGGCGCCTGGGTGGCTCACTTGTTAAGCTTCTGCCTTCGGCTCAGGTCATGATTCCAGGGTCCTGGGATTGAGCCCTGCGTTGGGCTCCCTGCTTGTGTTAACCTCTCTCGCTGTCTCTCTCTCTGTCAAATAAATAAATGAAACAAAAAAACCCATAAGAGACTCTTAACTATAGGAAACAAACTGAGGGTTGCTGGAGGGGATGTGGGTGGGGGAATGGGGTAACTGGGTGATGGGCATTAAGGAGAGCACTGGACATAATGAGCACTAGGTATTACATGCAACTGATGAATCACTAAACTCTACCTCTGAAACTAATAATACACTATATGTTAAGTAATTTATTAAAAAAACAAAAAACAGAGTCATTCTCCAGGCCCTCTTGTGCCTCTCCGATGGCTTCCCTGAAACCAAGAGAATGAAGCTTCCAAAGTGCATCATCAAACACTTAGTCATTAGACCATGGAGTCTACCTTTGTAGAGAGTAGACTAAGGTGGTTCTGAAGAGGGAAGACACAGGCAGCTTTCTCTTTCCCCTAATCTCAAGCAGGGCACCTATTCTTTTGACCACCTCTATCCTCACCTGGAGATTCAGAGAGCAGTAAGCTACACACCGAAGTCAATAGCAAGGAAATGGGGATTTAGAGAAATTGGCCTGGTCAGACACCAGCCAGTCTGATGCAGGGTGAAGCTCAGGGTCCCTCTGGATGAGGCAGATAAGGCTCCCATCCCAGCTCTGCCGCCACTCAGCCTTTTGGGCAAGTTAGTTAGCCTTATGTGGCCTCATGTTCCTGTGTGGGAGTCTTCTCTTTTGTCTCCAAGAAACAATTGTTGAAGTTTCACAGAACATTGACTTCTCAGAACAGGATTGGAAAAAATTGCAGCTGGAAATCAGAACAAAAACAAAACATCCTAGCTTGGGAAACATGCAACGGAAATAAAGTGTGTTTGCCTTTACGAATGCTTAAAATGAAAGAAAACCAAAGCACCCCATCCTTACACACCCCGGATACAATTGTAGAATTGTACAATAATCGTTCAATTACTGTGATGTTTCAAAGCAAAGCCAGAATGCTAGAATCTTCTAAGCCTCCATTGTCCCATGTATGGTAGCCACATGTGGCTATTGGAGGGTGGCTAGTCCCAACTGAGATGTGCTATCAGTATAAAATACACCCCAGATATCAAAGATTCAGTGTGAAGGGAAGGTAACATAACTCATTCATATTTTGCATTGATTGCATGTTGACCTGATAATATTTTGGATGTAATGAATCAAAATTTATTATTAAAAGTAATTTCACCTGTTACTTTTTACTTTTAGTGTGCCTGACTAAAAAATTTAAAATTACTTAACGTGGTTGGCCTTCTATTTCTTTTAGGCAGTGCTGATCTAGAAGACAGATTTTCTTTCTGGGGATAGGCTCTACCTGCATGTTCTTCCGGGTGCCATGTGACGTGACAATAGAACTGTGTGAAGCACGTTGCGCACAGGGAAGATGCAAGGGCTGTCAACATCTTTTACCCCACCCACCCCCGGCCCTCACTGGGTTATGGTAGCTTTGATGCCAGTCACTGGGCCTTCCTCCTTCCCCCTTTCCCTCCTTCCTCTTCTTTCTTGCTGTTTCCTGTTTTTGTAAAATCATCTATGCCAAAGTGCTTCCTGTTCCTGAGCTCTAATAGGACTGAGGTGTCGGTCAGATGATTAGCTGCTGTTCTACTTCACTCATCATTAGCAACTGATTTACTGGGAAAGCTTTACTCCAGGTAAAATCATTACCTGCCAGAGTGATGTGACTTGTGGAGACAAGCTTTGCCTGCCCAGAATACTTCAGTATTCTTTAACTAACATCGCTCTGGTTTTTCTTTGCAAAACTGATCAACATCTTTGGTTGCGTCAGTCGTGGTGCCCTATACTCTTCCCCTCCCCACTGGACATTCAGGATAATTCAGCTCCCTTTCCCAGGACTTGAGTCTTAAGAGGGATGACACACCATGGGAGTGGAGGTAGATCTACACCATCCATATATCACTGATCACTCCTGCTGCTGGGTTCTTAGATCTGCCTTGCTACTGTGCTTGATTGATTTTCAATTCTTCCTTTGATCTGATGAGCTACCCAATAGTCTTGAAATAACTTCCCTTTGCATTTGAACTATGCAGAGTCATTTTCCATTCTTTGCAGCCACAGCCCTCCTCTCTGTTGTTATCCTAATTCAGCAAAACAGTGAAATGCTGTAAAAAGTATTTAAGAACCTTTATCCCTGGTTACAAATATTAGTATCACCAGGAATAGGTTGGAATAGAGATGAATTGGTTGTAAGGCAGCCGTCAGCTTTGTATTTGTAAGAAACTAGCATCGTGCTGTTCCCTGGCTTGCTCCATTGATCATGGAGCTGAGTCCCACCAGTTCTTGCAGACCTCACCTCCTTGCTGGGGGCGGGGCTGAGCTCTGGGAAATGGGAGTTTAAAGGGATGGGATGGCCTGGCTCTCCCCAGCCTTTCACTTTGTAAACACTACTACAGTGAGTTTTCACTCGAGCTGTCCCTTGAGAAACCGTTTTGATGTCGTGCCTAAAGCCACACCTCTCTGAATTACCTTTAAAGAAGATAAATTTTAACCGCCAAGAAGCACCTGTTTTCTCATGACGTGCATATGCAACTTCAACTATTTTTGTTACTCAGGGAGAATACTGGTGGCTTCATCTGGTTCACTGAGCTAAAGGGTCGGAAGGGGCTTTTTTTCTTCCCAGTGGGTTCTCAGTTTTCTTCCTATGTGGAGGTTTTAAAGACATGGTCATGGTCTCTCCTTAATTCTGTTATTCAATATAAATCTCTAGCATTTTATGATGGGAAGGGGAGAAACTTCATGTAAGTGTTGCAGCCATGAGTAGTGGGTTTGCTGTTACTAAAATACCTTGCATTTACAAAAATAAGTTAGCAAGAAATTGTTTTTTCATGCACTCTATACCCGTATGTTCTGTTTTGATTAGAAAGGTTGCTGCCAGCCAGGGAAGAAGGACTCAGGTAAATATAACTCCCTTGATGTGTGTAACCAAGAGACTGAAGTAATACTCATTTACACAGAATTGTTTATTGGTTGCATACTAAGTTTCAAGCACTAAACTAGGGTTTTGCATTTATTATTTCATTTGTTTTTCACAACATCCTTGAAAGTTAGATATCATTATCCCAGTTTTAAGAAAAAAAGAAGGCTGAAAACCACAATAATTAGGTGCTCTGACTACAGTCATCCAGCTAAGAAGTGGCAAATCAAGGTTTCAAAGCCTAAAACGTATCTGATTTCAACCCACAGTTAATTCCGTTAGATCTTCCTGTTTCTTTGCTATTATTTTTACCATTTAATAAAATTCATTTAAGTAAAAAAAATAATAAAGTTCTTAACTTTAACCAAAGATAACCTTGTTCTTATATAACATGAAACAACAGTTAAAGAGACAGACCCCCCGCCCCCCCCTCAAGGATAAGTACCTTAAACCAACAAGTGGTATATTAGGTACTACTTTTTAAAACTTAACTCCAGTTCCCACTCATAAGAATAAAGCTGTGTGGCATTAGGAAGGCATTGTTCTCTATCTGGCACAGACACCATAGACGTGACATATTCTGCCAGGTCCTGCTGCCTGAAGTTTCTGGATCCAGGGATAGCCATTATAATCCCCGCCAGGCATTCTGTGACTTGTTTGTCTTCCTTCCAGGTGATGCTGCCATATTTCTCCCTGAGCTAAGCTAAAGTTGGAAGAACCTTACCAATTTTACAGATTATCACCACCCCCCAAGTTTCTAAACTTCTCATGACTAGATCCCATCATGCTAAATAAATATTTCAGCAACTAATTACCTTATTATTCTTCGATTCACCATCCAAGATAATACCTTACTATTCTTTGATTCTCCATCTCAGAGAAGCAGCACTAACTCATGACTTTTAAGTAAACACCTAAAATAATGTGAAATACAAGATAAGGTTATATGGTTATTTCCTAAAAATGTCATGGATGGGTTTATCCTACTGTGATGTATGGCTATTTTCTAGTAAAGTCATGGCTGGGTCTGTCACCTCCGAGGTTGGGCATTCTGGTTTCACCTACTGCTCCAGCATCACTCTGAGGTTAGTTTGTGATACTGCCTCTGAGACTGTCCCACAGAGGTGGCAATCACTGCCCGTCAGGTCCACTCTCAGTGCTGCAATTCCTGGTTAAAGGAGGGGAGAAGGGACAGAATTCATTTCCTTCTCAAAACTTGCACATGGCCCCCTCGATCTTCAAGCCAGCAATAGCAACATCTACTTCTTAAGTCTTCAGCGCTTGCGGGGGGCGGGGCGCAGAGGTGGAGGGAAGGCTGAGTGAAAAACAGATTTCACAGAAAAGTTTGTGTATAATCTAGAAGAAGAATAGGGGAAGGCAAAAAATATAAAGGTTTGAGTCAAAGAGTGGGATGAGTGGTCTTCATCACTGATATTCTCTTTGCTTCTGAACCTTTTTTTTTTTTGGAAAAAAAAATTTGGACAATAAAAAAAAATTCCTGAAACAACAAAACAAATATTATCATGCCCCATAGTACTTTTCCATATATTTTTCCAATTCTATGAATCTGATGAAATTGAAAATTTAAATTTTTTAAAGTTTTTGAAGGAAGCATGGATCACTACTCAAATATCAAGCACAGACCATCCATAGTCCTGTAGCTAGACATTCCATTTAAAATCATTAAGCAAAAATTTCCAAAAGCCAAATGACTCTAGCCCCAAACATCTCTCAGTATAATTGGAAAATAACCACTTGACAGGCTATTGAAAAGGAAGAACATGGAAACCCTATGGTTCCATGTAAAGGAAACTTAAGATTATCCCATAGTGGAGGCCAACAGTGGGTAAGCATATATTCTGAAAAATTTCTAAGCCAGGGGGCAGAGCAAGGTGGCAGAGGAGTAGGAGACCTGGATTTCGTCTGGTCTCAGGAATTCAGCTGGATAGGGATCAAACCATTCTGAACACCTACGAACGCAACAGGAGATCGAAGAAAAGAATAGCAACAACTCTCTGAACAGAAAAGCAACCACTTTCTGGAAGGTTGGATGTGCGGAGAAGTGAATCCGAGACGATATTCGGGAGGATAGACAGTGGGGGAGGGGGCCTCCGTCGGCCGCTTCTGTCAAGTGATAGAGCCGCGGAGCACAAAATCGGAACTTATAGAAGTCTACTCCACTGAGAGACATCACCTCAGTGGCTAAGGGGGGTGGGGGGTAGAACCCTCACAGGACGGTGTGGTCTCAGGACCCTCGGGGTCACAGAAAGACCGGGGGTGCCTGAGTGCGGCAGAGCTCCCAGGTATCGGAGCAGGGAAGCCAGCTGCAGAGACGGAGCCAAGGCGCAGGCTCTCAGCTCGGGATTGTCATAAACCATGATCCGCGGCCCAGTCGGGCCACTGCTCCTCCAGCAGGGACCCAACAAGCAGCAGAGCCGGGGAGACTCCCCTTCCTTCCCGGGGAGGAGTGGCGCGGGAGCGCACTGCAGGGATCTCCTGGGTTTGGAGACTCCACACTGGGTCTGGTGCCAGAGATAGAAACACTTGGTCACAGGCCAGGTGAGCATGGAGTGCGGCTGGAGACCGGGGAGACGGGAGTGATTGCTTTTCTCTGGAGGCGCACTGAGGAGTGGGGCCCCGAGTTCTCGGCTCCTCTGGGGCGGAGATTGGGAGGCCACCATTTTCACTTTCATCCTCAAAGGCTGTACCGAAAGCTTGCAGGGAACAAAAGGTCCCGAGAGCAAACCCAAGCAGATTCCTTAGCCCGGACCGGCAAGGGCGGTGCAATTCCGCCTCCAGCAAAGACATGTGAAAACCACGGCAAAGGCCCCTCCCCCAGAAGATCATCAAGAACAGACAGCCAAGCCCAAGTTTACCAATCAGTGAGGACGGCAGAACTCCAGCACTAAGGGAATACTGCACATAGAATCCATGGCTTTTTTACCATGGTTCTTTATTCTTTTAAAATTAATTTTAACTTTTTTTTTTAATTTTTTTTTGCCTTTTTCAAACATCTTATCAATCCCTTTTTTAAAAAAAATTTTTATTTTTCATTATTAGAGTCGTATTCTATCCCTTCATAGTAGTTACCCTTTTTTTGGCATATATATATAATTGTTCTCTCTTTAAAATTTTGAGGTACAGTTTCTTCTAACAGATCAAAATACACCCTAAATCTCTAGTGTATGGCTTTGTTCTAGTCTCCAGCCTGATCGCATTCTCTCCCCTTTTTCTTTTTTTTTTAAATCCTCTTCTTTCTTTTTTCAAACAACTTCTTATTAATTCCTTTTATAAATTTTTTATACTTTTCATCTTTACAGTCATATTCCATCCCTTCATCGTATCAACCCTTATTTTTGTACATATATAAGTTTTTCTTTATTTAAAATTTTGGGAGGCACTTTCTTCTAACAGACCAAAATATACCCAAAATCTAGTGTGTGGCACTCATCTATGCACCAGCCTGATAATATTTGATCATATTCTGTTTTTTTTGTTTTGTTCTGTTTTTGCTTGTTTTTATCTTTTTCTTTTTTTTTTTTTTCTCTTTCTTTTTTCTTTCTTTTGCTTTCTTTTCCCCTGGTTTCAGGTCTTTTCTGATTTGTTTAGAGTATTATTTTCTGGGGACGTTGTTACCCTGTTAGCATTTTGTTCTGTCATTCATCTATTCTTCTCTGAACAAAATGACAAGACGGAAAAGATCAACTCAACAAAAAGAACAAGAGGTAGTACCGACTGACAGGGACCTACTCAATACGGACATTAGTACGATGTCGGACCTAGAGTTCAGAATCATGATTTGAAAAATACTACCTGGGCTTTAAAAAAGCATGGAAGTTATTAGAGAAACCCTTTCTGGAGAAATGAAAGAACTAAAATCTAACCAAGTTGAAATCAAAAAGGCTATTAATGAGGTGCAATCAAAAATGGGGGCACTAACTGCTAGGACAAATGAGGCAGAAGAGAGAATCAGTGATATAGAAGACCAAAGGATGGAAAATAAAGAAGCTGAGAAAAAGATAAACAACTACTGGATCACGAGGGCAGAATTCGAGAGATAAGCGATACCATAAGACAAAACAACATGAGAATAATTGGGATCCCAGAAGAAGGAGAGAGATGGGCAGAAGGTATATTGGAGCAAATTATAGCAGAGAACTTCCCTAATTTGGGGAAGGAAACAGGCATCAAAATCCAGGAGGCACAGAGAACCCCTCTCAAAATCAATAAAAATAGGTCAACACCCCAACATCTAATAGTAAAACTTACGAGTCTCAGAAACAAAGAGAAAATCCTGAAAGCAGCTCGGGAGAAGAGAGATGTAACCTACAGTGGTAGAAACATTAGATTGGCAACAGACCTATTCACAGAGACCTGGCAGGCCAGAAAGGACTGGCATGATATATTCAGAGCACTAAATGAGAAAAATATGCAGCCAAGAATACTATATCCAGCTAGGCTGTCACTGAAAATAAGAGAGATGATAAGCTTCCAGGGCAAACAAAAACTAAAAGAATTTGCTAACACCAAACCAGCCCTATTAGAAATATTGAAAGGGGTCCTCTAAGCAAAGACAGAGCCTAAAAGTAACATAGACCAAAAAGGGACACAGACAATATACAGTAACAGTCACCTTACATGCAATACAATGGCACTAAATTCCTAACTTTCAATAGTTACCTTATGTAAATGGGCTAAATGCCCCAAACAAAAGACACAGGCTATCAGATTGGATTAAAAACAAGACCCATCGATATGCTGCCTGCAAGAGACTCATTTTAGATGCAAAGACACCTCCAGATTGAAAGTGAGGGGGTGGAAAACCATTTACCATGCTAATGGACACCAAAAGAAAGCTGGGGTGGCAATCCTTGTATCAGACAAATTAGATTTTAAACCAAAGACTGTAATAAGAGATGAGGAAGGACACTATATCCTACTTAAAGGGTCTATCCAACAAGAAGATCTAACAATTGTAAATATCTATGCCCCTAACATGGGAGCAGCCAATTATATAAGGCAATTAATAACAAAATCAAAGAAACACATTGACAACAATACAATAATAGTGGGGGACTTTAACACCCCCCTGACTAAAATGGACAGATCATCTAGGCAAAAGATCAACAAGGAAATAAAGACTTTAAATGACACACTGGACCAAATGGACTTTACAGACATATTCAGAACATTCCATCCCAAAGCAATGGAATACACATTCTTCTCTAGTGCCCATGGAACATTCTCCAGAATAGATCATATCCTAGGTCACAAATCAGGTCTCAACTGGTACCAAAAGATTGGAATCATTCCCTGCATATTTTCAGACCACAATGCTTTGAAACTAGAACTCAATCACAAGAGGAAATTCGGAAAGAACTCAAATACATGGAGGCTAAAGAGCATCCTACTAAAGAATGAATGGGTCAACCAGGAAATTAAAGAATTTAAAAAATTCATGGAAAAGAATGAAAATGAAAACACAACTGTTCAAAATCTTTGGGATGCAGCAAAGGCAGTCTTAAGAGGAAAGTATATAGCAATATAAGCCTTTCTCAAGAAACAAGAAAGGTCTCAAATACACAACCTAATCCTACACCTAAAGGAGCTAGAGAAAAAACAGCAAATAAAGGCTAAACCCAGCAGGAGAAGAGAAATCATAAAGATCAGAGCAGAAATCAATGAAATAGAAACCAAAAGAACAGTAGAACAGATCAGCGAAACTAGGAGGTGGTTCTTTGAAAGAATTAACAAGATTAATAAATCCCTGGCCAGACTTATCAAAAAGAAAACAGAAAGGACCCAAATCAACAAAGTCATGAATGAAAGAGGAGAGATCACAGCCAACACCAAAGAAATACAAACAATTACAAAAATATATTATGAGCAACTCTATGCCAGCAAATTAGATAACCTGGAAGAAATGGATGCATTCCTAGAGATGTATCAACTACCAAAACTGAGCCAGGAAGAAACAGAAAACCTGAACAGACCTGTAACCACTAAGGAAATTGAAGCAGTCATCAAAAATCTCCCAACAAACAAAAGCCCAGGGCCAGATGGCTTCCCAGGGGAATTGTACCAAACATTCCAAGAAGAGTTAATACCTATTCTTCTGAAACTGTTCCAAAAATGGAAATGGAAGGAAAACTTCCAAACTCATTTTATGAGGCCATTACCTTGATCCCCAAACAAGACAAAGATCCCATCAAAAAGGAGAATTACAGACCAATATCCTTGATGAACACAGATGCAAAAATTCTCACCAAAATACTAGCCAATAGGATCCAACAGTACATTAAAAGGATTATTCACCATGACCAAGTGGGATTTATCCCTGGGCTGCAAGGTTGGTTCAACATCCACAAATCAATCAACATGATACAATACATTAATAAAAGAAAGAAGAAGAATCATATTATCCTCTCAATAGATGCAGAGAAAGCATTTGACAAAGTACAGCATCCTTTCTTGATCAAAACTCTTCAGAGTATAGGGATAGAGGGTACATACCCAATATCGTAAAAGCCATTTATGAAATACCTAGAGCAAATATCATTCTCAATGGGGAAAAACTGAGAGCTTTCCCCCTAAGGTCAGGAACGCGGCAGGAATGTCTACCATCACCACTGCTATTCAACATAGTGTTAGAAGTCCTAGCCACAGCAATCAGACAACAAAAAGAAATCAAAGGCATCCAAGTCGGCAAAGAAAAAGGCAAACTGTCACTCTGCAGATGATATGATACTGTATGTGGAAAACCCAAAAGACTCCACCCCAAAACTGCTAGAACTCATACAGGAATTCAGTCAAGTGGCAGGATATAAAATCAATGCACAGAAATCAGTGGCATTCCTATACACCAACAACAAGACAGAAGAAAGAGAAATTAAGGAGTTGATCCCATTTACAATTGCACCCAAAACCATAAGATACTTAGGAATAAATCTAACCAAAGAGGCAAAGGATCTGTACTCAGAAAACTATAAAGTACTCATAAAAGAAATTGAGGAAGACACAAAGAAATGGAAAAACGTTCCATGCTCATGGATTGGAAGAACAAACATTGTGAAGATGTTAGTGCTACCTAGAGCAATCTACACATCCAATGCAATCCCCATCAAAATACCATCCACTTTTTTCAAAGAAATGGAACAAATAATCCTAAAACTTGTATGGAACCAGAAAAGACCCCGAATAGCCAGAGGAATGTTGAAAAAGAAAAGCAAAGCTGGCGGCATCACAATTCTGGATTTCGAACTCTATTACAAAGCTGTCATCATCAAGACAGTATCGTAGTGGCACAAAAACAGACACAGATCAATAGAACAGAATAGAGAGCCCAGAAATGGACCCTCAACTCTATGGTCAACTCATCTTTGACAAAGCAGGAAAGAATGTCCAATGGCAAAAAGACAGTCTCTTCAACAAATGGTGTTGGGAAAATTAGACAGCCATGTGCAGAAGAATGAAACTGGACCATTGCCTTACACCACACACAAAAATAGACTCCAAATGGTTGAAAGACCTAAACGTGAGACAGGAGTCCATCAAAATCCTAAAGGAGAGCACAGGCAACAACCTCTTCAACCTTAGCCGCAGCAACTTCTTCCTAGAAACATCGCTAAAGGCGAGGGAAGCAAGGGCAAAAATAAACTATTGGGATTTCATCAAGATAAAAAGCTTTTGCACAGCAAAAGAAACAGTCCACAAAACCAAAAGACAACTGACAGAATGGGAGAAGATATTTGCAAATGACATATCAGATAAAGGGCTAGTATCCAAAATCTATAAAGAACTTATCAAACTCAATACCCAGAGAACAAATAATCCAATCAAGAAATGGGCAGAAGACATGAACAGACATTTCTGCAAAGAAGACGTCCAAATGGCCAACAGACACATGAAAAAGTGCTCAACATCGCTTGGCATCAGGGAAATCCAAATGAAAACCTCAATGAGATACCACCTCACACCATCAGAATGGCTAAAATTAACAAGTCAGGAAATAACAGATGTTGGCAGGGAGGCAGAGAAAGGGGAACCCTCCTACACTGTTGGTGGGAATGCAAGCTGGTGCAACCACTCTGGGAAACAGTATGGAGGTTCCTCAAAAAGTTGAAAATAGAGCTACCCTATGATCCAGCAATTGCACTACTGGGTATTTACCACAAAGATACAAATGTAGAGATCCAAAGGGGTACGTGCACCCCAATGTTTATAGCAGCAATGTCCACAATAGCCAAAGTGTGGAAAGAGCCAACATGTTCATCGACAGATGAATGGATAAAGAAGATGTGGTGTATATATGTGTGTGTACACACACACACACACACACACACACACACACACACACACACTGGAGTATTATGCAGCCATCAAAAGGAATGAGATCTTGCCATTTGCAACGATGTGGATGGAACTGGAGGGTGTTATGCTGAGTGATATAAGTCAATCAGAGAAAGACGTATCATACGACCTCACTGATACGAGGAATTCTTAATCTCAGGAAACAAACTGAGGGTTGCTGGAGTGGGGGTGGGGTGGGAGGGATGGGGTGGCTGGGTGATAGACATTGGGGAGGGTATGTGCTATGGTGAGTGCTGTGATTTGTGCAAGCCTGTTGAATCACAGATCTGTACTTCTGAAACAAATAATGCAATATATGTTAAGAAAAAAGAAGAAGAAGATAGCAGGAGGGGAAGAGTGAAGGGGGGGAAACGAGGGGGAGATGGACCATGAGAGAGGATGGACTCTGAAAAGCAAACTGAGGGTTCTAGAGGGGAGGGGTTGAGGGGATGGGTTAGCCTGGTGATGGGTGTTAAAGTGGGTACGTTCTGCATGGAGCACTGAGTGTTATGCACAATCATGGAACGCTACATCAAAAACTAATGATGTAATGTATGGTGATTAACATAGCAATAAAGAAATTTAAAGGAAAATAAAATTTCTAAGCCAAATAACCCATGCCCTTTTCACTGCATGGATAATAAATGAAGGAGACTATCTGGATCTTGTCCTGGCTCCTCAGGTTTCTAGCTTTGTGACCTGGGGGAGGATGTTTACTCTTTGAATCAGTTCTATCAACTCTAAAAATGGGCATAATTATACTTGCCCCACAGGACTGTTGTAAGGATCGAACAGAATAAGCATATAAATGAGCTAGTTTAGTCCCTGACATGTTAGGCACTTATTGAATATTAGATTTGTTCTCTCTTAATTTGAGATATCTAACACTTCTGTTTGAAAAGAGTCCTGATTTTAACTAGAAATATCACTGGAGCCAGCGCATGGGCTGAGATGAGCACTCAGATGAGAACTCCAAGCAGACTTCCCATAGTATGCTCGTCAAGTTTTCAAAGCTGACGGCCACTCAGATTCGGAATTTTATTTTCCTGGACAGAAGTGGAGAGTTACTCTTACCTCCTAGGATTGTGCGAGGAGTAGAACATAACTTGGTAAAACACCTGGCACTGTGTAGCATTGACACAGCACATGTGAGTGTATCCTTTTGAAGAGATTGTTGACAGCCACAGGGTCATGGGGACATTCTCCTAAATTGTGTACTGAAATCATCATTGTTTTAGCTATATCATATTTAGATCTGCAGTCCACCTGAAATTGACTTTTATTTATGCAGTAAGAAAGAAGTCATAATAAGTCAATCAGAGAAAGACATGTATCATATGACCTCACTGATATGAGGAATTCTTAATCTCAGGAAACAAACTGAGGGTTGCTGGAGTGGTGGGGGGTGGGAGGGATGGGGTGGCTGGGTGATAGACATTGGGGAGGGTATGTGCTATGGTGAGTGCTGTGAATTGTGCAAGACTGTTGAATCACAGATCTGTACTTCTGAAACAAATAAATGCAATATATGTTAAGAAAAAAAAAGAAGAAGATAGCAGGAGGGGAAGAATGAAGGGGAGTAAGTCGGAGGGGGAGACGAACCATGAGAGACGATGGACTCTGAAAAACAAACTGAGGGTTCTAGAGGGGAGGGGCGTGGGGGGATGGGTTAGCCTGGTGATGGGTATTAAAGAGGGCACGTTCTGCGTGGAGCACTGGGTGTTATGCACAAACAATGAATCATGGAACACTGCATCAAAAACTAATGATGTAATGTGATTAACATAACAAAAATTTTTTTTAAAAAAGTCATAATAACTATTGGTTTTAAGATCAAACCAACAAGGTTACTCAAGAGCAGTTCATTCTTAGTGGACTCTTCTTGATCCATGGGACCTTGTCATGTCTTGACCCTCCAAAATTACTGGGTTCCACTGTACTGTCTTCTTTCCTTCCTGCTGCCTGTGTCAGTTCTCTTTCCTACTCTTCAAGCCAGTCTCCTGTATGAGCAGACACACCCAGCCAGGGGAAAAGATTGCTTCTCTGAGTTCCTGAAGCCTGCATCCTTCATATAGGATGGTCTTGGAGAATCTCTAAATGCTAGAGCCACAGCACCCCCTGCCCCTCTTCCAAATCTTCTGTTTGTATAAGCTTGGCAGGAAGGGATGAGGGATGACACTGAGGCAGCAGACACAGCTGGAGGCTTCTGTGAGGATCCAAGATCCGCCTCTAGTTGTTTGATCTGTGATGCCTCTTTTCCCTCAGCTTTGGATCCTATTTATCAGTTCTTAGGCAACCGGACAAGTTCCACAGACCCAACATCTCATCACACAAGGGCGAGCTTTCAAGGGAAAAGGGGCAACATAAGGAGGGAACTGGGGTCCAAACGTATGTTGTGGACACTTGACAGTTTTACCTGGGGCTTTACTTGTGCACATGGTTAGACAGAGGATGGGTTCTGGCGCCCCCTGCAGTACAGAGTTCCTGGTACCCAGAGAGCATCAGTGATGCAGACTGCGACATTCCGCGTGCGTATCTTACAGGAGCTCTCTGCCACCTCCCACAAATGAAAAAAAAAATTAAAAGAAAAGTTGCCACAGCTGAGCAGCTGGCGATAGCGTTCATTAAAAACAACTAAAGCAGTCTGTGTGTTGTCAGAGAGCCACATGGCACCTGGAAAAATAGCATTCTGATATTTTAGTGGAAAAAATAAAACAAAGTTAAAAGGAAAAAGAAACTCTTCTATCTCAAAAGACACAGATTTTCCCAATTCTGAGAATGTGAATTACAGCCAACTTATAAAGTCCTTTGAAATTAACAGGTTATATTAGCAGAGCTGATACAGCCTTATCTGCAAGTGAGCAAGGACAGCCCCATCATGATGGAAAAGCAAAACAAAAAACTTCCAAAGCGTGTTATGGCCTGAGACAGAAAAAGTAATGTCCTTGCACAGTATTGCCTCAGAATGAGCCAATCGTGTATTTTTGTGAGAAATTTGGAAGTCAGATTTTCTTGTGTTGCAGAACATGTAACATGGGGATTTCAGAGCTGTGGATGGCCAGGATTTTTACTAAGAAGCAAGAAAAGTTCAGGGCTAAGAAATAAGAATAATGAAGATGTACAGAGAAGTAAAAGTGGAGACTGGAGGTGGACAGAGAAAGAGATCTCAGGATCTTTCCAGTTTCTAATTCGAAAACTCTTGAAGTCCAGCTGCTTTCCATTCTGTGTGCCACGAGATATATTTCAATTGATTTTATAGCCACTTTTTAAATAAGCTGGCTAGAGTTGGGTTCTCTTACTCTGTACCAAGAATCCTAACAACTGCAGCGAATGTTAGGACATGGCTGAGTGAGTAGAGGGGTCATTCTCTAGACACGGGACACCACATCTCCAACAAAGCTCACTCTGTCCCAAGGGTGCTGACTTGTTACACAAAATTCCTGAACATCAAGTTGTACACCCAAGAAATACATCAGGCTGGATGTGTTTTACTTATGGAGAAAATGGAAGATAGACCTGAACTGGCCTCTCAAAGCAGCCAGGTTGTGTCATTTAACTACTCCATTGCACAGAAGGCCGTGTGACCAGCAGAACAGTCCCTAGTCTAAAATACTCTGCTAACAGCCTAGATATTTCACAGTGCTCCCTTAAGAATTTATGCTCATCCTTACTCAGAGTAACACAGCTAAAACAGTTTTCCAGATCCACTTCTTCCAGTATTCCAGTGATGAGATGTTTTTCATACATGTCACAGGGCTAGCAGGGAAATTACTCCCTAAATGATGCTAACATCAAGCACCATATTGTTAATTCTGTGCAGTCTAAGTACATTTTTAAGTCACATTTTTCTAATTATATGACCTTGAGCAAATTAATTAAACTCTCGACCTCTGTATACTTTTCTGTAAAACAGATTTAATATGCATTGCTTCACGATTATTGTGAATATTAAATTTACCAATATAAAGTGTTTAGCACAGTGCCTGGCCACGTGGTAGGTGCTGAACAAATACAAGCTTCTAATATTATTACTAGAAGTATCTGGCTGCCTCCATTAACTTGATTCCAGAGGCTGATGAACTCCTCCTTGCCTAAAAATATTTCAGATACCACTCTAGCTGTTAACGATTCATCACTCTGGATTGTCAAATAATCTCTTCTGTAATGCAGAAAATTCTAGTAAGAGATAGGAAATACTACCTAATGGTCATTCAAGCCTTTTCTAAAATAGTTTTCAAAGTAGATCATTTCCTTCTAATATATTTTAATGAAAAGAAGGATGAGATTAACTAATAAACTCTGGAGAGAGGTATGGATTTGCAGAATTGACATGGCGGTGCACCGACCCCTAATTCCCCCATACTCACCAGGCAGATGAGTTAGTCTCTTGAGAGAGACTCAGAACTCCAAAATTTTAGGAACAGGTGCCTCCATATTAGGTACATGGATTTTTTCTGCCATCTAGTGGTCAACTTTTGAGGACAAGTGCCTTTATGTGAGCAAAAAAGGTGTTGTCCCACCCTGGATAATGCACAAGAACCTCGCTGGCTTCTATAAGTTTGACTATTTAACGTACCTCGTATGGGTGGAATCATGATTTCACAGGTGTACATATATGTCCAAACTTATCAAATCTTATCCGTTAAATATGTGCAGGGTTTGTGTATCAATTATACTTTAATAAAGCCATTTAAAGGAGCAGCAACTCCCAGGCATCTTCTTCAGCTTACACTTTCCAGGGGCTGAGGCCCTACATGAGGTGGAAAGAAACACAAAGGCCTGGATCTGCAGGGAGGTTCAAGTCCCAGACTGGCTATCCGAAGACCAGTATCTTAGCCACCTATTCTTTATGTGGCCTCAGGCCTGCCACATCTCTCTCCCAACCCACCTTCTCATCTATCACATGGGTCACACTGGCCAGTCCCCACTAGCTCTAATATTTTGGTGTTCTAATGTCTCTCAGATTGCAAATATTTGTTTAAAACATATCTATACTTCATTAATAAAACTAAATTGAGGAGAAAGTATAACATTTAGACAGTTAACTAATTTACCATTCCTTAGGATAACTCAGTGATAAGGCAGGTAAGTATAGTGTTTCTGACATCATCTTCCTCTTGGGGAAGCTCTTCCTTTTTAATTGTTGTGTAAAGACTGTATGAATTACTGATCCATTTATTCTAAATTCCATAAGGAAGATGCAAAGAGCAATGAGCAGGTGGCTTTTTTTTTTTTGATACTCAGATATTTCTTGTTGAATACTAGACCAGCTAATCACACCAATCATATACAGTCATTTATTCAGGTGTTGGATTTACTTAACCTAGACTTCTCCATTTGCCGAGACACAATGCTGGCTTAATCCCTTCCAAAAAGGACTACCATATATTTTTTAACATTCTACCCACTTCTAAAATCTCTCCTTTCCCTTCATCCTTACTTTATTCAATGTTTAGAGAGAGGAATCTGAAAATAAACAACTATCTGAAGGTCCCACTGGTTTCCCATTGCTGCCATTATTGAGTCCAAACCTACATTTGCCATCAAAGCATTCTTTGGGCCCTAGAAGAGACATTTGTTTATCACTTCCTCAGCATTCCCACCTCCCACCAGCTTCAGCACCCTGAACTTTCTTTGGAAAAGTACTCCCTGCTATGGCTTGAGTAGTCTTGACTTCACTTCCAAGGCCGGAGTGAATCTTTATAGACTTAGGCCACTCTAAATGACCTTTCTCCTGGCTACAGTGGTTGGTTCAAGGGTGGACACACGATCCAACCCAAGTCAATGAGATTTCCGGAGAGACTTCTAAAGATAGACTCTCTTTGACCCTTTTGGACATAAGCAGAACATACATAGCCAAAGAAACTGCTGAAGCCATTTTGGAATGAGAGGGAAGAAACTGCTAGTAACTTGTGAGCCCCAACAAAGAAGAGAAAGAAATTGAATCCTGGTCAGATAATTGGAGCCCTGGACCAAGTCTCACCTGAAGCTAGTCTTTCCTTTCTCTTCACTTAGCCAACAAAGCACATTTATTATTTAAGGCAGTTTGAATTGGGTTTTCTGCCTTTTGAAACAATAATAAGGACACCAGCAATAATAATAACTCATAACTCATATCAGCCCTATGCAAACTTTCCGTACACTTTGCACTAGTCCTTATAGACTCTTTCCTTCCAATTTTACCAGGCTGAAGGAGAATATTCAGGCAGAAGGGACAGTGTCGGTGAAGGCCCAGAAGTGCTTATGAGGTTCTGGGGGTGCTGACTTGGTTGTTAAATGTTGGGTCTGAGCATGGGGGAGAAGGCAGAGGAAAGTGTGACCCCAGGGGACAGACCTGAGTCACTTGGGACTGACTACTGTTGCCATTAATTAGGAGAAGAAATGAGTTGGGACAAAGGAGACAAAGTTCAGTTTGGAACAATTTGGATTTGAGGAGAATTATCCAACTGAGCCTCAGAGGTTGTTGACTACCATCTCAACAGTTGGTGTCTACCATCACCAGGAATCTGGCAGGTCCTTGAGGGCATGGACTGTGTGCTCTTCATCTTCCATCTGTCCCCCAGAAGGCCCCAAGAACTATGTGCTCAATTAATGAAGAAATAAATGAAAGCCAAATTATCCAAAAATAATTACAGAACATTTAAGTCCCAGTGTCTTCTGTGGGCCTGATGATTATGTTTACCAAAAGTTCCAAGAAGTTCTGTGATATCTGCCAGTGGGAATGATAGGCTGTCAGTGGAAGAGGTAACACTAACGCTGTACCGTGAAGATGTAGGTGGAAGAAAGGAAGGGAGTGGGGCATTCTAGGTTGGGAGAGGAACTTGAGGCAGGTGCTCATTCCTCCCTGTCTGATTTGACAATACCACTGTATTGTGCAGAATTATATCACTGTTTCAAAGAACTAGAGCACCAGAGTGAAGCAACTGGTAAGGGACCCCACCTCACCTGAAAACCCAAGACCCATCACAGTGACCAGAGAAGTAGAGGATACCAGGAAGGGACTTCGCTCAGAGAAAGAGGTCACAGAAAATTAAACCAAAAAAGGTGTGTGGGGGGTTCCTAACTGCAACTTTCTACCTCCTTCAGCTGAGTCGAGAGACCATTTGGTGTGTCTTTTGAAATCCAAGGAATAGGAAACGAGGCAACTGGTACTGATGTTTTGTGCCTCTTTTTCTGATTACATCAAGATGGAGAAAAAGAAGAAGGAACTTTGAGCCATTCTGATAAACAAATCCAGAAGCTAATTGCATTGTTTTGTTGCCTATACCTCTAAAGGAATTTTTTCAGAGAAAAAAAAGTTAAAAAGAAAATTTCTGTTTAAAAAGAGGAAGAGTCTAACTCCCATAATTGTTTCCAATTTAAGAAAAAAAAATATCTTCAGAAGGAAAGTGTTACTTCTAAGCCAGTTGTTCCATATGCATTTTAAAAAGAAAATATGGCACAACCTAAAGCAGCTTTCTGTCAGCTATTGGGGATTTGCATGAGAATGATCAAAGGGGCCCTTTCCTTCTGTCTGAGATACAGAAACTCTTATCAGTCTTCTCTTAAAGGGCTCTCTGGGTGTAGGCAGTTACTCCTATATCGTAACTGTTTACTCTTGCAGGCAATATAACTCTCATGCCTGGTTTTATGAATTTCTTAGCTGTCTGCAAAGAAATACTTTGAAACATTAGAAAATCCATTCAAATCTTATTTAACTGGCAGCGGGTGACTTGGAAATGATTTTGTGCTCCTTCTTGTTTTCTAATTCTTTGAAGAGTGATGATGCTGACTAGCTTCATTACTTCCACAGGGAAACAGATCTGGGATCCAGGGGCCTATGAAAATAGAGGCACCCACCTATCACCATTAGGCAATTTACATCTTCTGAGTTTTTGGTGACCAGATGGGGTTTATCCAAAGGAATAATAAGATGATTATGGCCTTGTATTATTCTTAATACTTATTTAAATGTGTTCTTGGTTGTTATGGTCATGTGTCCCTGTTATCTTGACCCACAAAATCTTTTTACCTTCCATATCTTTGATTTCCTTTTTATGTCTTTCATAATAAAAAAAATCTTTATAAAGAAAGAAGACCTTAATTTTTTTTTCATTTGCTCTTTTTATCTTATAGATACATAAAATAGCAATGGGGTGACTGGTTCCTTGTCAGCAGCCAGGTCAATTTTATCTTCCTTTCTAGAGCTAATTTCACCAAAATGTAATGATTAACTATTAAAACTCCTGTTCTCTTACTATTTTTTGCATGTTTCCCTGAATTTCAAGCTTAGAATAAATTCCTCCCATGCTGTGTCCTACCCCCAAGACCATATAAGCTATCTCTTATGTGTCCTAATGCACTTGTCACACTATTATGATACATTCCCCAGCCACCTACCACCACCAACACACCTTCTATTAACTTGGAGTCCTTAAAGTCAAAAACTCTTTGTCTTCTGTTTCCTCAGGGACCGGTTTATATTAGGCATTCCATAAGTCACACTCGAATCAAGGAATGATGTATGGACACTATTCTTATAGTCAGTGAAACAAATGTAAAATTAAAAATTAAACAAATTCAAAACATCCTTCATCTCTCTCTCATAGTTTTCTTTTAATCATTATACCAAACTTTCTTTGTCATTCATTTTAAACATCTTAAACCATTCACCTTTTAATGTATTAATTAGTACTTTTGCCTTTCCTCAAGACTAATTGCTCTTGTCTAGGTGAACTATTGCAAAATGGTCAAGTTCTGAGTTTCCCAACTCAAAGTTAGCTTAGCTGTTCAAAACCAGCTTTAATGAGTGTTAACAGAGATTTAATTTTGTTCTATATCTAGTAGCTATAAAACAAATATTTCCACTGTAGGAGCAAAAAACATGTAGCACATCATTCTTAATTTTTTAGAAAAGAACTGAATCAAAGAGTTCCTTATCATAAAGCAATTTCATGGTGAAACTAAAACTAGTTCTTGATACCCAAACAAGTGAGTGAAACATTAGATGCTACAGTGACACATTGATGTGTAAGCCCAGCCTCTGCCCCTGTTCATTTTTGATCCAAGATACATGGTAAATGGGAACAAGCAATGATAGACTTCATTAGATAACACTTGCTATGCCTATGAGGTGATCAAAGACCGATTATTAGGGCGCCTGGGTGGCTCAGTTGGTTAAGCGACTGCCTTCAGCTCAGGTCATGATCCTGGAGTCCCGGGATCGAGTCCCGCATCAGGCTCCCTGCTCAGCGGAGAGTCTGCTTCTCCCTCTGACCCTCTTCCCTCTCGTGCTTTCTATCTCTCATTCTCTCTCTCTCAAATAAATAATAAAATGTTTAAAAAAAAAAAAACGATTTTTAGGTGAGTCGAGTAATACTTAAAACACAGGGCTATCTCCGGGTGCCTGAGTGGCTCCGTGAGTTAAATGTCTTATTCTCTATTTAGGCTCAGGTCCTGATCTCAGGGATCTGCACTCAGCAGGGAGTCTGCTTTTCTTCCTCTCCCTCTGCTTCTCCCCGTGCTTGCACGCATTCTCTCTCCCTCTTTCTTTTCTCTCTCAAATAAATAAATCTTAAAAAAAAAATACTGAGCAATCTTACATTGCCATAATGAGAACTGGAAGATGCTACAAACTTGAAGAAGCATAAAGTCAGCCTTCCCTTACTAATGTTAATATCACTGGCAGCTAACATAGAGTGCATGGCAAATGCCTGTTAATGCTACTGCTCTCTCTTTTTCACTATGAAAGGCCTTCTCCGCATCCCCATCTGCCGGGTCTAATACACAAACTGACCAAGCAAAAAGCACTATTTCTAAGATAAGTTGGAAAGATCAGAAATAGGGTCTCTTCTCCTGTTTCAGGCAATGAATAGGAATCAATAGAAAAATGGAGAATATTGATTAAACCAGAAGGTTGTCTTTTGAAAAGGCTATCACATTGACAATTCAGTGGGTACATTATCAAGGAAAAATGAGAAAATGTGCAGATTACCATTATCTGGAATGATAAAAGGACATCATTACAGATCTTACATATATAAAAATAAAATTACAGAATATTGTAAAGAACTTTATGCCAATAAATTTGAAAGTTTAGGTGAATTGGACAGATTCCCTGAAGGATAAAAATTTCCAAAATATACACAAGAACAAATAAGGGCACCTGGGTGGCTCAATTTAAGCATCTGCCTTCAGCTCAGTTCATGATCTCAGGGTCCTGGGATTGAGCCCCTCATAGGGCTTCCTGCTCAACAGGGAGTCCGTTTGTCCCTCTGCCTCTCCCCCCGCTCATGTGTGCTCTCTCTCTCTCTCAAATAAATAAATAAAATCTTAAAAAAAAAAAGAACAAATAGAAATTTCAGTACCACTATATTGGTTAAAGAAATTATTTACTGAATTTTTCTTACAATGCAAATAAACTTTACTTCCCTGGTTAATCTAGCAAACTTTTAAGGCAAAAATAATACATTTGTGAGGAGGAGCAAGATGGCGGAGGAGTAGGAGACCTAAATTTTGTCTGGTCCCAGGAATTCAGCTAGATAGGTATCAAACCATTCTGAACACCTACAAACTCAACAGATCGAAGAAAGGAATAGCAGCAACTCTCTGAACAGAAAAGCGACCACTTTCTGGAAGGTAAGATGTGCAGAGAAGTGAATCTGAGGCAAAATATGGGAAGATAGACAGTGGGGGAAGGGAGCCTCCGTCAGCGGCTACCGGCAAATGATGGAGCAATGGAGCACAAAATCAGAACTTTTAGAAGTCTGCTCCTCTGAGGGACGTCACTCTAGTGCCTAAGGGGGGTGTGGAACCCTTGCTGGGACAGTGTGGTCTCAGGACCCTCAGGGTCACAGAAAGACCGGGGGTGCCTGAGTGCAGCAGAGCTTCCAGGTATCGGAGCGGAGAAGCTGGCTGCAAAGACGGAGCCGAGGAGTGGGCTCTCATCTCGGGGTTGCCATAAACTGTGATCCACGGCACAGTCGGGCCACTGCTCTTCCAGCAGGGACCCAACAAGTGGCAGATCTGGGGAGATTCTCCTTCCTCCCCCAGGAGGAGTGGCATGGGAGCGCACTACAGGAATCTGCTAGGTTTGGAGACTCCAAATGGGGTTGGGTGCCAGAGATAGAAATGCTCAGTCACAGGCCGGTGAGCACGGAGTGTGGCCGGAGACTGGGGAGACGGGAGTGATTGACTGCTTTTCTCTGGGGGCGCACTGAAGAGCGGGGCCCCGAGTTCTCAACTCCTCCGGGGCGGAGATTGGGAGGCCGCTATTTTCATGCTTGTCCTCCAAAGCTGTACAGAAGGCTTTCAGGGAACAAAAGCTACTGAGAGCAAACCTGAGCAGATGACTTAGCCCGGCCCCTGGCAAGGGTGGGGCAATTCCACCTCTGGCAAAGACATTTGAGAATCTCTGCAACAGGCCCCTCCCCCAGAAGATCAGCAAGAACTTTCAGCCAAGACCAAGTTTACTGATCAATGAGAACGGCAGAACTCCAGCACTATGGGAATACAGCACATAGAATTCATGGCTTTTTTCCCCCATGATTCTTTACTTTCAAAGTTAATTTTTTAAATTTTCTTTATTTTTTTGTGGTTCTTCCCTTTTTCAGCCAACATCTTATCAATTCCTTTTGTTAAAATCTTTTTTAGGGTGCCTGGGTGGCTCAGTTGGTTAAGCAACTGCCTTCAGCTCAGGTCATGATCCTGGAGTCCCGGGATTGAGTCCCGCATCGGGCTCCCTGTTCAGCGAGAAGCCTGCTTCTCCCTCTAACCCTCCCCACTCATGTACTCTCCCTCTCTCTCTCATTCTCACTCTCTCAAAATAAAAATAAATCTTTTAAAAAAATCTTTTAATTTTCATTTTTAAATTCATATACTATCCCTTCATTGTAGTTAACCTTATTTTTAAGGTTACATTTTCTTCTAACAGACCAAAATATACCCTAAATCTCTAGTGTATGGCTTTGTTCTTGTCTCCTGCCTGATCACATTCTCTCCCTTTTTTTGTTGGTTTTTTTTTTTTTAATTTTTCTTCTTTTTCAACCAACTTCCTATCATATCAATTCCTGTTATAAAATCTTTTATATTTTCATCTTTAGAGTCATATTCCATCCCTTCATTGTATTTACCCTTATTTTTCTACATACTTAAGTTTTTCTTTCTTTAAAATTTTGGAGGCAGTTTCTTCTAACAGACCAAAATACAGCCAAAATCTAGTGTGTGGCTCTGATCTATTCACCAGCCTGATCATACTCTTTTTTTTTTCTTTCACTTTGTTTTCCACTTGATTTCAGGTCTCTTCTGATTTGTTTAGTATATATTTGTCTGGGGTCATTGTTACCCTTTTAGCATTTTGTTCTCTCATTCATCTGTTGTCCTCTGGACAAAATGACAAGACAGAAAAACTCACCTCAAAAAAAAAGAACAAGCAGTACCGACTGCCAGGGACTTAATCAATACGGACATTAGTAAGATGTCAGAACTAGAGTTCAGAATGACGATTATAAAGATACTAGCTGGGCTTGAAAAAAACATGGAAGATACTAGAGAATCCCTTTCTGGAGAAATGAAAGAACTAAAATCTAACCAAGTCGAAGTAAAAAAGGCTATTAATGAGGTGCAATCAAAAAAGGAGGCTCTGCCGAATAAATGAGGCAGAAGAGAGAATTAGTGATATAGAAGACCAAAGGATGAAGAATAAACAAGCTGAGAAAAAGAGAGAAACAACTACTAGATCACAAGGGCAGAATTTGAGAGAGAAGTGAAACCATAAGATGAAACAGTATTAGAATAATTGGGATCCCTGAAGAAGAAGAAAGAGAGAGAGGGGCAGAAGGTATATTGGAGCAAATTATAGTGGAGAACTTCCCTAATGTAGGAAAGGAAGCAGGCATCAAAATCCAGGAGGCACAGAGAATGCCCCTCAAAATCAGTAAAAATAGGTCAACAACCTGACATCTAATACTAAAACTTACAAGTCTCAGAGACAAAGAAAAAATCCTGAAAGCAGCTCGGGACAAGACGTCTGTAACCTACAATGGTAGAAATATTAGATTGGCAGCAGACCTATCCACAGAGACCTGGCAGGCCAGAAAGGACTGGCATGATATATTCAGAGCACTAAACGAGAAAAATATGCAGCCAAGAATACTATATCCAGCTAGGCTGTCATTGAAAATAGAAGGAGAGATAAAAAGCTTCCAGGACAAACAAAAACTAAAAGAATTTGCTAACACCAAACCAGCCCTACAAGAAATACTGAAAGGGGTCCTCTAAGCAAAGACAGAGCCTAAAAGTAACATAGACCAAAAAGGAACACAGACAATATACAATAACAGTCACCTTACAGGCAATACAATGGCACTAAATTCATATCTTTCAATAGTTACCCTGAATGTAAATGGGCTAAATGCCCAATCAAAAGACATAGGGTATTAGATTTGATAAAAAAAAAAAACAAGACCCATTGATATGCTGCCTGCAAGATACTCATTTTAGATGCAAAGACACCTCCAGATTGAAAGTGAGGGGGTGGAAAACCATTTACCATGCTAGTGGATATCAAAAGAAAGATGGGGTGGCAATCCTTATATCAGACAAATTAGATTTTAAACCAAAGACTATTACAAGAGATAAGGAAGGACACTATAGCATACTTAAAGGCTCTGTCCAACAAGAAGATCTAACAGTTGTAAATATCCATGCCATGACATGGGAGCAGCCAATTATATAAGCCAATTAATAACAAAATCAAAGAAACACATCAACAACAATACAATAATAGTAGGGGACTTCAACACCCCTCTCACTGAAATGGACAGATCATCTAAGCAAAAGATCAACAAGGAAATAAAAGCTTCAAATGACATACTGGACCAGATGGACTTCACAGATATATTCAGAATATTCCATCCCAAAGCCACAGAATACACATTCTTCTCTAGTGCCCATGGAACACTCTCCAGAATAGATCACATCCTAGGTCACAAAAAAGGTCTCAACCGGTACCAAAAGATTGGGATCATTCCCTGCATATTTTCAGACCACAATGCTTTGAAACTAGAACTCATCACAAGAGGAAAGTTGGAAAGAACTCAAATGCATGGAGGGTAAAGAGCATCCTACTAAAGAATGAATGGGTCAACCAGGAAATTAAAGAATTTAAAAAATTCATGGAAACCAATGAAAATGAAAACACAACTGTTCAAAATCTTTGGGATGCAGCAAAGGCAGCCCTAAGAAGAAAGTATATGGCAATACAAGCCTTTCTCAAGAAACAAGAAAGGTCTCAAATACACAACTTAACCCTACACCTAAAGGAGCTGGAGAAAGAATAGCAAATAAAGGCTAAACCCAGCAGGAGAAGAGAAATCATAAAGATCAGAGCAGAAATCAATGAAATAGAAACCAAAAGAACAGTAGAACAGATCAACATAACAAGGTGCTCCTTCTTTGAAAGCATTAATAAGATTGATAAACCCCTGGCCAGACTTATCAAAAAGAAAAGAGAAATGACCCAAAATAAATAAAATCATGAATGAAAGAGGAGAGATCACACCCAACACGAAAGAGATACAAACAATTATAAGAACATATTATTAACAACTATATGCCAGCAAATTAGAAAATCTGGAAGAAATGGATGCATTCCTAGAGACTTATAAACTACCAAAACTGAACCAGGAAGAAATAGAAAACCTGAATAGACCCATAATCAGTAAGAAAATTGAAGCAGTCATCAAAAATCTCCTAACAAACAAGAGCCCAGGGCCAGATGGCTTCCCAGGGGAATTCTATCAAACATTTCAAGAAGAATTAATACCTATTCTTCTGAAACTGTTCCAAAAAATAGAAATGGAAGGAAAACTTCCAAACTCATTTTATGAGGCCACCATTACGTTGATCCCAAAACCAGACAAAGACCCCATCAAAAAGAATTACAGACCAATATCCTTGATGAACATGGATGCAAAAATTTTCACCAAAATACTAGCCAATAGGATCCAACAGTACATTAAAAGGATTATTCACCACGACCAAGTGGGATTTTTTCCTGGGCTGCAAGGTTGGTTCAACATCCACAAATCAATCAACATGATACAATACATTAATAAAAGAAAGAACAAGAACCATATGATCCTCTCAATAGATGCAGAAAAAGCATCTGACAAAGTACAGCATCCTTTCTTGATTAAAACTCTTCACAGTGTAGGGTTAGAGCGTACATACCTCAATATCATAAAAGCCAACTATGAAAAACCCACAGCGAATATCATTCTCAATGGGGAAAACTGAGAGCTTTTCCCCTAAGGTCAGGAACACAGCAGGGATGTCCACTATCACCTCTGCTATTCAACATAGTACTAGAAGTCCTAGCCTCAGGAATCAGACAACAGAAAAAAATAAAAGGCATCCAAATAGGCAAAGAAGTAGTCAAACTCTCTCTCTTTGCAGATGATATGATACTTTATGTGGAAAACCCAAAAGACTCCACCCCAAAACTGCTAGAACACATATAGGGAATTCACTAAAGTGGCAGGATATAAAATCATCCACAGAAATCAGTGGCATTTCTATACACCAACAACAAGACAGAAGAAAGAGAAATTAAGGAGTCGATCCCATTTACAATTGCACTCAAAGCCATAAGATACCGAGGAATAAATCTAACCAAAGAGGCAAAGGATCTGTACTCAGAAAACTATAGAATACTCATGAAAGAAATTGAGGAAGGCACAAAGAAATGGAAAAATTTTCCGTGCTCATGGATTGGAAGAACAAGTATTGTGAAAATGTCTATGCTACCTAGAGCAATCTACACACATCCAATGCAATCCCCATCAAAATACCATCTACTTTTTTCAACGAAATGGAACAAATAATCCTAAAATTTGTATGGAACCAGAAAAGACCCCGAATAGCCTGAGGAATGTTGAAAAAGAAAAGAAAAGCTGGTGGCATCACAATTCCAGACTTCAAGCTCTATTACAAAGCTGTAATCATCAAGACAGTGTGGTACTGGCATAAAAACAGGCACATAGACAATGGAACAGAATAGGGAGCCCAGAAATGGACCCTCAGCTCTATGGTCAACTAATCTTTGACAAAGCAGGAAAGAATGTCCAGTGGAAAAAAGACAGTCTCTTCAACAAATGGTGTTGGGAAAATTGGACAGCCATGTGCAGAAGAATGAAACTTGTCCATTTTCTTACACCACCCCCAAAAATAGACTCAAAATGGATGAAAGACCAAAATGTGAGACAGGAATCCATCAAAATCCTCGACGACAACACAGGCAGCAACCTCTTCGACCTCAGCCACAGCAACTTCTTCCTAGAAACATCGCCAAAGGCAAGGGAAGCAAGGGCAAAAATGAACTATTGGGACTTCATCAAGATAAAAAGCTTCTGCACAGCAAAAGAAAGTCAACAAAACCAAAAGACAACTGACAGAATGGGAGAAGTTATTTGCAGATGACATATCAGATAAAGGGCTGGTATCCAAAATATATAAAGAACTTATCAAACTCGACACCCAGAGAGCAACTAATCCAATCAAAAAATGGGCAGAAGACATGAACAGACATTTCTGCAAAGAAGATATCCAGATGGCCAACAGACACATGAAAAAGTGTTCAACATCACTTGGCATCAGGGCAATACAAATAAAAACCTCAATGAGATACCACCTAACACCAGTCAGAATGGCTAAAATTAACAAATCAGGAAATGACAGATACTGGCAAGGATGCAGAGAACGGGGAACCCTCCTACACTGTTGGTAGAAATGCAAGCTGGTGCAGCCACTCTGGAAAACAATAAGGAGTTTCCTCAAAAAGTTGAAAATAGAGCTACCCTACAACCCAGCAATTGCACTACTGGGTATTTACCCCAAAGATACAAATGTAGTGATCAGAAGGGGTACGTGCACCCCAATGTTTCTAGCAGCAATGTCCACAATAGCCAAACTGTGGAAAGAGCCAAGATGTCCATCAACAGATGAATGAATAAAGAAGATGTGGTATATGTATATACAATGGAATATTATGCAGTCATCAAAAAAACGGTATCTTGCCATTTACAATGACGTGGATGGAACTAAAGGGTGTTATGCTATGTGAAATAAGTATTAGAGAAAGACATGTATCATATGATCTCACTGATATGAGGAATTTGCAAAACAAGACAGAGGATCATAGGGAAGGGAGGGAAAAATTTGTTTAAGACTGATGAATCACAAACCTGTATCTCTGAAACAATTAATACATTATATGCTATAAAAAAAAAAAAGACAGTAGGAAGGGAAAAATGAAGGGGGGATTCAGAGAGGGGAGACAAACCATGAGAGACTATGGACTCTGAGAAACAAACTGAGGGTTTTAGAGGAGGGGGGTGGAGGGATGGGTTAGCCCGGTGATGGGCATTAGGGCATTAGGTATCATGTATTGCATGGAGCACTGGGTGTTATACGCAAACAATGAGTCATGGAACACTACATCAAAAACTAATGTAAGGTATGGTGACTAACATAATAAAATTAAATTAAAAAATAATACATTCATTTACAAAATCTTTAAGAAAAAAGAGAAGTCTTTTCTTAAATCATTATATCAATGAAAAAATACAACACTAAAATCAAAGAAAATGCAAATACACACACACACACACACACACACCCTCTAACATCAATATTCCTCAGGAACATATACACAAATTCCACAAGAAAATACTAGCAAACCAAATCCAGCAATGTGACTGAAAGTTGATTTAGCTTTATGAAAACCAAAGAATGTAGTTTACTACATTAACCAAATAAATGGTTAAAGAGAATCTATTCAATTATATATGTTAAGTAGATGCAGAAAAATATCTAGGAAAATTCAACAATTATTCTTGATAATACCTCTCAGCAGCATAGCAGTAGAAGAGAACATTTGTTAACCTGTAAAAGAATGTAGAACAACACTTCTCAACTAACATCATACTTAATGGTGAAAGACTGAATGATTTCTCAAGATCAGCAACAGGGTAAAGATTTCTGTTCTTATCCCTACTATTCTTCATTGTAACAAAACTTCTAGGCAGTGTATAAGGCAATTCAAAGGAATAAAAGTCACAGTGATTAGAAAGGAATAAGAAAAACAGTCTTTATTCATGGATGACTTAACCTTGTATGTAAAATTTCTTAAGAAATCTAAAGAAAAGCTACTATAACCAATAAGTGAACTTAGCAAGTTTGCAGAGACAGGAACAATGTACAAAATTCACTTGTACTCATTTGCATATGACAGGAACAATTACAAATTGAAATTAATAATTTATACCTTCTTTAATAGCGTAAAAATAAGAAACTTAACAAAATAGGTGCCAGACTCATAACACTACTAAACATTATAGAGAGAAATTTCAAATGGTATAATAAGTAGAGAGAAAATGCTCATGGTTTGAAAGGCTCAATATTGGTATCAGTTTTCCTTAAAATCATCTCTAGATTCAGATCAATTCCAAACAAAAGCCTAGCAGGCATTTTTGTAGATACCATCAAGCAGTATCTAAACTGTATATCCAGTGGGCTCTACATGCAGTGCAAATAGCCAAGGTGGCCTTGAGAAAGAATACACTGGGAAGAATAACACTACAAAATTTCAAGTATATCATAAAGCTATAGTAACAAAATATGGTATTAGCATGAGAATACTTATATAGGTACTGGAAGAAAATATCTAGAAACAAACTCATACATATAGGGTGAGTTGATTTTCAACAAAGAGGCCAGGGTAATACAGTAGAGAAAATGGGTCTTTTCAAGAAATTATGCCAGAAAAATTGATATTACATGGAAAATAATTAACTTTTATTCTGTCCCCAGACCACACACAAACATTACCTTGAAATGGATCCTAGACCTAAGTGTAAAAGTTTCTGCCTACAACTTCTAGAGGAAAACAAAACATTTTTGCAACCTTGGTATGGACAAAGAATTCCTATATTAGAACAAAAACAAACCATGAAGGGTTTAAAAATAACTTAATTGAAACAAAATATTTGTTATTCAGAAGACACTGTAAGGAAAAAAAACAAGCCAGACTAAGAGAAAATAGTGAATATTTTATGCAGTAAAGTTGAAAAATAATTAACTTGGAATACAGCAATGTGGTTCCATTTGCCTGGAGATGATATTCCAATGAAGAGTCTCACAAAGCATAAAAAGATGGTGTGTGTGGTGGAGCTCTGATTTTCTATATACCTGGATAGGAAAAACGCATGTGTGTGTGAGAAAGAGAGGGAGAAAGAGACCCCTACGGTAGTCAAAATAATGCCCCTCCAAAGATAACCACATCCAGATACTTGGAATCTGTAAATGTTATATTAAATGACAAAGGAGAATTAATGGTACAAATGGAATTAAGTTTGTTAATCAGCTCACTTAAAAATAGATTATCCTGGCTTATCAGAGTGGAGCCAGTGTAATCCCAAAGTTCCTTTAAATGTGGGAAAAGAAGGCAACAGAGTCATTGTCAGACATTGTGATGTGAGAAAGACTTCACTTGCCATTGCTGGCTTGGAAGCTGGAAAGGCACCATGAGATCAAACCTGGGGGCAACCTCTAGCATTGGAAAAAGCAAAAAATGAAAAAAAATTTTCTCTATAAAAATATTAAAATATCTAGAACATATTCAGTTATGTATTAAAATCTCTGTAATATGGTACTGATGAAGGAATGGACAGACAGACAAATTGAATAGAAAATCATTATATAGTCTCAAATGCATGTGCAAATTTAGTATATGATAAAGGTGACATCTCAGGTATGGAGAAAGGTATCTTCTAATGGAGTATTGGGTTAATTAGATACCCATAAGGACAAAAATAAAATTGTGTTCACGCATCATACTGATACTAAGAAAAATCCCAAATGGGTAGAGATCTCAATATAAAAAGTGAAATGATGGAAAGAACCATGGTAAAAATCTTCTAATGCCTGTTAGTAGTGGAAGACTTTGCTAACTATGACTCAAATTCCAGATGCAGTTAATGAAAATATTGTTAAACTGATTATTTGCTTTTTAACTCAAGAGAAGTAAAATGTTATATGAGAAAAATAATTGCAATTATACCTTGAAGAGTTAATATGTTTAATATACAGTTTTTAAAAGTAGAGAGTCAATAATAACCCTATAGGAAAAATAGGACAATATGGACAAGTCACAGAAAAAAGTGCAGAGGGCCCTTTCTGCAATCCTATTTCTAGAAATCACTTGTAAAGACACATTTTTATGTCTGTATTATCCAACGTATTTAATGCAATCCCTAATGAAATATCAACAGTGTTGATATCAACACTGTTTTTCACAAAACTAGAACAAACAATCCTAAAATGTTTAAGGAGCCATAAAAGACCTGGAATTGCCAAAGCAATCTTGAAAAAGAAAAGCAAAGCTGGAGGTATCACAATTCTGGACATCGGGTTGTATTACAAAGCTTTAGTAATCAAAACTGTATGGTACTGGCATAAAAACAGGCACATAGATCAATGGAACAGAATAGAAAATCCAGAAATAAACCCAGTGGTCAATTAATCTTCGACAAAGCAAGAAAAAATATACAGTGGGAAAAAGTATAATCACAATTGGTATTGGGAAAACTGGACAGCAACATGCAAAAGAATGAAACTAGACTACATTTTTACACCATACACAAAAATAAATTCAAAATGGATTAGCAACCTAAATATGAGATCATAAAAATCCTAGAAGAGAGCACAAGTCATGATTTCTCTGACACTGGCCATAGCAACATCTTTCTAGATAGGTCTCCTGAGGCAAGGGAAACAAAAGCAAATAAACTGTTGGGACTACATCAAAATAAAAAGCTTCTGCATGGCAAAGGAAACAATCAATGAGACTAAAAGGCAATCTACAGAATGGGAGAAGACATTTGCAAATGATGAATCCGATAAAGGGTCAGTATTCAAAATACATAAAGAACTTATAAAACTTAACACCTCAAAATCAAATAATCCAATTAAGAAATGGGGGCAGAAGACATGAACAAACATTTCTCCAAAGAAGACATATAGATGGCCAACAGACACATGGAGAGATGCTCATCATCGCTTATCATCAGGAAAATGCAAATCAAAACTACAATGAGATGTCACCTCACACCTGTCAGAATGGCTAAAAACAGCACAAGAAACAACAGGTGTTGGCGAGGATGTGGAGAAAGAGGAACGCTCTTGCACTGTTGGTGGGAATGCAAACTGGTGCAGCCACTGTGAACGTGTGAAGCTTCCTCAAAAAGTTAAAAATAGAGCTACCCTACGAACCAGCAATTGCACTATTGGGTATTTACCCAAGGAATACAAAAACACTAATTCAAAGGGATACATGCACCCCTGTGTATAGCAGCATTATTTACAATCACCAAGATATAGAAGCAGCCCAAGTATCCATCGATTGATGAATGGATAAAGAGGACATCACACACACACACACACACACACACACACACACTGGAATATTTTTCATCCATAACAAAGAATGAAATCTTGCCATTTGCAACAACATGGATGGAGTAGAGAGTATAATGCTAAGCGAAGTAAGTCAGAGAAAGAAAAATACCATATATTTCACTCATATGTAGAATTAAAGAAACAAAACAAGTAAGCAAAGGAGAAAAAAAGAGAGAGAAACAAACCAAGAAACAGACTCTTAATTCTAGAGAACAAACTGATGGTTACCAGAAGGGAGGTGGGGGGGGGTGAAATAGGAGATGGGAAATAAGTAGTACATTTGTGATGAGCACCAGTGATTAAAATACAAATTTAGAAATAAAAATGAAAAAAAATAAAGACACATTTTTAAATACAGAAAAGATGTATTTCAGCAGAAAACTGTTGAAAGAAAGAACCAATAATTAAGAAATGATGGATAATCCAGGGCCTATCAACACAGAGTATTCTACAACTATATGAAGAATAAGGAATATATTCTACTATGGTGTCATTGTAGAGTATGCCCTAAAGTAAAAATGGCAAGATGACAAAAGCTATATGTAGTGTGCCACAATGGATGTGCTGGTATCTGGGCTTACAGGTATTTCAGTTAAAAGAGCAATAGGAGGATAAACACAGCATAGTAATTGGAAGCATGGAGGGGGGTAGCAGAGAATAGAGCTGTGGGAAAGGAATAGAAGCTGAATGACTGAATAAATTTTGTTTGATAGATTTGGTGTTGCAGGTGATTTTGTTTCCTCAAAATCCTAATGCAAATTTAAGTTGTATAAAGTCCCCAAATATGTTTTAGAATAATAAAACAAAGGAGTCTGTTGGTTTTCTAGGGCTGCCATAACAAAGTACCACAGACTGAGTGGCCTGAACAGCAGAAACTTATTTCCTCACAGTTCTGGAGCATAGAAGTCCGAGATCAGGGTGTCAGCAGGGTTGTTTTATTCTGAGAGTTATCTCCTTAATTTATAGATGGCCACCTTCTGGTTTTATTTTCACATGATCTTTCTTCTATGTACATGTGTGTGTCTGTGTCCTAATCTCTTTTCATAAAGATACCAATCATGTCGGAGTAGGGTCCACTGGAATGACCTCATTTTACTCTAATTCCCTCTTTAAAGACCCTGTCTGCAAATACAGTCACATTCTGAGGGACTGGGGTTAGGACTTCAACATGTGAATTTTAGGGGGACACAGCTCAGCCCAAAATACTATCTAGGAATGGGTCAATTTGGTGGCTCTTTAAATAACCACAGAGAGAGAGATTCCAAGTGACAAGTGCACCCAGTAATCACACTGTACCTGCCTGGTCGATATGCCTGAAGGATGAAAGGAAATGAAGATGAGAGAAAAATGATTCTGACTGACTAGTACACCCAGTAATCAAATTGTGCCTCCCTGGTGGATATGCCCCAGGGCAAAAAGGCAATGCAGATGACTATTTATCCTTCCTGGTGCTAGGTGTGCTGCAGAAGCTGTGGCACCCTTTGGCTCGGACTGACAGAGGTAAGGCATTTTAGATGCAGGACATAGACTTCATGCATCTGGTCCACAAGATCATGGGAGCTGGACCCAAACTTTCTCAGGTCCTTAAACATTAAGGGAGGTAGACAGTCATCCACGGTCATCCCAGTTTCTGCCTAGAGGTGGATGGGGGAGCTGGGTTAGAAGAAGTTCATGCTGTAATTCATGCCCTCTGTCCCCTAGAACCCGCCATGGATCCTTCATTCCTGCTGGCCTTTCCTTTGCTCCTGGCCCTGTCAACACTTTGCAGTGCCTGTAATTGTAAAATTCAGCACCCTCAGACATATTACTGCACATCAGACGTTGGTGAGTCTAGGGAGACACCAGAGAGGTCTCCACCAAGGAGGTCTCACCCTGGGGGAGCTCTGGTGATCTGAGCAATGTGTCCATGAGACTTTGGATGGGGAAATCCTAAATCAGTGAACCTATGGGCCTCTGACCCATTTCTTCCTCCTCCCAGTCATATTAGCTGATATCCTAGGACCAGCAAACAACACCAGGACAAAACGAGGTTTCAGAGTGAATGTCATTAAGGTAAACTCAGTACCTCCTTTCTTCTCACCTCCTTACATCAAAATAAGCAAGACTGTCCAGTCTGCTCTTCCTGAGTTGGGTGGTCTCTGGAGCCTAGCAGCTTCTATGAAAACCTAAGGTTGTAGCCACTCTTTCTCGCCCATCACAGATGCTCAAGGCTCCCCAGGGCACCCCAAGAATCCATGAGATCTACTCACCCATCAGTTGGACAGACTGTGGTTATAGGGTGAGGAACAGCCACCAATCACTATTACTTATTGCAGGTGAGCACCCCTGTCCACATAGAGCCCCTCAACCTTGCTACCTCCCCCTGAAAGAACCACCTGACTTCTGCAGCTAGCTCCACCAAGGACCACGGGCCCCCTCTCCATGATCTGACAGACTCTTCCTGGGAAAATGCTGGACCCTCCTTCGTGGCTGACTCTTCCAGCCTTAGAGGTCACAGACCCTCTGCGCTGACTTCGCAGAGGACCTCCATACCTGCTGTGCTCACTAAGGCTGTGCTTGCCCATCACTGCAGGCTATCTGAGGAGGGGCACGTTGCGCTTCACGAGATGCCACCTGGTCTATTTCTGGTACCGGCTCACCAGACAGCAGAAGCTAGGCTTCGAGGTAGCGTACAGAACGGGATGCAAATGTGAAGTGAGTAGCTACCTAAGTGATTCTTCTCTGCAGCCCAGGCACTGCTCTTGTCCCATGTCCTTGTTCACCCAGGTCTTTCTCCCTTGCTGGCTCCCTTTCTGGATGATCCCTGCTCCTTCACCGTCCTTCCATTCCCTGGCCCTGGCCTCTTCCCACTGTCCCTTCCTGTCCTTGCCCCCTTTACTGTTCCCTTTAGCTTCCTCTTGTACCCCTGTTGTCCCTTGCTGTCCAGGATGGGGGGTATAGACAAGAGGTGGGCAGTCCTGTATCTCCCTCCATCCCTAGATTCAGCCCTGCCTCATCTGCTGGCGTGACTGCCCTCAACCTGACTTGAGAGAGTGTGTGTGGAAACAAAAGGACTGCGGCTACAAAATATGGGAAGGAAATCATTCCTTGTACTCCATGTGTGTCCCCTCCACGGGTGGGTCTTGCGAATGGACCCCTATCCAGAACTACCAATACCAAACCCCAAATCCATCGGCTTCTCTCTTCACTCCAACCAAAATGACATATTAGGGTTTTAATATTGTTTCCTAACCTGGCTCCTAACAGAGTTAATTTTTTTACACCTCCTTTGAATTGTACACTTCAGTTTTGTTTACTTTCTGTAAGTAGTGTATGCATCAATAAAATTTACAAAAATAAAGCCCAAGTTGATAAACCCCACCCTAGTGACAAATTCCCTTTATCTTCTCAGTTCTTCAATCATATTCTATTTCTTATTCCTTCAGAAACCTCATGCCAGACCCAAATCTTTCTCATTCTGCAGTTCCTGACATTTCCTCATCCTATCAAAGCAAGACCCCTGGGCCCAAACAAAGGGCTAGATCCAGACTCCACCTGACATATCCTTAACCTTCCCCAGATGATTTGCAGAACCAAAAATCACAGGAGAAAGGATGTCCCTTGTTCCCACAGAATCAAGACTCTCTTGCAAATATAAAAGTCATTCCTTGTCATATTAAAGTTCTGAAAATAAAATGGAAAACTTTTATAAGAACAGAAAGGAATATATTTAGGACTTCAAATCAGAAAAGGTACAAAATATGAAGGAAAATTGATAAATTCCATTACTTTAAAATAAAATATCTTCCCCCAAATAAAGTACCAGAAACACTATAAAAATATAAGATGCAGACATAGATTGATATTATAGAGGATTTACAGCTTTATGGTAAAAATTAGGTCTGAACAGGGGTGCCCAGGTGGCTCAGTCGATTAAGCATCTGCCTTCCACTCAGGCCGTGATCCCGGGGTCCTGGGATCGAGCCCTGAGTTGGCTCCCTGCTCATAGGGGAGTCTACTTGTCCCTCTCCCCTGCCTGTCCCCGGCTCATGCTCTCTTTCTCTCCCTCTCTCTCTCAAAGAAATAAAAGCTTTAAAAAAAAAAATTAGGTCGGAACAATGAATATTTGGGGGAATTGGTTTAAGTTTTCCTTTGAACATAATTTATTAACTTAAAAATTCCTCAGAGTCCTTCCAGAAAGAGTGTCTTCTCTGTTTTATTTAATTTTTAATTTGATTTAATTGTGTAATTTTATTTTACTTAATTATTTTAAATTTTGGAACAATTTTGGATTTACAAAGAAAAGGTGTCAAGATGGTACAAAGTATTCACATATACGCTTTACCTAGTTTGCTCTAATGATAACATCTTATGCAACACTGGTACATTTGTTAATGCTAAGAAATTCGTGTGAGTCCAATACTATTAACTAAATGACACTTCATTCAGATTTCTATAGCTTTTTCCCTTTTTTGTGCAGAATCTAATCCAGGATACTGCAGAAATTATTCTGATCTGTGACAACTATTTTTTTAAGATTTATTTATTTATTTATTTGAGAGAGAGCACAGCAGGGAAAGGCAGAGGGAGAGGGATAGAGAATCTCATGCAGACTCTGTGTTGAGCACAGAGCAGGATGTGGAGCTCAATCTCACGACCCTGAGATCACAACCTGAGCCAAAACCAAGAGTTGGACGCCCAACTGACTGCACCACCCAGGTGTCCCTGGTCTGTGACCGCTGCTTTTTTTTTTTTTTAAGATTTTATTTATTCTTTTGAGAGAGAGAGACACAAAGCACAAGCAGGGCGAGAGGCAGAGGGAGAGGGAGAAGCAGATTTCCCACTGAGCAGGGAACCCAACATGGGGCTGGATTCCAGGACCTGGAGATCATGACCTGAGCCAAAGGCGGGCGCTTAACCATCTGAGCCACCCAGGTGCCTCTGTGACTTCTTTTCTTTTTTTTTTTTTTTTAAGATTTTATTTATTTATTTGACAGCACAGAGGGAGAAGCAGGCAGAGGGAGAGAGAGAAGCAGGCTCCCCATACAACAGGGAGCCTGATGTGGGGCTCAATCCCAGGACTCTGAGATCATGACCCAAGCTGAAGGCAGACACTCAACCAACTGAGCCATCCAGGCACCCAACAACTTTTTAATTTAACCTCATTTTTGATGACCTGGCAATTTTCCAGGGTACTGGTGTTCTGGAAACTGGATTTGTCTATGTATTTTCATGATTAGACTGGGGGTGTCGATTTTGGAGAAGAATCCCACAAAGAGGTACTTTTCTAATTGATCTAGATCACAAGTACATAACATTGACATTGTATCCCTGGTCGTGCTTACAATGGTCAGTTGGTTAAGGTGGTGTCTGCCAGCTTTCTCCACTGGGAAGGCACTGTTTTCCCTTTGTATACTCTGTTGGCCATGCCCCCTTTGTTTTTCAGTTGGACAATGGAATTTAGAAAACCATATTTGGGCTCTGGGTTACTCATTGCTACTGGGGTGTCACTGCTTCTGGGCCTTCTCAGTAGACAGAGCCAGGAAATATATGCATGCTAATTTATGTATCTCCATGTGGTTGTAACTATTACCCTATTTCTCTCAATATATATTAAAATAAATTTGAGTTTCATACTAATAACAACTATAGAGTAATACAGGGCTCGTTATAGCCCTCAACTCTTGATTATTTGTATGTTTTTTTCTCTGACAATAAGACTCTCGTTTTATATTATTTATTTTTCAACCCTAGTATACATGTAAAGAAATTTCAGAATTGTCAACATGTACCCCTGTAAAGTAAATTTACCAACTAGAGACTCTCGTTTTATATTATTTATTTTTCAACCCTAGTATACATGTGAAGAAATTTCAGAATTGTCAACATGTACCCCTGTAAAGTAAATTTACCAACTAGAGTACCAGGTTTTACATTAACCCACTCATTCAAATTCGAATGTACATAAGTTTCTAACCTAAGACCCTGAAGGTTCCCAAGCACACCTGGGTCCATCCTGGGAGAGGAAGCCTTATAAAAGAGATGGTGCTCGTGGCACAGACTCAGAAATCAGAGTGAACTTGCATGCAGTGTCAGGAATAAAGGCACTGCCTGATATTTATACACCTACAGTCCCAAGCTAATTTATCCAGACCCCAATTTCAGCCTTCCAATTAGCAGGTCTTCCCATTTAAAACTCTCAGAAGGACATAGAGCTCCTGGCAGAGAATCAAGAACCTAAGTGGACAAAGTTATGGTTAATAGGCATAGAGGAGGCTGCAAAATCCATGCACCAATCATGTGTGATCTCACCCTCCCTGGAATTCAACCATCGACCTTGGAATCAGAAGAGAATTATGGAAAAAGAACACTGCGGAACAGATGGCACATCTGGCACAGACTTAGGGAACCAAATGGATACAGGAATGTTTTCTGTGGAACACACACACATGGTTACAAAAAGGTTTATACGCAATCGTGTATGCATAGGTAACATACATGTCCTAGCTTTATGGTCTGAGAGCCTAAATGAAATAAAATTTATCAGTTGCATAGGCAATAATTTCTTACATAGGATACAAAAAGCAAAAACTATAAAAGACAAACTGATAAATTGTGCCTCATTAAAATTTAAAATTTTCATTCTTCAAAAGCTGCAATTCCAAAAATAAGAGAATAATCCCCAGAGAGGGGAGTTAAATGTAAAACACATATATCTGGCAAACATGCTATATCCAGAATATATTAAAAGGAAAAAAATCTCTTACTATTCAAAAGGAAAAATAATACAAATGAGCAAAATATGCATAAAACATGATACATGAGGGGCCAAAAGTCCCTAAAAATACTTATTATTGGGAAATGTAAATAGAACCTCTATAAGATACCATTTCATATTCACTACAATGGCTAAAATTAAAAAGACTGAAAATACCAAGTGTTGACAGGGATTTGAAGTAACTGGAAGTCTTCCAGTTTGCTCCTGAGAGCATAAAATATTGCAACCAATTTGGAAAACGTTCAATAATTTCTTATGAAGTTAATGATACAATTAGCATACGATCATCAGGTTACAACCTCAGTATTTATATAAATAATGAAAACATATAACTTGTTTAAAAACAAAGAGACTTGTAATGAATGTATATAACAGCTTTATTTGTAATGGCCAAAATCCTGAAAAATAAACATTTTCCATCAGTAATTGAGTAATAAACAAGTTTTGGTTTATTCAGGGGCGCCTGGGTGGCTCAGATGGTTAAGCATCTGCGTTCGGCTCAGGTCATGATCCCAGGATCATGGGATCGAGTCCCTCATTGGGCTCCCTGCTCGGGGGAAAGCCTGCTTCTCCCTCTCCCACTGCTGCTCTCCCTGCTTGTGCTCTCTTGCTCTCTCTGTCAAATAAATAAATAAAATCTTTAAAAAAATTTTTGGTTTATTCATACAATGTAATAGTAACCACCAAAAGAGGGAGTAAACTACTAGTATAGGCAACAACATGGATGAATTTTATAAGCATCGTCCTGAGAGGAAAGAACCATTTATCACAGAGATTACACTGTAGTATTCTATTTATATTAAATTCTAGAATATGCAAAATTAATCTATAGTTAGAGATATTCAGTGTTTGAAGCTGGCCTAAGAGAATGATTAGCTCCAAAGGGGTATGAGAGATTTGGAGTATTTAATGCTATTTTTCTATATCTTGATTGAGGTATTATTACATAGTGTATTTATTCATAAAATTCTTTAGACCGTATGGTTGAAATGTGCAAGTTGCATTGTGTATCCATATCCCTTATAAATTTGATTAAATTGGTAGCCATCATTTTATTACTTCTTGTGATTCCATGAGTTGGCTAGGTGGAGCTTCCCCTCCATGTGACACCATCTGGGGGCTGCAATTAACTGCTGATGGAAATAGACTGGAACATCTATTTGCCACTGCCCATGAATTTATCTATTGTTATAGGCTGGATTGTGTCCCCAAAATTCATATGTTGAAGTCCAAACCCCCAGTACCTCAGAATGTTACTGTAGTTAGAGAGAGGGTCTTTATTCAAAATTTTTTAAAAATCTTAAGTAGGCTCCATGCCCAACGTGGGGCTCAAACTCATGACCCTGGAATCAAGAGTCACACACTCTACCACTGAGCCAGCCAGGCACCTCAGAGAGAGGGTCTTTAAAGGAGTGATTAAGGTAAAATGAGGTCATTAGGGTGGACCCTAATCCAATATGACTGGCATCTTTATAAAAAGAGATTAGGACACTGACACACACAGAGGAAAGACCATGTGAAGACACAGGAGCAGACATCTACAAGCCTCAGAAGAAACCAATGGTATTCACAGCTTGAGCTTGAATTTTTCGCCTCCATAGTTGTGAGAAAATAAATTTCTGTTGTTTAAACCACGCAGTCTGTGGTGCTTGGTTATGGTAGTCCTAGAAAACTAATACAGGTATCTCTTAACTTCAGGTCATTTGTCTTTCCACAAAACAATATGACCAGGAACACTTCCTTTACTCCCAATATTGGGAGAGTTTTTCCCTCACCTCTTTTCTTTCAAAATCACCCTTGAGTTGACATATCATGTGGTAGCCGTCCATTTTCACCTTGTTCCAGCATACCCAGCCAAACCATCTATTAGCTAATCTGGGTTTGTCTCTGTCCATCAGGGGGTCAAGAGTTGTGAGTGAAGAAAAAGGCTTGGCGCAGGCAGTGCTGATAGGGAAAAGAGAAGTTGAAGAGGCTCACCAAATAGAAAGAAAGGGCAAAAACAAAACAAGGGACAAGGGAAAGACAATGAGGATAGAGAAAAGAAGACAAAATGAAGAGGGAGAGGAAGCAAGATACAGTGAGAGAGAGGAAGGAATAGCTCCTGGGCTGAAAGAACAGCTGGTGGTCACTCATGGTAGAATTGCCTTCTGCCTTGTAGATACCAAGAGGCCTTCTTTCTCCTCCTAGTTGTACATTCCCAGATTTCATGCTACATCTATTCAGTTTTAACTTATTGTTATTCAAAACTGCTCATGAAAACAGACGTCAAACTTGGAAGGTCAGCATACTGTGTTTCCTCTGTAGTTTGAGTGGATCCAGCCTTACGCCTTCAGGATACCCTGGGCAAGGAAGCAAATCAGCCATGGATGGGCAGTCCTGGGAGCACAATGTCCTAAGTTACTGAGGAGCAATGACTGGGTTTCTGGTCTGTTGGCCAAAATCAAGGGTTCCATGCAGGGGGTCAAAGAAGACAAAGGATTGGGATGTGTGAGCTCACCCTAGGTGAGGTATTTTTGTCTGGAAAATACCCGTTCATGAATGTAGCCATGGTCTTTCTCCTCATCAGATGTGCAGGCAAATTGAAATTTCTCCTCAGGAGACTTGATCTGCAGAGGGAAGAGGAGAAGTGATACGGCACTGAGGAATATGTGTGGGGTGGGGGGCTGCAGTGTTGATGTTTGACTGGGACCTGGCAGACCCAGACACATTCAGTCAGAGTAGGATGGAGAATCTTCTGTTCTCATGGGGAGATATGTACGGAGAGGAGTTGGTAGGGTTAACCTGGCAATGTGATTTCATAGAGCTGCATTTTCCTGGTGAAATGGCCCGGCTCTAGAATAAAGCAATAATGACTGAGAGGTTGAAAAGAGTATGCATGGAACCCCTCATGTTTAAGTATTCAAGATTTCACTTGGGTGTCTCCAGCCAAGTCTCAAAAAGACAAAAAGTGTAGCCCCACTGCACCCATGTCCACGACCCCCACTCAACACCACAGCAGGGAGAATTCTCACCCTTATGACCAAATGGTGAAATACCATAGCAAGGGACTCTGCATTCTTAACAGACTCACCAACTTCTAAGTAAACAATCCAGTGGTATAATAGTGCCTAAGAGCAGATCATCCAGGCTGGCCATGATAGCCAGGAGGATACAGAAACCACCAGGAAGGTGGGGGCCTGGAGGACAATGAAGGATTTAGGCAAAGACTTTCTTACAGTTCTTCTGTCTTTACTGATATAACATTATAATATTATAGAATGTGGATAAATAATATTAGAGGCTTGTGATAAGTATTCCTTTAATCATCATGAGAAACATAAAGGTTAACTTAATGGTACCCAGACTCAAGGTACTTTGGTTAAAATCCAAATTGCATTAATTTCTGGCTGTAGGACCTCAGGGCAGCTCATTAAACAGCTCATCTCCTCAGATTCCTCAACTGTGAAATGTGAATAATTACAGAATTTCTCTTACAGGACCACTGCCAAGATTAAATATTTAATACATGCTCCTACATCCGTGACCCACCACACTGACCACTCACCAGAGAGGCCATGACCTAATCTCTGCGCCCCACCCCACCCCATCCTCTGCAAATTCCCAAGTCCAGGCTGATATGTACCAGCTAGACCTTACTTGCAGATCAGGGACCTATAGCCATGCCTCTAATATACAACATGCAATCTTTTTCAGGCCATGATTTTAACCAATAATCAGGCTTTTTTGCCTCAGGAGAAGGTCTCAAATAGGCCAAGGATCAATTGCTTGTCCCCATGCCCTATGAGGGCCTCTCAGTGCCATCCATGAACTTATCCAATCCCCCTGCATAAGCAAGGGGGAGAAAAGCCGCATTTGTATCCTGCGGTGAGGCTTAGTCAGAGATATGAGTACAGTATGAATTTATGTTTATTTTAATATATATTACACAGATGCATAAATTATTGTAGATATGCTTATACAAAGATTAGCATATATATGTATATATACATATATAGATATTATTTATCAAATTTGCTTCTTTGTTTATTTCTTGACTGTCTCCTGAGCAGACCTAGAAACACTGACACCCTGTTAGTCCTGAGCACACCTGGTGCCCAGATCATGGTTTCTAAACACCATTATCCAATAAAAGAAATTAGAACTCTTTGGAAAAGGACTGACTACAGGGCTGGGGCAGTTAAAACACAAGATGATCCCATGTGTGTTAAAATGACACATGGATCAATATGAAAGAACTCCCAATAGCCATAGCTGGAACAATTTTCCAAGCAAAATATGTAAAAATGAGAACAATTAAAATATGGGAAAAATTTCCTAGCAAAATAAATATATAATATTAAATTATAACTCAAAGAATAAAATAAGTACCCATCATTCTATACCAATATTAATAAGATATTGAATAAATAAATGGGGGAAAGGGGCAAATCTTCCTTACAGAAGAATTCTGAATAGCAAGTGTAGGTATCTTCCTTCTAGGGGGTGGGAAATTAATTTCCTTTCTCTTAAGTATGGGGAGGACTTACCATGTCCCAGAGAATGGAATCTGGAAAGGAGAAAATAGTGATTTTATAATAGAGAAACACTAAAGAAATCATCTTAACCAAGTGATCAAAGCTAATAGCAGAGATCATTTATAGCAGTATCATATACCCCTGATAGGATGCAATGAAAAACATACTTCACCTCTGAGTATGTTTTAAAATATCCCTTTTCAAAGTGAAATTTACTTAAATATGTATTGTATTTAAATTACGATTCCTTTATAATAATTATAAATAATGCATTGTATTTAAATTACGATTCCTTTATAAACCTCTGTTATATTAAATTTGTATGACTAAATCTAACCACTAACTTTAAAATAATGCAACAAAATTATTGTTGTAATGCTGACCATCACAGTTTTGTCCTCATTTTTGGTTGAATTTTGTCAACTAGGACCCACTAACACAATGCAAACAATCTCAAAATGTGACTGCTGGCATATAGGGCTCTTGCCTTTGGGTTCTTCAGGATGTTTGCTGAGAATGTACTCAGATTGGCTACTTCCTATGAGATAACCAATTCATATTGTTAATAATGGAAGTTGGAGATGTCCCAGTCTTCATGATGTTTAGTGCATATATGTTGAAAAATAGTTTACTCGGTAATTTCCAGATCTTGCTATAAGCACGTTTCAAATCTCTCTTTCACATACTCCGAGTTCAGTTTTTGGTTTTGCAAGCTCAGGGGAATTTAGGAGTCTCTACAACATTTGGTTGATGCCACCATTGCTTGTCAGGGAAGTGAGCTAGCTGGCAAACAAATGAAAGGGATCAGACCATTTGCACTAATTTAAGTAAGTGACCTATGTGTCATTTAGCTCATGCTCTTGACCCCAAATTTTTTGTGTGGACATAACTATCCCTTGTTTCCACATATGGTTCTGTATTTAGGTTTTAGGAATGCCTAATATTAAAGTTGAACATTTTTAGTGGATTTTCTCCTCAAGTTCAGCAGGTCGCCTTTATAAAAATTACTTCATGACCTTGACACTGAATTTTTCACCTGAGAGAAAACAGATAATAACATGATAACATCCCTTAGCCTATGAATTCATTTATGATGCAACACCAAATGATACCAATCCCAGCACCAGATATCGAGGCTAGTGTGAAGGGTTATGAATGGTGACCTTCTAGGGCTCTGCCGCTGATTAGTTAGATGTGCTCCTTTAAAGATCTTTACAAATAAAATAATCATCCATTAAGGAAACGATTAAATTAGGGCCTGAGGGGACCCTCAAAGGCATACAAGCCAGTACTTTAGGTTATAAGTGACAGAAAACTAACTCAAAGTCACTTAAGCATAAGAGGTGGGATTTGTGAGCCCTCATCATTGGAAAATACAGGACTGCCCCCGGCTCCGGGCCTGGCTTGATGCAAAGATGCGGTTCCTTTATGACTCTTGGTCTCTCTCCACCTCACAGCTCAGCTTGACTCTTCTGGCATCCTTCCTCAGACAGGCTCCCCTGTGCCGGCCCAGCAACCTCACCAAAAATAACCAGCTTTTTCTCTTCTCGGGCATCAAAATTTCCAAGGAGAACTCTCACTGAGTCATGTGCCCTTCACTGACCAGTCTGTGCGGTCTGGGCTGGGCTACTCTGATTGGACTGGCTTGGCTCAAGCCTTCCACCCGTGTCCAGGGAAGGATGGTCATGACCAAAAGAGGCATGTGGGTGAGGGAGAAGTTCCTGAAAGACAAAGAGGAGCAACACTTTCTTAACTCCCTTTTTAATGAGCGCCTTAGAGTTGGTTTCTCTTACTTTCAACCCAGAATCCTAAGCACCAAAGTGAGTTATAGGAAATGGGACGATGAGGAGGGAGACTCTTTTCTAGGCACAGGACTGTGACCCTACACACCATGTCACCCCAGGGGTGCTGGTGCAGAGATGTTGCTCAAAGCTCGTGAGCGTCAAGCTATACCTCCAGAGAAACACACAAATTGAAGAATGATGAGTGATGTTTTGCCTGCCAGAGAAGAAGAAAGCGGGCTTGAATTGGTCCCTGGCAGCGGCTAGGGTGTATAATCTAAACACTCCACTGCCCTAAAGAGAGTCATGTAACCTGGAGCCAGGGGGACAGTCCAAGTTTAAAATATTCCGCTAACAACAGTCTAGATATTGTCACAATGCCCCCTGCAGAACTCATTAATGGTCATCCTTACCCAAGGTAACATAGCTAAAACTGTTTTCCAGATCCCGTAATGGGAAGGTTCCAACATGTGTGTTGCCACGGTCAAGAGAACAGCGACGTCATTTGAATCCATAAAGCCCCAACGATGCTAACACCATATTGCTCATGGCATGTAGTATGAATAGATGAAAAGATAAGAGTCCTGAGCATTTTTCTAATTGTAGGACCTTGAACACATTACTTGAATCTTCTGGGCATTAGTGTACTTCTTTTTTTTTTTTAGATTTTATTTATTTGACAGAGAGAGCAGGAGAAGGGGAAGCAGGCTCCCCACCGAGCAGGGAGCCCGATGTGGGGCTCGATCCCAGGACCCCGGGATCATGACCTGAGCCGAAGGCAGACACTTAACCGACTGAGCCACCCAGGTGCCCCTGCATCAGTGTACTTCTTAGTAAAAAATGTTTCACAGCCATCACTTCATAGGGTTAATGTAAAGATTCAATTTGCTTATGTAAAGTGCTTAGTACAGTGCCTAGCACATAGTAAGTGCTAAACAAATATCAGCTCTTATTATTATTTCTAAAAGTATAAGGCTGCCTCCACCAACCTAATTTAAGAAGCAGATGGACTCTTTCTACACCACTCTGGCCATTGATCACTTTGGATTAACAAAGAATCTCTATGGCAATGCAAAAAACTCTAGTAGGAAACATAAAAATACCACATGCAAGACTTTCATAAATGGTTTTCAAAGTATTTATTTCCTCCTAATGGGTTTTAGTGAAGAGAAAGTTGAGATGAACAAGACTCTTCAGATAGGTACAGATTTGGATCAGTGACATGGGAGTGGGATGGGCTGTGTTGTTAGTGGTGGGCCGAGGTGGGCTGAGAAGAAAATGTTTTAGATGGAGAATTTTCTGATATCACAATGATCTCTAATTCTCACTATTCACCAGGCAGATGATCTAGTCTCAAAACTCTCTCAAAGCTCCATAATCTCTGGAGCAGGTGTTTACATATCAAAAACATGGATTTTTCTGCCATCTACTGGTCATTTTTGAGAAGGACAACAATCTTTATGTGAGCAAAGATGGGGTCTTTGATGCCTCTCTTCTTTCTTGACCCCCTTGGGGACTTGCCCAAAATCTCACTGGAACTGTGGATTGTGGAACTGGGTTTAGTAAAATTGGTGATGGGGCTTTTAGGATTGATGATGGTGGTGTATGGAGACATTGATAGGCATGTGTGGGGTCGGTGATTAGTGTCTGGGTTCAATAGCAAATGTCTGTGGATCAGTGAGTGGGACTGAGGGCTGAGTCACTGAAAGGCTGTGGAACCAGAAATGGATGTTTTTTCTGGAGTTAGCCATGGAGTCTCTAGAAATAATGTCTAGAATTGGAGATTGAAATATCTAAGATGTGGAATCTATTTTGTCTATGGTACAGAGTCTGTAGGATAAATGATATTTAGACAGAGGGGTCTGAGGTAGAATCTGGAGACCCAAGAATGTGAAACCTTATGTTAGTTGAATGATAAAAAATGTTTGAAAATTGAGTATATATTAGGTAAGCTTGTTGACTTGATGTGAGTTTCTTGGCTGTGTATAAAAATATCCTAGTTCTTAGGACATGCATGTATTCAGAGGTGAAATAGCTTGATATCTACAACTTACCTTCAAGGTAGTTTAGCAACTTTGATGAGAATGATCATTTTTAATGATCAACAAAAAAGTTCCAAAGTGTATATGAACTATAAACATTCTCAAAAGACACAAAATTAATTTGAATGTATGGAAAGAAACGTTGTGTCTGAGGGTCTCTAAAATCGGATGCCTCACTCCATCCAAAGCAAAACAAAGCCTACAGAAAGGAATAGATCCAGAGGAGCCTGAGGTCACACTCCAGCTGATATACCCTGAAAACTCCCTATGTGATTTGCTGAACCAAGAATCGTTAGGTGAGAAAAGGGAGAAAGTTCTAATTCCCATAGCACAAAACTTTTAACCTTTTATAAAAACACAAAGGAGACTATCTTTAGGACTCTGAGATACAAAAGGCACAAAATGTGAAGGTGATTATTAATCAATCTGACTACTTTTTTTAAAAGATTTTATTTATTTATTTATTTGAGAGAGAGAGAATGAGAGAGAGCATGAGAGGGAAGAGGGTCAGAGGGAGCAGACCCCCCACTGAGCAGGGAGCCCGATGCGGGACTCGATCCCAGGACTCCAGGATCATGACCTGAGCCAAAGGCAGTCGCTTAACCAACTGAGCCGCCCAGGTGCCCATCAATCTGACTACTTTAAAATAAAACATGTTTCCCAAAATAAAATCAAATACCACAAACACTGTAAGGTGAAAACACTGCAAGATGCAGACCCAGGTTGAAACTGTAGAGAATTTACATAATAAATGAGATCTGAACAATGAATGTTTTGGGGAATTGATGGAGTTTCTCCTTTTAACGTAATTCGTCAACTTCAAACTTGCCCAGAGCCCTTCCACAACAGTGTCTTCTCTATTTTTTATTCTATTCCATTTTTTTTTAATTTTAGAATAAATTTAGATTTGCAGAAAATGTTCAAAGACAGTGCCTAGAATTTTTTTTCATACTCTTCACCTAGCTCTTGCTCTGATGAGAACACCTTACATCACCAGGGGACGTTCGTCAGAACTAAAAAGTCAACATGGGCACAATACTCTTAAGTCAATGACAGACCCTATCCAGGTTTCATCAGTTTCCCCACTAAGTCGTTTTTCTGTGCCAGGATCTAATCCAGAATACCACAGCCCTTAGTCACCACATCTCTTCAGTCTGATCTGTGACACTTTCTCAGTCCTTCTTTGTTTTTCATTAACTTAGGGAACTTAAAAGAGTCTTCATCCCCTATCTTGTACAGTGTACCTCAATTATTGTTAGTCTCCTGCATTCTCATTATTAAACTGGGATTATGGTTTCTATGGAGAAAACTACCACAGAGAAGAAGGGCCCTTCTCATCAAATCATATCAGGGGTCCATTATCTGCACATGATTATCCCCGGTGATGTTAACCTTGATCACTTGGGTAAAGTGGCTACTACCAGGTCTCTCCATGGTAAAGCCACTTTTTGTGTTCATTTCCAAACCCTTTCATTTGGAAGGGAGTCACTAAATCTAGCCTACACTCCTGAGGAGGGAAAGTAATTGGAATTAATTCCAGTTGCTCTGCAAGGAGATTTTCCCTCTTCCCCCATCTATTTATTTATTCAATTATTCGCCAATATTATTATGGACTCATGGATATTTATTTTGTTTTGGGGATTATAATCTAGTCGTAATATTATTTATGTATTTGCTCAAATTCTTCTGGCTTTGTCTATTGGGAGCAATTTCAGGTTGGCTTCTGAGCCCATTTGCAAAGCCCATATTTTTAAAACCAGAGAATGGTATTTAAAAACCAATATCTAGGGGCGCCTGGTGGCTCAGTCGTTAAGCATCTGCCTTTGGCTCAGGTCATGGTCCCAGGGTCCTGGGATCGAGCCCTGCATTCAGGCTCCCTGCTCTGCGGGAAGGCTGCTTCTCCCTCTCCCACTCCCCCTGCTTGTGTTCCCCTTCTCATTGTGTCTCTCTCTCTCTCTCTGTCAAATAAATAAATAAATCTAAAAGCCAATATCTAGAGGAGTAATGTCATCAGAATGGCCAAGTAGGCAGCTCCAAGCTCTCATCCCCTCAGAAACACATCAAAAAACAAGCAGAAAATGTCAGAACCAATTTTATCAGAACGCCACAAAACAATCAACAAACGAGAGCAACCGAGCAAATGCTGAATCCAGAAAAAAAATGTGACTTCAAAACAGTAGAAAAGTTCTGTGGTGATCTCATTTGCCTTTACTCCATCCATTCCGCCCCCCATGCGGTGGTTTTAAAGCACTAGCAACCCACATTCGTAGAGAGGTCCCCTCCTCCCTGAACCAGGAAGGATCATAGGAGACCTTAGTGGCAAGTGTGTGTGTGTGTGTGTGTGTGTGTGTGTGTGTGTGTGGTGGTGAGAACACCTAATCTCTGCTCTCTTAGCAAATTTCAAGTACACAGTACAGTATTATTAACCACAGACACCATGTTGTACATTTGATCCCTAGACCTTGTTCATCTCATTGAAAGTTTGTCCCCTTTAACCAACCTTTCCCATTTTCCCTACCCAGGTAATCATGGCCTAGAAGGATGTACAGTTTTTAAGTAAGTAAATAAAAGTTACAGATATACCAAAAGGACACAGGAGTCAATCTAAAGGAGTTCACAATGGCTAAAACTGGAGTAATTTGCCCAAAATATATGTTGGTAGTATAGACTTCTACCCCAAAAGAAGAAAGTAAATATCCATGACTACATGCTTGTAAATAGAAGGTCGAATAAAGCCATAATTGAAGAGAAAAGGCAAACCTTTCCTACAAAAGAATCCCAAATAACATAGGTAGATAACCCTGCAGAACTTCATTTCCCACTTCTCTGAGTGCAGGCTGCATTTAGTGAGTCACTCACTTCCAAATAAAGTATGAAAAGGTAAAAGTAGTGACTTTATAGTGGAGAAACCTGGCAGACACCTTAACCAGGGGATCAAGGCAAATATAACCAGGGATAATTCATACTGATATCACGTATCAACTGATATGATGCGGTGAGAAGGGCAATGCATTTCTGTGGTATATTCTGCTCAAAAACCCATAATCCAAACCTAACCAAGAGAAAACATCCTACAGACCAACGATGAGGGACACTTTTACAAAATACCTGACTTGGCACTCGTCAAAATTATCAAGATCATGAAAAACTAGGAAAGATTGAAAATTGTCACATATTGTAGCAGACCAAAGGCACACGAAGACTCCAGGATCTGATCAGGGAAGTGAAAAGGGATATGGGTGGTAAGACCGCTTAAATGGGAATAAAGATTATAGTTTAGCGCATAGCTTTGTAGTGATGTTAATTTCACTGCTTTGAAAAATGCACTGTGCTTATGTAAGATGTTAGGAGAAAGTGGATGAAAGGCATGCAGGAAGTCTCCGTACTAAGTTTCCAGCTTTTCTGTAAGTCTAAAATTATTCCAGACTAAAAGTTTATTTGTTTATTTTTTAGAAGATTTTATTGACCAGAGCCGACACAGCAGAAGATTTGAGAAACGAACTACAGTATAGAATACTGAGCAGATTTCACAATTGGTTTTGGAGTAGCATGACAGAGAGAAACCATAATCTCACTGCAAAGGCTTTGAAAGCTAAATTCCTAGCTGAGCTACAGCCTGTGGCATAGGCCAGAGTGTGTGTTCCAAAACCAGACAGGCAATCACTTATTAAAAAGGAAGATTTTAAAAGGAACCGTGTCAAATAACACACAAAATGTTCAAGATACAATCTCAAAGAGCTGCATTCTCTTTTGTAGATCTACGGTTTGCCTTGTTACTGCTCCCAACTTGAAATATTCTCCCCAGTAATTCCTGCTGCTTCTCTTAGGTTTTAATTTCTTATGATTCAGAAGGGTTCATGGGAACAGAAGTCATTGCCTGGAGGTGACCTCGGTGCATACAGATGTCCACAGAAAAGAACACACTATGGTCCATCAATAGACTATTCTAGAGGCTCAGGGGCCCGTGGGGCAGGTGGAGAATGGGGCATGGTTCACCAGTCCAGGGAGTGCAGTGTCCTGGGTGCCTCATGAAGGATAATGTGCAGAGAGGGTGACATCTTGTCCTGGGAAGATGAGTGGGGCCCACTTTTGAGGAACACATGCCAACGGTTAGAGGTAGGGGTCTGGAGATTGATCAGTTTATCCTGGATGAGGACTTTCTCCCAAGGTGCCCATTTTTAAATGTAAACACTGTTATCCTTCGAAGTCATATAAATGAACTCCAGTACCCCTTCAGTTGCCTCAATCACTTGTAACAAAAGGTAGGAGTATGGCATGGGATCGAGGAGTATAGGAGTGTTTTAGTCAACTCAGGCTTCTATAAAAAAAAAATAGCATAGACTGGGGCAGTTAAGCAACAGACATTTCTTTCTCACAGTTCTGCAGGCTGGGAAGTCCAAAATCAAGGTGGCGGCAGACTTGGTATCTGGTGAGAACCCACTTCCTGGTTTGCAGACCACTGCCTTCTTGCTGTATCCTCACATGGTGGAGAGAGAGAGAAAGCAAGCTCTCTGGTCTCTTCTCAGTAGGCCATTAATCACATCATGAGGACCCTCTCTCATGACCCTCTAAACCTACTTACCTCCCAGTGGCCCCATATCCAAATAGCATCACATTGGGGGTTAGGGCTTCAACATATGAACTGTGGGGGGCATAGTTCAATCCATAGAAGGTAGGCAGAATAACGGCCCCCCAAAGATGTACATGTCCTAATCCTAAGAACTTGTGGATATGTTACCTTACATAGTAAAAGGGATTTTGCTGGTGTGATTAAATTTAAGGACACTGAGTTGGGGAGATTATTCTGGATTATCTAGTGTGCTCAATTTAGTTACATGAATCTTAAAAAGTAAAGAACCTTTCCTGGTTCTCAGAAAAGTAAATATGACTACAGAAGAATAGTTAGAGATGCAGCAGAGCTCCCAGGTCCTAGACTGGGCCAATCATATGCAACATTAATGGCCTCCCCCTATTCTAATAATGTCCAACACCTGTCAGGCCCTCACTGGGAGGTCACACACAGGTCAGTGATCAATGCTTATGGCTCTCATCCAGAACTACAGGATTGGCCAGGCCCAAGCCATTACCAAGGCCAGTCCATGCCTCCTCGTGGGATGGACAGAGAAGCAAGCTTCCTCTTATCCAAGTCTTCAAGGCCTCAACCAGTTCAGCTGCACTACAGCTTGCTGATTCCTTACAAAGTCTTATGTCTCCTTGACGACTGGAGACCCTGTATGAGGAGATCACAGAAGAGCACAGGTCAAGCAAGGAAATGTTCCTTTGAGCCAAAGGCTTAATGGGTGGGCAATTACAGGTCAGAAAGCAAAATTACAGGTCACCAGGCCTTCATAAATGCTGGATACATAGCAATCTATAGCCAGATCTTCAGCATTTTCCCACTTCTGGGAAGGCCCAAAGATGAGGGGGCATTTGGCTAGAGGACATAGGCAAGTCAGGCACCAATGGCCCTGTTGCCCTCCAGGGCCCTACACTTAGATTGTGACCCCAGGCCCTAACCATTCCCCATGACCTTCTCTGCACACAGCAGGAGATCATGTATATCAGAAATAAATCCATCTGAATAGGTACAACCTTGGGCTTCTTAAAGTTCCCAGGGTATTTGAGAGGAGATAGGTTTGATTGTCTGGGCCTTGACTAGTTTATCTAGTCTGCCATGGTAACTCCTGAGCACCCAAGATAGGTGCTTCCTACCTCAAGCAGTGTACTTCCCCCAAAGCCTCCCTGAGAACAGAAGACCAAGAAGAGGGATATTGGGTCATTAGGATTCAGGGGAAAATCAAATTCTAGAGAGGAGGAAGTCACAGGCAACATAGGAAGCTTTCCTTGTGCATCGTGCCCCTTCTACAGGCCTGCCCATAACCCCATGAACCGTCACCCCATCCCTGCTTTAGTCTGGGAGGCAGGCTTACAGGCTCATCAGAGAGAAAGGGTCAAGCTGCCAATGGCATCCACGAGGCATGGCCCTACTCCTTAAACTAAACTCACATCTAAAGTCTATCTCCTGTGTTTCACCAAGACGTTGTGGGGATCAGGGGTCAGACCTAGCACTCAACCCTCCAAACAGGCTAAGTGTCCTCTCTGTCTCCCTACCTGAGATGACTCATGGCTTCCACAGTCTTTAAGGGAGATTCCCAACATATAAGAAGTTTTCTGACCCTAGAGCACTCTGAATCTGGCACCTTCTTTATCTCTAGGTTTTATCCTTTCATTGGGTAAGGACACAGACTGTACTTGAGATTGAGAAAAAACAGGGTCAGGAGTGCAACTTGTAAATGAAGAAGAACACAAAGTGATAAAATGAAATTGAATGAAGAAGCAGAGAGGAGGTTTGTCAGTTTTTTACTTATTACATTATATTGATGCATAAACTGTATGACAAAATGTGTGAACATCGTATGTGTACAGCTGTGTGAGTTGTAACAAAGTCTACACACCCCTCTCACTAGGATGCAGATCAAGAAGCAGAACAAAACAAGTGCCCAAGCACAGATCCAAAATCATACCTTCGGTGAGTTTTGAGGGTTTGGAGGGGGCTGATGGAAAGAGAGAGAATAGTGTTTGGGATGATTGGCACACCTGGGAGTCTTAAGGCATCTGGGAGCATGGACGGTCCTGTGGGGTTTGTTGAGCCTAGGAATTAAGACAGCTCATCAGTTGGGTGAGATGAATGAATTGCAGGAGGCTCTTGTTTATGTAGTTCTAGTCACAATGACCAGGTAGAGAGGGTGGGCTGGAGCTGGTCAAGGACAAGTGAAGGGACTCAATGTTTTCAGGCAAACGTGCCCCATGGACAGGACAGAAATTCGGGAAAGCAGCTTCTCACATTAGTTTTGCAGTCCGTCTACAGGGGTCAATGTCCAGCAGCGTCAGTTCCTCTCAGCTCCCTTACTGTAGTCTACCTCAATCAGAGAAGAGAAATGAATGGAGCATGTGAGAAAAAGAAGTGGGCTGCAGTGAAGCCACAGGGCAGAGAGATGGGGACAGGCTGAGGGAGGCAGAAAGCAACAGGGAGAAGGAGCAGAGGACAGAGGCACCGAGAAGCGTGATGGGATCAGAAAGCAGAGCGAGAGGCCAGGGAACGAGGTGGAGGAGCTCGCAACAGTGTAGACACTGGGAAGAGGAGAGAGAGCAGGGCCAGGGAGGGACCAGGGGCACCAAGGAAATGGAGAAGCAACAGGGGACATGGAGAGAAATTAGCTGTACTCATGGTATAGTTTAATCCTATCTTTAGGAAGCTTTGATTTTGCTCAAAAAGGAGCACCTCCCAGGAACCCGTAAGGCAAATATTAAAGTTTAGTTCTCTGTTGTACAGATAACTTTGAGGAGATGCATGGTACAACATTAGAGCCTCCACAGTATGTCCAGTCCAGATAGCCCCATACAAGGACATACCTTGGTTCACAGGGGTCTGTCCCAGAGGCTCAGAACACCCAAGGCAGGTAAAGAATGCACAAGGACTTCCTGTTCTGCCAGCACATTGTTCTGGGGACAACTCAGAGGGCAGAATGCCTGATGTGAGGGATTCTATGTTACCAGATATATGAATGGGCACCAACTAGAGCGATTTGTGCAGGACAAAGTGATTGGCATGGGTTGATGATCAGATATGAGGAAACCTTTGAGGGGGAACCCAGCCTTGTTGGTGCCCCCACACAGAATCACTGACCTGTGTGTATTCATGAAAGTGTTGTATCATCAGCTGCCCTTGCTGACATCACCACCAACATGACATCAGTGTAGTATGGATGAAACATAGGTACCAGAGCCTTGTAACAAGTTTCTATGAGGCACATGGAGCCAGATCTCAAAGTACCATAGGATCAAATCCAGGAAATGTTCTTCCTGATTGTGAATCCTGAGGGCAGGACATTTATCACTTCTGTCCCTCATAGCTTTCCATTTAAAATGGGAAAAGGGCGCCTGGGTGGCTCAGTCGCTTAAGCTTCTGACTATTGATTTTGGCTCGGGCCCTGATCTCAGGGTCCTGGGATCCAGCCCCAGGTGGGACTCTGCCCTCAGTGTGGAGTCGGCTTGTCCCTCTCCCTCTCTCTCTCCCCCTCTGCCCCTCTCCCTGCTCACATAGGCACATGGGCACACTAACTCTCTCTCTCTTTCTCTAAAATAAATAAAGAAATAAAATAAAATCTTTTAAATAAATCAAATGGGAATAGTTTAGACTTCCAAGATTGTTATAAGTAATTGTATAATTATTAAATTATTATAACATATGAAGGACATGGAGCAGAGCCCAGCACATAATGCATGTGGCTCTGGTGTTATTTTTATTAATTTACTTACACTAATTACTATAATTATTATATGTTAGGAATAAAATGGCAGCAATCATTAACAGTACATTATAAATAAGGTTACATCTCATTTAAATCTCTCAAAAATATGTAAAGTATGGATGATCTAAACCTGTTTTATAGGAGCATCTTCATGGTGACAGCTGTACTAATAGCAGTTATATATGTAAGATAATGATAATGTCAGTGAGGCATCACATTTATGTTCATTTCAACTGGTGATGGTAGAGCACAAGGTTATTTTGGTACTATCGCCCTGAAGGTAGCATGATGCAAATACACAGTAAAGGAGGGCACCCCCATTTTGATGAGGAAACAGGTGCTGTCCTGACAGTGATGTGTCCCACCAGGCACAAGGCCATGCCCCGGCAGGTGATCTGTGGAGGTCACACACCGAGCAAACCCTATGTCCTGACCCAGCCCTCCTGTCAGGACTGGGCACTCAGTGGATGGTCTGCCCCAGGTCCACCCCCCCAACAGTACACACCCGGGACTAGTCATGAGATTATACACAGGTCAGTGATTATGTCTATTCACCCCACCCCAAAACCAGGATGGCAACATAGTAGCCTCACCCTTGGTCAGGCCATGCCCTCTTGTGGGAGAGGAGTTTAGATTTAGTCTTAAAATTGTCTATGCAAGGGGGACGTCCTCTGCTTTCTTCTGAGTTTTCTGTCCTCCACTAGCATCCTCCTCCATGCCCCTTACCCCTACGCAGGAGATCAGTCTCCTGCTTCTCTCCCAGCAAAGGAAATCAAAGGCATGTCAGGGAAAATCTACCATACACATGCCACACACATTTGGCCTGGCTGTACTGCTCAGGCTGTGTCCACTTAGACCCAACTTCCCAGGCGTGTGTGTATCCTTCAGGGTCATAGAGGACCCAACCCAGACTCTGTCCCTCTACACATCCAAAGTCCCTTCCTTGACACCACTGCTGGGCTTTTTACATCCCAAATATCTTTAAGAAAGTTTCATGGCATGCATGTTAGTTCTGATCCAAGAGGTCACCAGCTTCAGCACCTTCTCTAGTCCCTATGTGGAGACTAGGGGGGAAGGAGATGAGAGACTGTGTGCTTCTGGGTAACCAGGAGCATGGTTATGGATGTGATTCCTCAGGGAAGGAAAGCCCATGGGAGGGGGGAAGAGAATTAAAGATGCTGAAGGATCTGATGAACCATGAGAGATGAGGGACTCTGAAAAACAAACTGAGGGTTCTAGAGGGGAGGGGGGTGGGGGGATGGGTTAGCCTGGTGATGGGTACTGAAGAGGGCACGTTCTGCATGGAGCACTGGGTGATATACCCAAACAATGAATCATGGAACACTACATCAAAAACTAATGATGTAATGTATGGTGATTAACATAATTAAAAAAAATTTTTTTAAAGATGCTGAAGGATCTGTAAACAGGATGACAAGTCAGCTATTTCTTTGCAGTTCACTGGTATCTAGTGCAGAAGTTACATAACCAAAAATGTGCACATCATAAATGTACCTGTCTACTTATCTTGACAAACTTTTCACAGCCCTCACTGCAGTACTTAAATGAAAAACCGGTCCTTGACAAACATCCTAAAAAGACAATAATTAAAACGCTTGGAGTGGTTCATGGACTTAATGAGAATGGTGTTCTTCGTGAGTCTCACAGTCTTTGGGCAGATGTTTGGAAATGCAGGAGATGGCATGATGCGGGAGAAACAGAGACAGATGTTAGATGGCCTCACTTCTGTCTTTCTATCTGCAGACAAGAGGAGATCCAGGGGGTAGGTTCTGGTGCTGCACAAGTGTGAGGACTCCACAGAGCCCAGGCAAGAGTGCTATCATCAACACACGTGGATGGAGTGATCAGCGGCAGCTCTTTTGTTCTCAGACTTTACGTGACCCTGCTGACCTCACCACCACCAAAGCACCAATATACTATTGATAGAACATGAAAACACATATTTGAGATTCCTCAAAAGTTTTCCTTCAATCGCCCTGTGAAAAACAATGCTGAAATGAGTAAAGCCAGCCTCACACTACCCTAGGATCAAATCCAAGACGTGTTTCTTCCAGCTTGTGACATCTCAGAGCAGGACATTTATCATCACTGTTCCTCAAAATACAGTGTTCAAATGAAAAGTAAAGCCCATGGGAAGCATGTGGCACACATTAGTGACTCAACATATGTTGCTGGTTTTGTTTTTATAGGTCTTCGAAGTAATTATGTGTTAGCTAACCCCCACCCCTCCTTCCCTGAGTCCTACTCCATTCGGAATAGAGAGATGTGGTGAGTGTAAGCGTACCTCGCTGGGCCAAGAGCAGAGAGAAGGAGCGTTGTTCAGGTTAAGGGAGCAAGAAACAGGGAAAAGAAACAGACAATAGGAAGTAAAAGCAGCCCCAGGGCCTGGCTGCAGAAACTGGATAGGTGACTCAGACTGGAAGATATAACTCTATCCTCTCTCAGAACCTGCTTTCTGGTCTTTTTTGACCTCTCTGCAAGGAATCATATCGTACTGGGTCAAATGTAATTTATGACTATCCAAATCACCACAGAGGAACGGATGCTATAGCAGAAGGGTCAGCACAGTGTGTCCAGATGTCCACTGACAAGCACACACTGCTCAGAAGTCATAGGTGGTCAGTCTCAGAGGCTCAGAAGCCCTGAAGGAGGTACAGAGAGAGCCAAGGGCTGCCAGATCTGTGAATACAGCTACCAGGGAGTGATTCAGTGGGTGGAATGCCTGGAGTGAGGGGCATTCTGGGTGACTCGGTGCATGCGTGGGATCCAAGATGCAGTTCTCCATTCTGTGAGATGATATGAGAAGAAACCTGGCAGAGGTCAACATACCCCATGTGAGTAAATCTCTGTTGGAAAGGCAACCTCACTGGTCTTATCATACAGAGTCACTGACTTAGCTAATTTGAAGATATCATTTGTCCCTTGGGCCTTTTGATCATCTATAAGGAGAAAGTGTGTGGGAAAGAAAGAAAGTAAAGAACTTTGGTGGGGTAGGCTAAAAGAGCTCTGATATTTCACTAGGACCTGTTGGATGCCAGGGGAGTCCCCCGCCACCAGCCACAGCAACCGAGGGGGTGCATGTCGGAGATAAGGATGGGGAAGTGTCGATGGCCTTATCCTGAAGCTGCATTTTTCACCCATTCTCCAATGTCAATATTTATTGATATATTGACACCAGCAGTGTATCAATATAATGTGGACAAAATATACACACTAGAGACCTGTAACAAGCTTCTGTTTAATCACCCTGGGAGGAACAATGGAGACAAGAACAGAGCCAGGCCTCAAACGACCCTAAGACCAAATCTAGGCTATGTTCCTTCCTGGCTCTCTTTCCTCAGGACAGGACATTCATCGCCTCTGTCCCTCAGATTCTTTAATGCGATATGAGAATAATTTTCCTTCTGAGATCATTGGGAATACAGTGTTAAGTAACTTAAAGCACCCGTAGCACACAGAGCTGTGCCTGGTACATGTTAATCCCTCAGTGTATGCTGCTATTATGATTGTTTTTACGAATTTCTTCCTATTATTATGTATTAATTCACTCTTGTTATGTATATAAGATACCACCATAGCCTTAGTCATATATTTAATATCTTAATGCAAATTTGATCTCTTGCATTTCTGTATGTCAGAACCTCAGCCAGACTATAATCAACATAGCAGCAATGCTGTTTTCCCTTCTGGAGGCTCTACGGGAGTATCTGTGTCTTGCTTTGTGAAATTTCAGAGGCCGACAGCATTCCTTGGCCCTTGACCTCCTGTGTTCATATTCACAGCCAACCATGTAGAATCCCTTTAACTCATTCCATTTTCATAACTATTTATGATTCAATTTGGGAAATGTTCTCTGCTTTTAAGGACTCATAGCATAACACTGAGCCACTGAATAATCCGGGGTAAGATCTCCTCAACTCAGGTACTTCACCTAATCACATCTGCAAAGCTCCATTTACCATGTAGGCCATATATTCATAGGTTCAGGGCATTGAGATTAAGATGTAGGCATTTTTAGGGAGCCATTATTCTCAATATTAAACATTATTAGCAAGTTTTGCATATTTATTAGGAATAAAATTGCAGTGATAGGGGCGCCTGGGTGGCTCAGTCGGTTAAGCATCCGACTCTTGATTTTGGCTCAGGTCATGATCTCAGGGTCCTGAGATCCCTGCACTGGGCTTCACAGTGGTGGGTGGAGTCTGCTAAAGACTCTCTCTCCCTCCCCACTGCCCCTCCCCCACTCTCTCTCTCTCTTTAAAATAAATAAATAAATCTTTTTTAAAAGAGGGAATAAAATTGCAGTGATAAATAACAAGGCTTTATAAATGAGGTTCTACCCCATTTAAGCCAAAAGAAAGGAAGAAAGGAAAGGAGGGAAAGGAAAGGGGAAGGGAAGGGAAGGGAAGGAGAGGGGAGGGGAGGGGAGGGGAGGGGAGGGAAGAAGAAAGAAAAAAAAAGAAAGAAAGAAAGAAAGAAAGAAAGAAAGAAAGAAAGA
>NW_027397108.1:1630445-1767598 GCF_003265705.2 Callorhinus ursinus
AGAAAGAAAGAAAGAAAGAAAGAAGAAAGAACGAAAGAAAGAAAGAACGAACGAACGAACTGGGGGAACTGGGGGGTGCTCTCTGGAGGAGGACAGCTATGGACCCAACCAGGCTCCCCCCTCAGGCCTGGGCAGACACTCAGTGGATGGTCTGCCCCAGGTCCCCGCCACACAGTACATACCCAGGACTAGTCATGAGGTTGCACACAGGTCAGTGATTATGTCTCTTCACCCCACCCCAACCCCAGGATGGCCACACAGTAGCCTCACCCTGGGTCAGGCCATGCTCTCTTATGAGAAAGCAGTCTAGATTTAGTCTTGAAATTGTCTATGCAAGGGGAACCTCCTCTGCTTTCTTCTGAGCCATCTGCCCTGCCTTAGCAGCCTCTGTATTCTTTATCATGACACAGGAGATCAACCTCCCCACCCTACAACCCGGGTCAAACAGATGGAAAAAACCCCCACAATCCTGATAGCGATACTTGGCCTGGCCCTGTCCCTCAGGCTGCAGTCACTTGTCAGACCAAACTCTCCAGGCCTGTGTATTCTCTTTGGAGACGGTGCTTAACCTGGGCCCACCACAAGTCCAGAGTCCTCTTCCTGGATCCACAGGGATTTTTACATTTGAAACCAAAATGACCATAACACTGTATGCCAACTATACTTCAATCAAAAAAGAAAGAAAGAACGTTAAGCAATGTTCATGCCATGCCTGCTGTGGTCTTATCTCAGAGCTGCCTGTATCTCACATTCTTTTAGTCCCAGGGTCTTGTTGCCCCCAGTGGGGAAAGACCTCATGCCTCCAGGCAAGAAGGAACAGACACAGAGATGTGGTTCTTTGATGAAGGAGAGACCAAAGGTATCAAAAAGGAATAGAGTAAATTGAGGAATTTTGTTAACTTTACAACCCCTCCCACCAGCATCCAGAGCAAGAGATAGTCCATGGAGAGCACCTCAAAACTGACAGTACCTAATGGTGTTGGGAAGGTGGCATGGTTTGGAAAGGCTGTTGACATCTGTAGTCTGGTAGAACTGTGGGGACTAGTATATGGGCAGTTTTGTGTGCTAGGGAGGGTTGCTTGTTTAGAGAGATCAGTGGCTGTGAGCAACTGGACAGTTCATATTTTGGGGAAGTTTGGATGTGTTGATTTGAGGAAGGCAGGAGATTGAGAGTGATTGTGGCTTTGGAGATTTTGATAGACTTGGAGATTTTGGCTTTGTGGATGATGTGGGATTAGGGGGCTGAGGGTGGGTATTTGGAGACTTTTGAAGAGATTAAGAATTTGGGGCTTGAGAAATTTGGTGGATTGGTTTAGGGCTTGATACACTTGAAGTTATGCAACTGGTGGATTTGGGGAGTGGACATGGGGATTTGAGCCTCATGGAAAATTTAGGACTTGAGGAGCTTGGAAAGTTTGGAAATACTGATGCCTTGAGGGACGATAGAGGTTTGGAGAGTTTGATGTGTTTGAACAAGTGGGTATATTCGGGCAATATGGTGTGTTTAGGAAATTTGCAGGTTTGGAGAGGCTGGGTGGCATAAGGATATTGCTGGGTTTGGGGCACTTGATGAGCATGGATGACATTGTTGGGCTTGAGGAGGTTGACAGGCATGAAATATTGGTGAATTTAGGGAAGTTGATGTTTTGGTGTTTTTGGTTTTGAAGGGTAGTGTTTTTGGAAGGTTGCTGATTTATGGAAATTGGCAGCTTTAGGGATGTGGGTAGATTCATAGATGGTGGGGTGTGTGGGATGATTAGGTGCTTTGGACATTTTCTTGGGTTTGAAGAGTGAGAGTTTTGGTGACACCAATGTGGTGCAGATGGGGTTTCAGAGGAGAGGTTATCAGATTGGGAAGGCATAGTGTTTGGAGACATTTTGGAACTGGGAGACATCGAATGTTTTATGGAGGTTGATGACCTAAGGTGTGTTTAAGGATTTGGTTAAATTAGTAGATTTGAGTAGTTTAGAAATTTGAAGAAATTCGTTGGCTTGTGGAAGATGGTAAGCTTGGAAATGGGGCTAGACCTCTGTCAGGTGCAACAGAGAAGGCTATGAATTTTTGGTCCCATTTACATTGATTAGTTACATAGGGTAGGCCAATCTTGTTCAACTTTTCACTTGATGAATGCAGGGCAGGGGGTGTTCCATTCAAAACTACGAATCTAGGAAAGCAACCAACCCTTTCCTTATGGATGAATGTGGTGAATATAGCCGAGATCATCATTCCTCTTCACCCTAGTCCTATTCCCATCCCAATCTGGGGGAGATAATGAGATCAGAGGATCAAGGCAGAGAAAGAAGAGGCAAAGAAGAGTGACAAGGTAGAGAAAGAAGAGGCAAAGAACTGGGGGAGGGAGCAAGGACTAAGGAAACAGAAGAGAGAACAGCATGATGGGGCAGGGAACAAAAAGTAGGAGCAGGGAGCAGTGGTACAAATCAGAGAAGAGATCATGGAACAAGGTAAGGGGGCAGAGAAAAGAGAAAAGAATCAAGGAACAGAAGAGGGACAGGTAATAGGGAAATGAAGGCCACAAATGTTCCTGCACTGTGGGTACAACTGAGGGAGCCAGTCACGGCACAAATACACTGCAGGTTGCCTTTTTTCTACTCACAGCTGTGTTCTTCTTCCCACTCGTTTTCACCGTGTATATTCAAGTTCAATTTCCTAGCAATCAAGAAATCTAGAAAGAAAATAACCCATGGCAGGAGGGTCATCACAATATATCCAAATAGGCACAGGCAAGTTCCTACTGTGGTTTATGAACTGTCAGTTCCAGAGACTCTATCCCTCCTGGGGCAAGTATAGAAGTAGGCATGGTTGTGCAGCCCTGGGAACTATGTTCTAGTGACCACATGAAAAAAAAAAATGTCCTTAGAAAGGGACGCTTTCCTGGGCTTGTGGGTGCAGCCTAGTATGGAAGTGTTTGTGCAGAGGATGAAAAGGGCAAGTATCTTGAGATGGATCAACTCACCCCAAATGCAGAATTTCCCAGTGGAGATGCCCACTTTGGGATGTAAGAACAATTATTCTCCTTAGCAGTCATATAAATAAACTCAAACACTCTTCAGTTTCCTTGATCCTCTGTAATGAGGATTGAAAAGTATTTGTATGAGTGCAGGGTCTTACTATGTCTTCGGGATTCACTGGACTCCAGAAATTTACTCCCCTCTTGGCAGAGTTGTTTTTTAATACCTTGTATTTCGGTGGGAATATGGATGTGGGAAGAGTTGGTTTGTTTACCTGGTGATGTAGATTCATGAAAAAGCATATTCTAGCTGACATGACAAGAATCTTGGAATTGGGCACATCCCGCTGAGGGGAAGCACGTCACAATCAGGGAACCCTTATCGGGAAGGGATGCAGGAGTTTACCCTTCAATTTCCTGAGGAGAGAGTGCTCAGAGGTGGAGTCGATTTCTCCTAAGATTCCCCAACGTAAATGGAAATCCTGCGGGCAATGGAGCTGGGGACTCCACTCTGCCGGTCCCCGAAGGCTTTGCCCTGCGGTGCTCTGGCCCGGGATAAAAGCAAATTCAGCTCAGGCACTAACTAAAAACTAGGGAGGGCACCCTCTAGGGGGCGGGTCCCCGGCGGCGGAGACGTCGCGCCTCCCCTCGCCCAGCCAATGGTAGCGCACAGAGGCCGGAGGGGCATTTTCCTCAACCAACCAGAGCTCCGAGGCCTTTCGAAGCCCCGCCTGCGTGTCCCTCCTTTAAGCCAGGACTCCTAAACCGCACAGCTGCGCCCGCAGAGCTCTATTTCGGAAATGAGGTGTACGCGGCCTTCCGCGGATCTGGGCAAACGCTGGGCAGCCTGCACATCGCCTTCGTAAGCTCACTCCCCGCCTCTCCATGAGCAAGCTTCCCTTTTTCCAGAGGCTGTCGAGCCATTTGTCTGACTACAGAGAGACACACGAATACTTCTTACTTCTGAGAAGCCCGCCTCTCGCTACTTTAGCAACCGAGCCCCATAGGTTGACCAGGCTGCGCACAGCGCTCCGATTGGAAGCGGGGACTGTCCATCAAGCATTTCCTCTCGGCACACACTACTCCATTCCACCCTTCGCCTTTTCAGGTGGATTAGGGAAAGTGAAGTTGCCTCAATTCTGGGGAGCACGCCTATTTGGTCGGACATTGGTATCCATCGTGACCGAGGCTGTGAAAGTCCTCGAGCCTTCGATTGGGTCCGGGGATATGTCAGTCAAGATGGGCGGGTGCAATCGTAATGCAGCGCACCGTATTGGTGGAGCTACGGCGCGGCCAGAGCGGGTGCGGAACCGCTGGAGGAGAGCCGGCTTCTCTTGATTGGGCCATAAGGGAGGCCCTCCGACTCCGGACTGGCTGAACGCGAGCCGCGCCCCCGTCACGCCGACAGCGGGCTCTAAGGCAGGCTGCCCGGCTCGCCTGTGTTAGCCTTGCGAGCTAGGGCGGTGAGAGGAGTGCATAGGCGGCTCACCGGGCCCCCAGCCAGAGCGACGTAAATCCGGGAGTGGCGCGCGTCATCTCAACGGTGAGGGGACACCAGTGGGCGGCGGGAGACAGGGCTCCGGCGCGGCGGAGAGCGAATAAAGCTCCGCAGCCGGAAGTGTCTTCAGAGCGGCGTCGTACCCGGAAGTGTGGCACGACGGCAGCCGCACCCGGAAGTGTGATGCTACCGCAGCTCGGGAAGTGATGGTACCCGGCCAGTTGGGATACGGGGTTAATACAGGTGTTTATGTCTCTTTATCCGCTGAAGCTCATTAGAACCTCCCTTTTCGGGAAATGCTGGAGGGTGCAAGTAGTTGGTCATGTTTTTGCTTGTCTCATCCTGTTGAAACCCGAGGGGAAACGAGCAGTAGGAATGTGTCCAAGGGGGCCAGGCTCAGTAGAGGCTTTTAAGAAGTTTCTTTTGCTTCCTGTCACCCTCAATTCCTTTGCCCCACAGGGATGTGCAGATGGAGGCTGGAGGAGACACTACAGCCCCAGGCCCTGGGGACGCTGAGGACTTGGGGGACACTCGGTTCCCCAGTGAGGAGGCTGGAGAGGATGGAGGGGTTCACGAGGACCCGCCGGATCCTGGAGACGGGGACCTGGAGAAAACAGGTATGTCTTCCCCTCACTAGGGTCTTGGAAAGAATACCTAAGGGTGTCATTGTTGGGGGAGGTCAGAGGGGGACAAGTGAGGAATCTTTTGGGACTCAGGAAAGTGGTTTAAACCACAGCAGGATCAGTAGGAGGCCATGGTGGACACACAGTGTAGTTCAAATCATTGAGGAATGAAAAGGAAATCAGTGGGTGTCAAATGGATGTTCACTGGGGACTTAGATCTGAGTTCAGGTCTTTGAGGAATCAGATCAGTTGGGGTCAACGAAGGGTATTGGGGATTTAGGATGTTTAGGTCAATGAATGACCAAAAGAAATTTAATACAGTCAAAAGGAAACTATTTAGAAGTCAGTGTCTTTGGGGGCTAGGGTCTTAATAAGTCATTGAGGTGGGAACGGGCGGGGATCAGTGGCAACCAATGCACATTCAGTGTTTACATCATTGAGGAGTCAGTGGTGAGTTGTTGGTGGCAGTCTTTAAGGAACCAAAAATTAGATGTTAAGGGTGGTCATTGGTGAGGAGGCAGTGGACATCAGTGAGATTATGTGGAGAGTCAGAGGACCAGTAGGAGGGTCTTTGAAGACTTAGTGGATGTGTAAAGTTATTTGATGGAGACTCAATGGGAGTCATTGGGGAAACAATGCTCATTGACCACCTGGGAATGAGTCAATGTTAGTAGCATCATCGGGAAGGATGAGTGGACATCACGGAGAATAAATGGTGGGTGTTGGGGGGGTGTCTTTGAGAATTTGGGAATTATTGGCAACTAATGGCAGGTATTGGGAGAGTAATTGGGAGGACAACATGGGGGATCGGCGAATGTCAATCAGAGAATGAGGGAATATGAGGTCATTGGGATTTTATGGGAAAGTTGCTGAAATAATGGTTATCATTGGAGGATCAGTGGACATTGACTGGAATAAATGGGAGAGGTGTCAAAGGAATCAGTAGAGGGCAGTGAAGTTGTGGGTTTAATTGCTGATTGTTAATTATGGTCATGAGGAAGGGCGGTGGACAACATTATCATAGTCCTATGTGTTAGTGTAGTTATGGTGGGTATTTTTTTTTTAAAGATTTTATTTGACAGAAAGACAGGGAGGGAACACAAGCAGGGGGAGTGGGAGAGGGAGAAGCAGGCTTCCCACTGAGCAGGGAGCCCGATGTGGGGCTCGATCCCAGGACCCTGGGATCATGACCTGAGCCAAAGGCAGATGCTTAACAACTGAGCCATCTAGGTGCCTCTTGGTGGGTATTGTAAGGAGTGGAGTGGATTATCAATGAGAATAAAAGGAGGTCAAGGAAGTCGGAGGAAGTCACTGAAATCCTGGATATTAGTGGAAATTAATAGTAGTCATTGGGGAGAAGGGAGAATGAAATAAAAGAGGGTCAGGGGAGGTTATTTGAAGTCTTGGATGTTAGTAGGGGTTCATGGTGGTTATGGTGGGGATGGAGTGCACATGAGGTAAAATAGATTGTGTGTCAGGGCAGTCACTGGAGGTAACTGGAGACCCAGGTATTAGTGATATTAATGGAATAACTAAATGCTAGTGAAAAGCAGTGGGCATAAATAGGGGGTTAGGGGAGGCTTAAAGATCTGGGTGCTAGTGGATAGTCATGGCAGTCATTGGAAGAATTAGTGGTTATCACCAAAAATATATGTGGTGATGAGGAGAGTCAATGAGGTCATTAGGGATCAGTGAACATCCATGAGAATAAGTAAGGGATTAGGGAGGGGTGGGGCAGGGGGAAGGATTTAAATGAGAGACTGTAGAGATATTAGTGGATGTCATGATGGCCAATGAGGGGTGAGTAGATACTAGGAGAATACATGAGGGGTCAGAGGTGTTAATGGTGGATCATTGAAGATGAGGATAATAATGGTCATTCAGAAGCAATAGGGTGCTTTGAAGACTTGGAAGTGGCAGTTATTGACAGGAGAGTAAATAAGCTCTAGGGACATAGAGGGTTCCATAAGGACCGTGAGAGACTGGATTGTTGGGGTTTTAGGGGGATCATGTGGAGGTCATTGAGGGGTGGAAGGGACACCTGGAGGTCTGTGTCAGTATCACGGGTCATTGGGGGGCTGGTAGAGAATTTGGTAAGTCCCTGGGCACATGGGGTTAAGGGGAGTCCACAGCCAGAATGACCCACCAGGAGTTCCCTTTCAGAATCCGAGACGAAGGATCAGCCACCCGGCCTGCTGTCACCACTGCCCCAGTCAGAGGCCCTGTCATGCACCTGTGGGCTTTGGGATCCTGTGACCTCCGAGGATAGTCCCATGGGTGGCCCCGAGAGTGGCTCTGGGGGCCAGGGTGGGGACCCCAGTGATGACGACTGGCGCAGCAAGCGAAAGCACGTGTTTGTGCTGAGCGAGGCAGGCAAGCCCATCTACTCCAGGTATGGCAGCGTGGAGGCACTGTCGACGACCATGGGCGTGATGACAGCCCTCGTGTCCTTCGTACAGAGTGCAGGGGATGCCATCCGCGCCATCTACGCTGGTGAGCAAAGGTGGGGGTGAGGGAGTGGAGGGAGCAGGGGATGGTGGCCAGGAAAATGGCTGGCTGGCCAGCTGGTCGGCTGGGAGACTATCCACGCAGCCCTCTGTGTATATGGATGGCTGGCCAGGCATCTGTCTGTTGTCCGTCTGTTTGGCCTGCTGGGTTCTGAGTGATTAACTCACCTGGACCGGAGTCACTGGCTGGATACTTCCGTGACTTTGGGGGCTCTCTGGCTGAGTTGGGTGTCTCTGGGTGTCCGTGTCAGTCCTTGCTCTGTCTTCCACTGATCCATGCTGTGTGTCTAACCTGATTCCTTGACCATCCCATCATGTCTCTACAAATAACCCAAACTCCCCCCAGTTGTCCTTATCCTTGTGCAAGTGTGCCACAGAGTGACCATGTGAGCTCGGGCCAGGAATGCGTGTGTTCAGGGACAGAGCAGAAGAGCCCCGCCTGAGCCCTCCAGTGGCAGCTGACCCATCTCTACCCCCCCCCCCCCCCTCCCTCCCCCAGAGGACCACAAGCTGGTGTTCCTACAGCAGGGCCCACTGCTGCTGGTGGCCGTGTCAAGGACTCCTCAGTCAGCAGCCCAGCTACGGGGGGAGCTGCTAGCCGTGCATGCGCAGATCGTGAGCACGCTCACGCGTGCAAGTGTGGCCCGCATCTTCGCGCGCAAGCAGAACTACGACCTCCGCCGCCTGCTGGCGGGTTCGGAGCGCACCCTAGACCGGCTCCTGGACAGCGTGGAGCGGGACCCCGGGGCCCTGCTGCTGGGCGCCGTGCGCTGCGTGCCTCTGGCTCGCCCACTGCGGGAAGCACTGGGTGCGCTGCTACGGCGGTGCACGGCGCCTGGCCTGGCCCTCTCGCTGCTGGCGATCGGAGGCCGGCTGGTGACGGCGGCTCAGGAGCGGACTGTGTTAGCCGAGTGCCGGCTGGACCCAGCCGACCTGCAGTTGCTGCTCGACTGGGTGGGGGCGCCGGCCTTTGCGGCGGGGGAGGCGTGGGCACCTGTGTGCCTGCCCCGCTTCAACCCCGATGGTTTCTTCTACGCTTACGTGGCGCGCCTGGACGCCATGCCGGTCTGTCTGCTGCTGCTTGGCACCGACCCCGAGGCCTTCCATGACATGGCCACCTGCAGGCGCCTGCTGGAGGAGGGCATGCACGGCCTTGGTGCCATGCGGGCCCTGGGGGAGGCTGCCAGCTTCTCGAGCGCCCCAGCAACCAGTGCTCCCGCCTACAGCGTGCAGGCTGTGGGGGCGCCCGGCCTCCGACACTTCCTCTATAAGCCGCTCGATATCCCCGACCATCACCGGCAGCTGCCTCAGTTTACCAGGTAGGCCCGGACCCTGTGGGCAGTTGGCTGGGCAGGAGGCCTTATCTAGCTAAAAAGTTCAGCGTCTCATAGCCATGAGGTGGGAGAGAGCCAGGCATTCCCCAGGAGGATGGAATCAAATGGGTGTCTGTCCACTGAGGGAGGCTCAACCACCAGCCTCAAGGAGTCCCTCATTCTGATGAAGAAGAGGGCCCCAGTACTCATGGAACCCCCCGGTCGCTGGGCCAGCTGGGCCTCCAGCCACTGAAAAACCTCAAGTCTAATGGGGGCGGCTGGGCTCCCTCATTTAATTGAACTCCCTAGACTGAGGGGAGACAGGCCAGCCAAGCAAGCCTCTGATTGCCCTTGGCCTCTCCTCCCTCCATCCTGGCAGCCCTGAGCTGGAGGCACCGTACAGCAGAGAGCAGGAGCGGCAGCGCCTGTCCGACCTCTACCACCGACTGCATGCGCGCCTCCACAGCCCCTCCAGGCCCCTGCGCCTCATTTACCACGTGGCTGAGCGGGAGACGCTGCTGGCCTGGGTGAGTCGGCTAGGGGTCTGGAAGAGTTCATTCCTGACTTGAAGCCCCCTTTTCCTCCACTCTGTTGCCTCTGACCATGCCTCTGCCTGCATCCCTGTTCCTACCGTTACACGGGTGTCTTTGAAACCCTAAGGATTGCATGGTCTACAACCCTCCGGTACCCACTGTTCTTTTCCTTGTTCCCGCATTAGCTACCAGTACAGTGTCTCTGACTTGGAAGAGGTCCCATTAACAACCATCAGCATGCCCTTTATTTTCTCAGTAGCCCTGCCCGTGTGTCTACCAGTTCAATTTTCGCTCTGGGAGTCCCCAATACTCTTGAACACTACAGGCTTGGTCCCGGGCTGTGCTTTCTACCTGGGGTTTCCTTCCCTGGGGTCTTCAGGGCTCCTCTCCTCATTCCCATGGGTCGATTAAGGGTCAGCCATTCAGGGAGTTTGACCAAGGTGACCCCATTGGAAATGGCACCTTCCCTCAGGCTCTGCCATTTGGCAGACATGTATTAAATCATTTATTGTATGCTTACTGGGTGTGAGGCACTGTTCTCACCTGAGGATTTTATTATTTTTAAATTTTTTTAACTTCCATTTCCAAGCAATTTTAGACTTACAAAGAAGCTGCAAAATAGTACAAATAATTACTGTAAATAGGTTCTTCACCTAGTTTCTCCAGATGTTAACCACAGGAGCTTATTAAAATCAGGAAATTAATACCAATACAACAACATCTAATCCACAGACTTCATTCAGATCTCACCAGTTGGCCCACTAATGTCCTTCTACTGGTCCCGAATCCAGTCCAGGATCTTATGTTGGTTTATTTATTGTTATCTCCTTAGTCTCAGTGATTCTAGAATCCTTTCTCGGTCTTTTTTGCATGTCCTTGACACTTTTAAAGAGTACCAGCTAGTTTGTAGGATGTCCCTCAACTTGCGGTTTTCTAATATTTTATCATGACTGAATTAAGGTCATGCATTTTGGGCAAGAATATCCCAAGAGTGAGTGATATGCCCTTCTCTGCACCTGCTCAGGAGATCCACAGTGTCATTTGTCCCACTGTTGATGTAACTTAGATCACTTGGTTAAGGTGCTGTCTCCCAGATTTCTCCACTACAAAGTTAGTGTTTTCCCCCTTTATAATTAGTAAGTATCTTGTGGGGATTATGTCAGGTTTCTGTTCTCCATCACACTTTCATCCCCTGATTTTAATAGCCAGTAATGATTCTTGTCTGCAACAGTTACTACTCTAGTGTTTGCCACCTGGTGATTTTTGAACTCTGTCATCCCTTCTACATTTATTGGTTGGGATTCTGCTACTATATGGAAGAACTTTTCCTCCCCCTGTTTATTTGTTGAATTTTTAATTTTATAGCAATATTGTCTCATGGATTTTTCTTTAAGTTAGTGGGCTACAAGCCTTTTCTGTCATTTATTTTGGTGCTCAAATTATCTCAATTTAGCTGGGCTGGGCCCTGTGTCTTTTTTTTATACGTCTCTATCGCTGTCTGAGCATTCCTGTTTTCTGGCACACGACGTTCCAGGCTCATCATGCACTTTCTCTGTGCCAGTCCTGGAATCAGCCATTTGTCCAAGGAGCCCTTGTTCCTTTTGGTGGAAAATGGCATTTGAAAACCAAGATATGGTAGGCCCAGGATTTTAAATTGGGTTGTCAGGGGATGACTCACTGGAGAGATGGCATCTGAGGGGGAGGTGGTGGGCTATGTGGGTATCTGGAGGGAGAGGGGAAGGACTGTGCAAATGCTGTGAGGTGAGACAGAACCTGTATGTTTGAGGAATAGCAGGGAGAGGTAAGAGTGGCCCGGAACAGAGTGAGCGAGGGGGGAGCAGTGAGGGAGGTGATACAGGAAGGTACAGTGACCTGGTCAGGTTAGGCCTCTGGTTGGTAGAAGGATTAAATTGCCCAGGCTACAAAGGATGAAAACAGGTATGTGGAGCTGAGAACCGAACCTTGTATATGACAACTGCTCAGTAAATGTTAAGCATTGTTGTTTTCCCCAGTCCACAGATGAGCAAACTGAGATCTAGGGAGTATGAACACACACACACACACACACACACACACACACACACACACACAGCCAGCGTTACCCAGTTGAAGCCACTAGATCAGCTGATTCCTTGGCCCTACTGAAAACCCCTGGCCCACCGTGACACAGTATTAGTTTACCAATTTTAGCCCAGTGACCAGGTAGCACCCGGTGGGAACTCTTGCCAGATGGCTTTTCCAAATAAGAGACAGGCATGGGGCTCGGGTGGGGTGGACAGGACTGGGCATGGTCAGCTCTGGTCTGACTGTGTCTCCTCTCAAACCTGCAGGTGACTTCCAAATTTGAACTCTATACCTGTCTCAGCCCCCTGGTGACAAAGGCAGGTGCCATCTTGGTAGTGACCAAACTCCTGCGCTGGGTGAAGAAAGAGGAGGATCGACTCTTCATTCGTTACCCACCCAAGTACTCCACACCCCCAGCAGCCCCAGCTGCCTCTACAGACCAACCTTCCCATAACGGCTTGTTCCCTGGACCTTGAGAGGCGGAGTTCTCAGATTGGGCAGTGCTGAGAAACACCACCTTTGGTTTTTACCTTCTGTCTCTACCCTGGAAAAGGGGCAGGAGGGACAGAGGAAAGGCTGCTTCCCCGGCCCCGTCATGCTCCTCCACCTCTGGGGAAATCCTTTGGCCCCTCTGCCTCACCTCTATCACTTGGATGATACTCCTCTGTCAGGGGCTGTCTCCTCCAGTCCTGGGCACCACACCTTCTGTCCTGCATCGGGAGTCTGCCTCCTTGATGGGCTCTCATCCCTAAGTGTCTAGGGTTGGCCAGGGTCCCTTTGGGTGGTCCACAGAGGCTCTGGAATCGGGAATGCATGGCCAGCCTTCATGAAAGGCTTTAAGAAAGAAACAGTACATAAAAGACCTAAAATCAATTGCCACAAGGACATTCCTTTGCCCATCATGTACTTCATCTTTACCTGGGCAAAAGTGGCCCCCATCAACGTTGGCTGCTGCTGATATCGGTGAGAAGGTGGCCTCCAGGGCAGAACACCTGACTTAACAGGTGGCTGAGATCCAGACATCCTGCATGGGAGGTGCACTCGGCTTCTAAGGCTCATTGAACTCATTTGTCAAGCGCAGAAAACCTCGCATAGGCTGTTACGTGAGGATTTGTGAACGAAAGGGGACTCGAACTCCTGGGTACCACCGAACAGCTCATGTATATTTGTCTCGGACTTCCACAACCTGCACCACACGGCAACCCAGAGAGGGCAAGGCTTCCCTAGAGTTCATATGTGTGTGCACAGCACTCCCTCCTCAACCCACCAAGACCCAGTTGTGCCCGTTCCCCTACACTGGAGTTGGGGGACGCGAGGTTAGGCATGCGCGCTAACTGTCGTTCAGGGGCCCGCGTCCGTGCCTGGCTAGAGCCGAACTCTCACTGCTCCTCCCGCCCGGTGGACTGACGAGCAGACGCGCAGTACCCGCATGCGCGCTGCAGAGCCTGTGTCCCTCGCGTTGTTTTTTTGGTTTTTTTGACCAATTGTCATCCAGGGTGCACGCAAGCGCAAACCCCACGTTGGAAAATGGCAGGCAAGTTGGAGCCTTTGAAAACGGAGGCCCCCGAAGTCGTCAAGGAGCCTGAGGAGGCTGAAGGTAGGGAGGGCGAGCCAGCCTCTCCCTGGCCAGGGCAGACGGGAGGGAGCCTTGTCCCGTTACAGTAATAAAATATTAATAGTGTACTAAAAAAATTAATTTAAGCTTTTTATAAAAACAAAAAACTGTTCACCAAAGGGGAGAAAAATAACATGCATATTCTTATCGTCTAGATTAACTCAGCTTTATCGGGTATATTGGTTTAAGTGTTTCGAAGAAACAATAGACTATTTCAATATGCATCTCTTCAGACAAAAAGCGGGGATGGATGTCACACAAACCACTCTGCTCCTGCCACACCGAGGAAAAGCAACAGTAATTCCCCAGTATCATTTCACACCCCGCCCATATCACATTTCACATGGACTCTTAAGTCTGAATGAGAGTGACCTCTCCCATGGATGGCTCCTTTCCTTGGGGCGCTTTGTCAATAATGACACCCCCACCCTAGTGAGGGGGAGGGGATTGCTCTAAGGATAATTAGAAATTACCGCGTAGCCGGAAGAAGAAACCCTCCCAATTATGTGATCCACCGCTATGCCACTAACTCTTTTTTTTTTTTTAATTGTAGACATTTTTGGAATGTACCAAAGTACAGCAAATAATATGGTGAAGGCCCATGTACCCACCACTCTTGTTTCAACAGCTCTGGACTTTCTGCCCTCCTTTGATCTATCTTTGTTCCCCTTCCTGCATACCCTTTAAACTACTGTATTAATAATAACATTTGGACTGCATCTTTCCAGATCTATCTATGCAGACACCAACAGTAATTATGATGGTTCACTGGTTTATTGTTATTTCTCCAGCACCTAAAACAATGCCTGCTTGGCATATAGTAGGTGCTCAGTAAATTTTTTTTTTAATTGTATAAATAGTAACTAACTGGAAGAGCTCTCTTAGGTTAGGGCTATACATTATGGGCCTTCAACAAAGGACAGTCAGAAGGTAGACAGATGCAAATAGATCTCATTTATTAAGCACTTACTATAGCACTTAAAATAGTAGCAGCTGTGCTAAAAACTATTTTCGTATCAAGCTTTCAAATTAGTCAAAATTGAGGTTCTGATGAACTTCACCAGCAAAGGAGAAAATTGAACATGTTAAGTATCATTTCTAGCCCATTGAAAATGGCTTTAAAAAGAGAGGGATAAATCTAGCTCTGATTACTCTGTGGGGAAACAGGCTCTCTTTGCCTCACTCAAAACTGACCAGTAAAGGCTTTGCTAGAAACAGTTTGGTGGAATATTTTTAGCATCTAAAATGCTATTCCATATCTTTAGTCACCATGCTTGGTCATCATAAAATGTGCAGATGTGTGGACCATGAAGGATCATTGGAGTGTTGTTGATGGAAGCAAAACACGAGGAGCAATCAGGGAAATGTCTAGATTTAGATATGTCCATGCCTATTGTGGAACGCCTGTGTGGTGGACATTGTTTTAAGCAGTAAGAAAACAATAAGATAATTAAAAATTAATTTTTTAAAAGTAAGATTATGGTTTATTGACACAGAATGAGCTTCAAAGGTGATCATACTTTTATGAGAGAAAAGCAAGTTGGGATTTAAAAAAAAAAATAAAAAGGGGGCAGTGTCAACTAGAGCCCTAAGGCATATTGCACAGTGTCTGAAGGCTATAGGCCTAACTAATGACTCTCAACAAGGAACTTAGGTTTTTAGGAGTGTGCAAAGGTGGAGGCATTTTTGTGATTTTTTGTTTGTTTGTTTTATGTTTCTTTCAGGAAAATGTGCTATATGATTTTAAAATAGAAAGGGGGAAATTTTGAATGGCATCCAAGGATCATATATTAATACTGATCAATATTAACATCCCAGTTTTGATGGTTATACTGTGGTTACCTGGCAGAGTCCTCTTTTATTTAAGAAATATACACTGGAATATTAAGGAATAATGGGCCATGATGCCTGCAATATATGGTACAGAAATGCTCACAAATGAGAAATCTAATACACAGGCAAATAGGAGCACTGTGGCCTTTTTCTACCACTTTTATGCACATTTGAAATTATTTCAAAATAAAATGTTAAAAAGGACTCATGCTGTACAGACTGTTTCGTAATATGGATTTCTCAGAAATTTTTATCAAGATGTTAGTTGGGTTATTTAAGAGATTTACTGATCACTCATGATTTGGACTAGAAATGGAGAGGAAAAATACAGATGGAGCTTTTGCAGAAATGATTACAAAAACCAGCTGTGAAAAACAAGGGGACAATTGAGAAATCCCATTTGTCTTGTCTGGGCACTGGATGATACTACATGATGATTGTTAGTGTAATGACAGGATTGGAGTTATCTAAGAAAATGGACTCAAGTAGTTGAGACTCTTAATGAAATATCTGGGGATGAAATATCATAAAGCATAGGGCTTGCTTGAAAATACCGCAGCACAGGAAAAACAGCTGAAGCAAATATGGATGAATATTAATGGCTGTCAGATCTTAACAATATGCATAATCGAGCTCATCAGGTGTCCTCTCTATTTTCATGTGTATTTGGAAATTTTCATATGCAATACTACAAAGAAAATAATTGTAAATACTTGCCCTTGTTAATAAAGTAGCTTTAATTTTTTTGTTTCATTTCCAAATATTAAAAGAGTATTGTGGAAATTAAAAAGTCTCAGGAGGAGACATATCCGTTAGTATGGATTATATTGGAGAAAGGCAGGAAGATTTAGGGCCAACGAGAGAAGGGGAGGTTTCATTTTTGACTTCACATATTTTGTAGTGTTTGAATGTTTTGGGGGGTAAGAAAGTAAAAAAGGAATACATGAAATACATTTTACTAAAAGATCTGAGTGTGTTCACCAAACTGTTGGCAGTAGTTACCTTTGGGAAGGGAAGTGACTCACTGAAGAAGGGGTTGTTCCTGAGAGGAAGCTGTTACTTTTTCGTCCATGTTTTTCTACTTTTGTTTATTAGTTAAATTCAAATGCAAAATTAACTTAATGCATACTAATTTGTAAATGATTTGAGACATGTAAAGAAAGTGAATATACCACCAAAACACCATACCACCAAACATTTTAGCAAAACTTAAATTTACAACATGATTTTTTTTTTAAAGACTTATTTATTTACTTATTTGAGAGAGTGGGTAGGGGTGTGGTGGGGGTGGGAAGGAAGGAGAGAAAGTCTCAAGCAGGCTCTGCATTAAGTGTGGAACTCAACATGGAGCTTGATTTCATGACCCTGAGATCAAGACCCGAGCCGAAACCAAGAGTTGGAAGCTTAACCGACTGCATCACCCAGGCATCCCTACAACATGATTTTTAATGGCTACAAAAGATTTCATCCTATGAATGTGCTATAATTAACTAAAATATCTTTAGGTTGCTTCAGTTTTTTAAGATTAGAAATAATGAACAACTTGCCCACCATCATTTATTTCCTTGAGATAGATTCCTAGATATGGAATTTCTGATCTAGAGGATTTGAGTAATATTTTTGGTATTTACTACCAAAAAGGTTGAAATGTAATACTGATTTTGCCTGTCAGATTGGCACAAATGAAGAAGTTGGAAAACATAGTTGGCTGGTAAAGAAAACGGGGAAGGAATGTTTTACGGGCCTGCTTGAAACAAGTGGAGAGCAATTTCATAAAACCAGTCAAATTTGGTAATAACACCTGCTCTTTGATCCACCAGATGGCCTAGTAGGAATTTATCCAGTAAATATACTCCCATGCATGCACAAAAAGAATGTATAGGGATGGTTTTCTTGTTGAATTGTGTCCCTCCCAAAATTTATGTCTATCAAAACCTAAAAATGTGGTCTTATTTGGAAATAGGGTCTGTGTAGATATAACTAGGTAAGATGAAGTCATCCTGGATTAGGATGGGCCCTAATCCAATGACTGGTATCCCTACAAGGAGAGGGAAACTTGCGCATAGAGAAATACACAGAATGCCAGGTGAAGAGCCAGCCTACATCAGGGCTGGGGCAGAGTGCTGGCTGGGTTTGAGGTTCAACCCCCAGTCCAGGCCATCTGCAACTAAAATACTATGACCCATTGGTCTGTTTGGTCTGTTCCAAATAAAAGAGAACCTCTCCTTCCTCCAGCCTGGCACGCTCCTTCCCCCCATGGCCACCTGCACTGGAGCTGCTGCCTAGGCTAAAATTAGGTAGAGAAATCACAGGACTGGAAATGCAGAGTCTTCCAGATGACTGGAAGTCATCTCCATACAGAGCCCTGAAATTGGGACTGAAAGAAGTTAGAGATAGTTCTCTAAAAGGAAGACCCATTTTGTGGTACTTTGTTATGGCAGCCCAAGAAAACTAATAGAGATGGTCACTGTGGCATTGTTTTTAAAAGCAAAAGAAGGGAAACAACCTGAAGATCTATGAGTAGGCGACTTCTCTTAAATTATGGTCTATCCTTTCAGTGGACCATTATGAAGCCACTGAAAAGAATAAAAAGATCACTGGATACACAGTCAAATGAAAAATAAGATGTAGAGCACCATTTATGACACAACACCACTTAAATGGCATGAGTGGACTTGTGAATTTAATTATCTCCAACTACACAACAGATAGCTTGTAACACTAGTGGTCTCTGAAGGGGAAGTGAGGAAGTTAGGGTCTGAGGAGGAGGAATTTTGCACTGTAACTGTGAGTAAGCATATCTTCCTTTACCTTGGGACTATCATATGCGTTTTGTGAGCTGCCTTTCATTTTCTCTGTCCAGTGTTCCTTGGAGAGGAGTGGGTCACTGGACTTTGACCTTTTATCATTGATTTCAAGAGTTTAAGATGTTAACATTGTTCCTGTGGGTTTTGTTGTCGTTGCTGTTACAATTTTAAAAGAACACAGGCTTATGTTAAATACATGTAGAAGTATCTACGGTGAAAAGTATCTTTGAATCAGGATCCAAATAAGGTCTTTTCCTCACAATTGAATGATATACGTGTCAAGTTTCTTTTAATCAATAGAGTTTCCCCTCTCCCTCTTTTTTTTTTCCTTTGCATTTTATTTGTTGAAGAAACCAAATTGCCCTGTGGTGTTTTCCAGCATCTGCATCCCCATGGTGTCACTTAACATGTTTCTCTGACCCTTTTATTTCTTCTGAGTTGGTATTTAGGTATAGAAACCTGGTAAGATTCCTGGGTTGTTTTGGTTTGGTTTGGTTTGGTTTTTGGCAAGAATCCTTCATAAGTGGTGGTGTGTTCTTTCGTGAGGAGGCTCATAATATCTGGTTGTCTTCCATTTCCTACACCCATTAGTCCTTTAAGAATTTGCAAATTGTGACCTATAATGATTTCTTTGCCCTACTGCATCAGTTAGAACTTCATACTGATTTTAAGCAGCAGCAGTGAAAGTGCTGTTTCATTTCAGTAAGGGAATGCCTGGGGTGTCCTTTGACCTCTTAGGAGAAGCTGACCATTAGGAGTCCTGATTCATCCAGCACACATCAGAAAGCTCAGGGGCAAGGGACAGGGTCTTGCAGGAGCCCTGCTCTGGCTGGAAGCTTGCCCCCCCAGCCTGTCCTCAGTTCCAGCCTAGGGCTTCCACAGAACTCACTGCGCCTTTCTCCCTCCCTTCCCCAGATAGGCCTGGACCTTTCCTCCATCCTGTAATTCTGGTTTTCATGTCCCCAGGGCAGACCAGGTCTTTGAAGATGACTGAAGACCTGCTGGCAATGGTGAAAAAGCTGCAGAAAGGTCATGCCGTCTCTTTGTGTCTGAGGCTCAGCCTGGGGTTTTGAGGCAGGCAGATGTGGTTCCAACCCAGCCCCCTCAGCTCACATCCCTGGAAAATTACCCATTACACATTATCCCTCTTGTTCAATTTAATTCTTTGAACCAAAAGTACAGCTTCAAAAATCAAGAAGTATAAGGGAATGGAAAACCCTACTCTCTTACAAACACACACACACCTGCCATCCATGTCCCTAGCTCAAGGGCTAGCAGCAACTATTTTTAAAATTCTTAGGTATTTTTCCAGAGATTAAAAAAAAAAATTCCTGGGTGTGTATTCTTTGTCCTCCCTTTTTATATACAGATGGCAAATGGCAATGCAAATGACTGCACCTTGCTTCACTTGTTGAGGGGGCCTAGGAGCCAGCCTACATCAGGGCTGGGGTAGAGTGCTGGCTGGGTTTGAAGTTCGACCCCCCAGCCCAGGCCATCTGCAACTAAAATGCTATGACCCATTGGTCTGTTTGGTCTGTTCCAAATAAAAGAGAACCTCTCCTTCCTCCAGCCCGGCACGCTCCTGCTCCCCATGGCCACCTGCATTGGAGCTGCTGCCTAGGCTAAAATTAGGTAGAGAAATCACAGGACTGGAAATGCAGAGTGATCATGACTGTCTCCAGTAAAATGAAGACCCTCGTGTTAAGTCATAATCAGCACCTTGGAGAGCATTCACTCTCCTAGAAGTTTCAGGAGATGGAAGTTGGTGGTCTCGGAAGACCAAGAGCTTGAGTTTATCAACTCCAGCACTCCAGAGCGTCAGGAGTTGGTAGTGAGACCCAGCAAGGGTTGGGAAACTTTTGCCCCAATTCTGTGCTGCTGACCTTGAAGCCAGAGAGGGATGAGGAGGAAGTCATCTTCATACAGAGCCCTCAAATTGGTACTGGGAGAAGTTAGAGATAGTTCTCCAAAGAGAGCACCCACGTTGATGGCATATATCTTCTTTCAATGTCTATCTCACCCATGCAGAATACAAACCCTGCAAGGGCCTCTTACAGAGCCCAACACACAGCAGGAACTCAATAAATGTGTTTTCATTGCTAGTATCAGAGACACTGTACCAACCCCCACCCATCTCTATCTGCCTTAGACAGCCAGGCACCTGTCTTCTCTGGCTCAGTCTTTCTTTCGTTCTGCAGAGGGAAGCCTGGCGCCACAGAATGAAGACCTGATTAACCGGATTAATGAGCTTCAGCAAGGTAAACTCCAGGACCTAAGCACTTTTTCTTCTCAGGGCCTTTGCCTGCTGTGTCCTCCTGTGGGACGCCCTTCCCCGGGGCCTCTAACAACCGCAAGTCTGTCAGCTGCCTTGGAGGCTGGCCTGGGGGACCCTACTTCAAAAGGCACCTTGCACCAGGGTGCTGTCCTTGACCAAATGTCTTCATAACATGTCTGTTCTGGTTGTCCGCTGTGTGCCAGGCACTAGCACTAAACTCCAGGACCTAGACTTCCTAGCTAGCCAGGAAGAACCTGGACTTTGAATGCCCCCACTTCCTCATCTATAGAATCCAGGCACCTCCAGGTTGTTGAAAGATGAGTGTGCAGTGTCACAGTGTGCAAGAGAGTAGCCAGGTTAGAGGCTGCACTCACACAGTGTCCTCTTCTTTGGCCCAGCAAAGAAGAAATCCAGTGACGAACTGGGAGAAGCCCAAGCTCTCTGGGAGACCCTGCATCAGGAATTGGACTCCTGTAAGTAGAACCAAAAGAGGGACCCACAGATCTTATGAGCACTGCCGATGTTCTCTGCACACCTCAGAGCCTTGGCATGGGCTGTTCCCACCATCTGCAATACTCTTACCTGTATAATACCAATTGCCTTTCGCTTTCTCAAGTCACCTTTGAGCTCTCAGCCCAAACTTCAGTCTAACAGAACTACCTTGGCGGACCCATCTAACTATGGACTACCGCCTTCCCTCTGTCACTCCCACTCCCCGGCTTTATTTGTTTCTTCACAGCCTGTATTAACACTTGATATAGTATATTTGTTTCTAGTCATCTCTCCCATTGGTATAAACCCTGTGCATTCTGCAGGGTCTTCACTCCTCTGGCACTTACAGAGAATTTGGACACTGAGGGGGAGGTGCTGGATCAGGATGGTCCCCAGGGGGGATGGGTTTGCAGGTGGCAAGAAGATACCCTGCCCTGGCACTGTGCCCTACCTTCTGTAGCTTTGATAAGCCTTTGCATGAAGTTGCAATGAGGGCACAGGATCTGGCCTCTGGAGGCTCAAAGTGCCCCTGTGTTTTCCAGTGAATGGAGAGAAAGCGCACCTAGAGGAGGTCTTGAGCAAAAAGCAAGGTATTTATCAGCTCTTCTGTCTTCGTTGTTCTACCCCATTTTACCCACAAAAGCCCACCATTCTCAGAACAGCTAGAGTCATCCCATTGAGACCTGAGTCAGGGTGCTTCCCTCTCTGCTCAGGCCTTTCCCTTAGCTGCCACCTGACGCGAAGTAGACACTAAAGGCCTCCAGGTGCCCTCCAATGTGCGATATGATGTGGGGCCCATTACTTCCACCCAATCCTGACTCCCCAAGAGGTCACACAGGGCTCCCTTGGTTCCTCTCCCCACAGAGGCACTGAGGATCCTCCAGCTGCACTGCCAAAGGAAGGACAGCAGAGCTCAGAAGTAAGAGGTCCTGCTCAACTCTTCCCCACCTTACTCCCCAACCTGAAGGAGGAGGGAGCAAAAGCTAGGGAAAATATACCTTGGACACACACTCCTCATTTTTCCTTTCTGTAAAATAGAATAGCTAGACAAGAGACTTCCCTGCTCATCTTTGATTTTGGTTGGTGGTGTGGAGATTGACTCCCTCGTTTGATCATTCATTGCTAGTTTATTAAATAAATTTCACCCACTGTTGTTAGTCTAAATCTTCTTCTATTGGCTGTCCAGCTCTTCCACCATCCATTTATTTGTTTATTCATCTGCCCATTTAGGCCTCCAGTCATCCACTTACCCACCTGTCCACCCATTCATCCATTCATCCACACAGCTATGCAATCCTTTTCCAGCCAGCCAGCCAGCCATATATGTCTCCATGTTGCAGGAGTGCACAGAGCAAATTTCTATCCATAACTCTCAGGTCACAGAGAATTGCAGGCAGAAAAAACTGGGGTAACTGCTGGGGGTAACCCCGGGTCCATGGCCCAGTGTGGTGCTGGTTGGGCATGGGAGTGGGGCTTGCATCAGGGAGTTTGTTGGAAGAGGAGCTACTGGAACCAAAGCTTGGAGGAGAAAGCCCATAAGGGGACTCCTAGTAGAGGGAGCACTGGGCAAAGATCCAAAGTCCATCCAGAGGAATCCCCTAGACTGAGCCAGGCTGTATGTCAGTCCTAGCATGTATTCTCTCATTCCTGGCTGTTGGCCCCTAGGTTGCACGTCGAAGAACAGCTGGAGAATTTGATGGGCCAGCACAAGGACCTCTGGGAATTCCACGTGAGCCATCCTCATTGCCTCCAACCACAGCCCTTCCTCTCCTGCTTTCAGTGTCTCCACTGACTGGCTCAGTGTCTATCCACTGGTCACCCCAACTCCATGGGATAGTTTTTGACTCCTTTCTTCCTCTTACCCACCTACTCAGCCCTTCAGCTTTTACCTTATATTTAGCCCCCTCTTACCATTGTCCCCATTGCCACACCGGGCTTCTATTGCCCAGACTGTTACAGTAACCATTGCTGAGCATCCTGCTTCCTTCCTGCTTACCTAGAGTTTGCTCCCCTTGCAGTGGCAAATACGAACCCTGAAAAGGCCACGGTCCGATCAACATTCCAGGCAGGAGGAGACAGTGGGGAGCCAAAGGGGCCAAGTATTTGCTTGTCCCCACTATAGTTGGGTGCAGGGGGAGGCATACTCAGACTCTAAACAAAAAAATAAGTAGATCATGTAATGTCAGTGGGGAAGGCCACTCTGAGCAGGTGACATCTGAACGCAGACATAAAGTAAGGGTGCAAATGTTGTCTTGGTGCAAATGTTCCTGGAAGAAGGAAAGGCCAATGCAAAGGCCCTGAGGCCGAAGCCAGCCTGGGGTATTTGAGAGAGCAAGAGGAGGCGGGGGGGGGGGGGGAGAAGAGATGAGATTTGAGAGGTACACGGAGACGTGGGGAGCTTTTGGAAAGGGAGACGGGTCCCTACCACCAGGCCACAGCTGGAACTGCGCATCGAGTTAATAAATAGTTGAATGAATGAATGAATGAATGAATGACATAATTCGGGTAAGGACTTGCCAAGGGGGCTGAGAGGACAAACGGACAGACAGGCCTCCTCTCTCGCAGATGTTGAAGCAGCGGCTGGCCCGGGAGATATGTGCCCTGCAGAGCAGCAAGGAGCAGTTGCTCACTGAAGGTGGGGCCCCGGTGCAGGGTTGGGGCTGAGGGGGCGGGGCCTAGTCCGCTGGAGCTCCTGGCCCTGCTCATGACGCTCCGCCCACCCGCAGAGAAACTGGCGCTGGCCAAGCTAGAGGAGGTGGAGCTGCAGCTGAGCTCGGGGCGCGCCCGGGCGGTGAACGATGGGTGAGAGGGGCAGAGAGCAAGGGCCGAAGGGGAAGGAGCAAGGAGGAGGGCAATGGGCCGACTTTCCCCCGGCACCGCCTCCAGCCGCCTCTCCGGGAAGGCCGGGCGCTGGAGCGGGTCGGCGGGGCCTCTAGGGTGCGGCGTTTCTTGCACCCCAGCCGCTCGCGGAGGCTCCGGCCGCTTGGCGTCTGAGGTCTACTACGTCGGGATCTTGGTGGCTTCCTCCCTGCGCCGGCTCCACTCTCGTTCTTTTCTTCCTCTCCGCGCCCCCTGTTCTCCAGGCTGAAGGCAGAGCTGGAGAAATTCGGGGGCCAGGGTCCTGCCCAAATCCATTGCACCCCAAAGGACGGGGCCTGCAAAGGAGAGGTAGGGAGCCCGGCGATGCGGCGAGGGGGCAGAGACGGCGGGCGGGGGTGCCCTCGGAGTCTCTTGGAGAAAGCATCAGTGGGGAGCAGGGCGCCCCGGCGGGGGACGTGACGGATAGAGTAAAGGCAGCCGCCGGCCTGCGTGCGGGGACGCCAGCGCCCTCGGGACCCGGGGCCGGCAGCCTGACTCGCCGCTCCCGCAGGCTGGCCTCGAGCGCCCCGGCGCCCGCCGCGAGGACCTGGAGCCGCCCCCAGAGCACTAGGACCCGCCCGAAGCTCCCCACTCCCACCCCCTTCGAGGCCGGCCGAGAAATAAAGGCGAGGATTTCGGACCTTCCTCCACTTCCTGCCTGAGTCTGTGCTCCCCAGGGCTTGGGGGGGCGGGGGGCTTGCTCCCGGCGGGCCGGGGGCGTGTCCAGGCACTCTGGGCGGGGCTTCGGCCGGGCTCCGCCCACCAGTCACGTGTAGGGCTCAGGAAGCTCAATGAATGTTCGCGAGCATCACAAAGGACACGTGGGTGCCGAAGCCACCCCATATCCTCGGCCTCGCGTTGGGTTCCTAACTGTTTTACCAACAAGGGCTAGAGGGAACATGTTAAAAACCCATGTAAAGTCCTGTCTGTCTCCCGTGGTTCAGAGTAAATTCCAGCCTCCCAAGAGCCCCTGCATTCCCCACAGACTCCCACTGACCTCTCAGGCTTCCCCTGCCCCCCCTCACACGTTTGGCTCCAGCCCTCCGCTTTTGCACTCTCTTCAAAGCACTTTTTCTTCTCAGGGCCTTTGCCTGCTGTGTCCTCCTGTGGGACGCCCTTCCCCGGGGCCTCTAACAACCGCAAGTCTATCAGCTGCCTTGGAGGCTGGCCTGGGGGACCCTACTTCAAAAGGCACCTTGCACCAGGGTGCTGTCCTTGACCAAACATGTCTTCATAACATGTCTGTTCTGGTTGTCCGCTGTGTGCCAGGCACTAGTGCTGGCCCTGAATTTAAATAGCATGGTCAGGGGATGTCTCACTGAGGGAGTGGTGCCAGAGCAGGGAGGTGAGGGGGCAAGTGAGGAAGGGAGCCCTGTGGACATCGGGGGAAAGGTGCCCCTGGCGGAAGGAATGGCTCGTGCAAAGGCTGTGAGGTGGGATTGAGCTTTGTTGTGCTTAAGGAACATCTGGAGGGAGCCAGTGTGGTGGAGCACGGTGAGGTAAAGAGGGAGGGGGGATAATACTGGAGAATTGCTGGGGACCCAGTCAAGTCGGGCCTTGTCTGCCTACCTAGTCTGTGTAGTGTTCTGAGAAGGGGCCCTGGCCCCCAGCCAACACTCAGCATAGGTTAGCCATCCCTTAGATTCCCTGGCCCACTGCCCACCTGCGTTAGGCCAGCCTCCAAGGATCTTTAGGGAGCCTTCCTGTCTGTCACACAGATGGGACAGCCTGGATATTCTACCGACTTACCATTTTCCTCCTAGTATTCAAATCCTGGTTTCCCTGCTCACTGGCTGAGTAACCTCAGCAAACTGATTAAGGTCTCCCAAACTCAGTTGCCAGATTTGCAAAATGATACCAACCGCACAGAAATTACTATAAACCTAGCCAACTCCTTGCTCCTCTAGGAAATCTCCCCTGAACCCACAGATAAGCTAAATTGCCTCATGTGGGTACAGTATAAGGCAATGGTTGATTGGCCCCCCCAACCAAACTCGGAAGAGTAGAGACTGACCAGCCCTATTTTTCTCCCTGGTTTCCAGTAAAAGCCCTGAAAAAAACTGCTGAAGACAAATGCCCCTTTCAGTTATTGCCTGGATATTTTTGTACATGCATGAAATCCCCTGAAATTCCTTGGATCTGAAGGCTACTGATGTTTAATTGTTAATTGTTTCCGTGTGCCGATAGTCCTTATTCTTAACTGTTTTTCTTCTTTTCTCTCATATAAAATAAATACTGGCTTATTCCATATTTCTGGAGTTCCCCAAAAGCTCCGACTTTGAGTGGTTGCTTCTTTACTCTCACACACTTCTCTTTCTCAACTGATTGTAAGTTAAGGACAGTTGTCAAATTATTCCCTGGGGAGGAAAGGATCAAATGGTGTTCCTAGTCAGGAATTCTTTCGCCTTTTCGTCTTTATTCTGTTGGGACTGTGGGTTTGGAATGGGCGAATAAAAAGACAGGAGACTGCTATTTGGGAATGTCGAGGAGCAATATGAGACGTGCACCTTTATAAGATGGAGGGAGTCCTAGATGGGAGCTGTGCTGCCCAGTGTAACAGCTCCAGGCCCCCAGGGGCCCCAAGGGGCTACCGGGCACTTGGAGCGCAGCTGGTCCAAACAGAGACACGCCCCAAGTACAAAATGCAGGCTGGATTTCAAAGACCTGGAACAAGAAAAAATTAAATGCATCCTTAATCATTCGTATGTTGATTACATATGTAAATGAGACTATTTTGTGAATAGTTATAATATTTAATATATTGGCTTAAATAAAATATTAAGGTTAAGTTCACCTTGTTTTTCCTTGTTTAATTTTTTTAATGTGGTGAGTAGAACATTTTAAGTTACATAGGTCGCTCACATTATTTTCTATTTCTGTTGGACAGCACTGTTTTATTAGAGGGTGTGGAAGGGGACTGGGCCATCCGCTGTGCCCCTGGCCCCTTTGTAGCTGTTACCTGCAGGCCACATAACTCCTGGTCTCCCGGTGTCTTGATCTCGCTTGATGCCTTTTGTGCCAGGAGCTCAGCATTGAAGACTGGAACAGTGTTTCACATGGGATGGACATGTATGCAAGGCACACACACAGCCATCTGCATCCAGATCCCTTTTCTGTGTATACATCTCAGTTTGTGGGTGAACAGATCCCACAGTCTTGCATCTCAGAAAACATTGTAGTGTATTTGAAGGGCATAATCCTGGTATATACCAGATGTCCTTGCCCACTCAGGCAAAAATGCTGATTTTTATCCCCTGAACACCTACATAAGTATAAAGTTTCTTCTAATGCCATTAGCAAGAGGTTCAGAATGGCTACACTACAAAATTATCAGGCTTCAGGAATGCATTTTATACAACCTTGGCATGCCATCCAAACTGTTGAATTGGCTAGTGAGGAGGAGGATAATCACGTGTTCTTACAATTTTATCCCACAGTTTGTGTATTAACTCTGAAGGGGGATGTGACTTTGTACTGGGGAGATAGAAATGCCTGAACCAAGGGCCAAGTGTAGCATGACCAGTCGTGGGACCAGATGAGTGGGACGTACACCTCATCACCCATGTGGGGTTCTTGGTGAAGATGTTTAACTTACGTTTAATCAATGGAAATCTGTATGGCGAGAAGTTCTATAGGACAATTACCTTGGACATCTGGAACAGGTCAGCGTCATGAAGACTGGAGATGCTCTAATGTTTTAGTTACCTATCACTGTGGTGACAAGTTACCACGACCTTGGGGGCTAAACAATACAAATTTGCTACCTCCCAGTTCTGGAGGTCAGAAGTCCCAGTTCTGGAGAGGACTCAGCTTACATTCTGGAGGACTAAACTCAGTGTCATCAGTGCTGTTCCTTCTGGGGGCTCTTAGAATCTATTCCTTACGTTTTCTCGCTTTTCAAGGTTGCCTTAAATACTTGACTCCCACACTCAGACATCTGCTTCCATCATCATGTCTCCTCTGACCCTCCTGCCTCCCTCTTAGAAGGACCCCTGTGATGCCACTAGGTAATTCAGGAAAATCCCCTAACCCAAGGCCCTTAACTAAACCATGTCTGCAAAGACCCTCTAGACACATTAGGTAACATACTCCCAGGTTCTATGGATTAATGGACATCTTTAGGGGCCATTATTCTGCCCACCACATTGGAGGACTGTTCCTGAGTGGGAGAGATCAAAGGAAATTCATGAAACTTGAATGGACCCTGGATCAAGGCTGGGAGAAAACATTGTGGGGGCCTTTGGGGAATTTAAGAATAGAGTGAAATTTGGATGATACTGTGGAATTAATGTTGATTTCTAGCAGTACTGGCAGGTGGTTGGTTGGAGAGTGTTCTTATTTTGGGGAAATGAGGGCTGAAGTAGGTTTTAAGTTTCATCATGTCTGCCACCAATGCTTGGATGGTTTGGCAGAGCAGAAGTGTGTACGTGTGTATGAGAGGGGGAGGGCGAAGTGGGTGCAGAAAGATAGTAGTCAATCTAGGGGTTTATTGTGTGGTTCTTTGTCAAAGATTTGAAATCCTTTAAAAAATCTAATAAGTGGAAAATTGGGGCTCCATTTACATGGCCCCTTCCTGTGTCCTAAATGTCCCAACGAGAAGGCCCTGAGATGGCAGATGTTTTATTTTGCATGAACATATGTAAAACCAGACTTGATCTATCCCCAATCCCTAGGAAGCCCACCCCTCTCCTTTCAGACTCTGACTTTTTCCAAAGGTGACTGTGCTTGTTCATGATGTTCTTGTTAGGTCCCAGCTCAACTCTGCCTTTTTTTTTTTTTTTTTAAGATTTATTTATTTATTTGACAGAGAGAGACACAGCGAGAAAGGGAACACAAGCAGGGGGAGTGGGAGAGGGAGAAGCAGGCTCCCCACGGAGCAGGGAGCCCGATGCGGGGCTCGATCCCAGAACCCTGGGATCGTGACCCGAGCCGAAGGCAGACGCTTAATGGCTGAGCCACCCAGGTGCCCCTCAACTCTGCCTTCTTAATGAAATTTCTTTGTTGGTATTTAGTCCCTCGGAAATGAGAAGTACATCTCAGGCTCTCCCGTGAGGTCTTTCATCTCCACCCAATCACCACTGCTGGCTGGGAGATGTTCTGACCCTCTCCTTGGCCAGGATTTCAGGAATGACAAAGGGAAACGAAGCCTGCCTGGCCTACAGCAGCCTCCATAAGGAGATGACAGCTGTCACACATGGTGGCCTTTCCTGGTCCACAACAAATCCGTGTCCTTTGGCTTTTGATTTGTCATTTGTTCTCCTAGATCAGCGGACCTCCCTCTTCCCCTGCCCCCACCTCCTCTGCCTGCAGGGCTCTGTGTTCATTTCCTGCAATTTGTTCTCAGAACTTTGCTTTGTCTTTCAGGTTCACATGTGAATGACCCCTGGGGTTGGGGGGGGGTGGCACTCAGCATTGCCAAAGGCTGAAGAGCACCTCAGAGAACTGAGCTAGAAAGGAGCTAACTGTGGCAAGTGGGCAGAGGAGCCAGAGGGACTTGAGGGGTTCCCAGAGAGGGGAGGGAGAGGGAGTGGCCAGGTGACCTCATAGACTGTGCGTGTGTTGGTGGGGGCGGCATGGTAATTCCTCTCTCTGTCCTGGCCTGGTGACTGACCTACGGGCTCCTGGGGTACCTACCTCCCTAAGCAGCCCAGCTCCGCCGCACACCAGCTCTGTGACTTCACCTAGTTACTTAGCTTCTCTAAGCCCCAGTCTCCTCCCCTGTAAAGCACAGGGTTGTTGTGAGGGCTAAGGAGATGGATAATGTCAAGAAAGCGCCTAAGACACGACTTGGCCTAGAATGAATGGGCACTCTGTTGGAGTTAGCCGCCATCATCATTAGAGAATTTTCATATTCGCAATCGGTCACCATCCAAGCAGTCCTACTGCGATCCTAATCAACACCATAGGTTTTTGTCGGGAAAGGAAACTGATGGTCGCTTACCAACCAGGATGAGGCTCGATTTCAATCTCAGGTCTTCCTGCGTGGAGTCTAGAACTCTTCCTGTTCTGCACGCCACAGCACATGTGCACTTTCCCAGTCTGCCCAGGTTCGTCTGGCTTTTTCTTTTTTTTTCATCTTTTTAAAAAACAGAATTTAACTGAATAAAATTTGAAGATCTTATTGGCTTTGTTCAGTGATTCCTGAATGGGGCAGCATCCAATGTACCAGATAGAAAGTTGCCCGGAGGAGCTGTGTAAAGTGAAAGACTTGCAGGCAGAGGGGAGCAGGAACAAGGAAGTTACAATAGGTAACCAAGCTAGTTGGTTATTGCAAGGTCACTTTGCTTTAGGAGCTGGCAGGGGTCTATCAGGAAGATTATCTAACCAGCGCTGATTTGCAACTGTCTTTCTGGTGGGTGCACGATAAGCTTTTACTAATTACTACTTTAGAGATCTGTTGATTTAACTTGTTTTTTCAGGGACTTTTGATACCAGCTTTGGCCAGTCTTCCTGGGATCCCTTCTGCAGGCTCTGGAATGAGTGGGGGTGTCTGGGTTCTCAATGTTGTCACGAAGAACTGTAAAGGAGGAAAAATAATTTTCCCTCTTCCCTTTATGGTGAGTGCATGGCCGAGACCCTTTTTTCTCTACGGCGCCTCATAAATGGATAAGCTCACCTGTGGCTCCACCGTGGTCACTATAACTCAGGATCATCGTTGATACTTTTAACCTGCTTGTTTTCAGCCTTAAAATCTTATTCACCTGAGGCCTCACGCTGGCTCCACTCCTGCTTAAGTCAGACCCAGTTCGCTTTTTATGTCAGACCCGGCTCAATCCCTGTGCAGTTCCTTCCAGACCCCTCTGGAAAAAGAAGAGCTCAAAGAGTCTGCAGGCTCCTAATGCAAAGTCCAGGACGCTGGATCTGAGAGGGACACGCCCATCACCTCCAGAGATCATAGAGCAGCGAGCCCGAGGGACCCATCAGGTACTTTGCTTGGGTGCTCTTGTTCCTCGGGGCTGTCAGGGGCCGCCTTTGGTTCCTTCTCTGACACCAGAACTGTTGAAAGATAAACTGAGGCACATTAAAAATTTTGAGTTTATTTGCGCAAAAATGAGTTTGCATTGGACAGCATCCAATTCAGTAGATAGGCAGGCGCTCCGAGGAGGAGGTGTAGAACATGAAAGGTGTTTGTGGGCAGACAGGAGTGGGGACAAGGGAGTTTTACCAGGCCAAAAAGCTGGTTGGTTATTGCAAAGTTATTTTGTTTTAGGGAAGAGCAGGGGTCTACGGGGCAGATGACCGGACTGGTGCTGATCAGGTGCTGGATTGACTGATTTCTGAAAGAGCCAGGAGTGTAATTAAGTCTCAGTTTTGTGATATGGGACTTAGCATCACGATTCCATTTGGGGCCTGTTGTCTTGTTTTCCACAAAGGGTAGGGGCATTATCCTTGCTAAAAAGAGAGGGTGCAGGTGACATCTGTGTATTTGACGTGGCAGAGGAGATGTTTTCTTTATATGTCATCTGGACGCATGTGGGTCCCACGTATTCCTGTGGACCTCGTGAGAAATCCCGCTGGTTTGTTGCTCACTGCTTTCGTTCTGCCCCTGAAGTAAGTTCTTGTTGACCATCAATACTTAAAGTACTGCTTTCATTTAAAAAGAAGCTCGAATCAAACACTGTAGCTGTTTCTGCTGAAAGCATTAGAGAGTCCGGTGTGTGTGTACACACCCTATATATGTGCATTAATTGTCCGTGATCTCATTAACTTCTCAATAATGTAAATACAAGAGATATGGCAGAAACGGCGAGGCTGCCCCCTGGAAGAACTCTAGGATGACCCCAGGGATCCAAGTCCATGTGTAATTCATCCGCTTGATTGGGGGGACCTAGCACTATGACGGCTATCACTCTGTAATCAGAGCATGCCTTATGACACAGCTGACTTCAAGAAAGGGCGATTATCCTCAGCAGGCTTGGGTCTGGCCTATTCAGGGGGGCCCTGAGAAGGGACTGGGCGCTTCCTGGCCAAGGAGACTCCAAGCATGGGAGGGATTTGACCCATGGGATCTTCTCCCTTGCTGGCTTAGAAGCTAGAGGGGCCACATGGCGAGGAAGGAGGCTGCTTCTGTAGGGCCCAGGGCGTCATCCAGCTGACAGCCAGGAAGGGCGCTTTTCAGGGTCATTTGCATTATTAATATTTTCCATCAGTTTGGGAACATTTCTTATAAAGGGCCTGCTAGTATAGAGTTCAGGTTTTGCATCCACATACAGTCTGTTGCGGTCCCATTTTCTCTCTTCATTTTATGCTTTAAAACATAAAAAATGCTTAGATTAAGGACTGAACCAAAACAGGTGTGAGCTGGTTGGCTAGCTGCAGGTGTGGACCATCAACAAGACAATCAGTGGAGGCCTGAATAGCAGTGTTTGCCAATTTCTGTAGTGTAAATACACCCCTGTGATTGATTTCACGCCAACCACGTGAAGTTTCTTCACTGTGAGGAAAACATGCGGTAGCATATCATTATGGAATATTTGCATGCGTGAACAATGGGAGTAAATAACCACTGTAAGAGCATTGAAAAGAGTAAAATAGAGTTATTTGGAAGGGTTGAGTTTTGAGTCTCTGTTGCCCTTGTTTCTAATATAAATTGTTGTGAGTTTCTGTAATTGAATTTTTAATCAAGGCTGTGTTTCACGACCAGCTCATGCGATTGCTGAAAAGTGAAGAGCTGGCTCTGGGGCTGGTACTCGCCCCCTGGAGCACAACACGGCTTGTGCCCTTCAGGCAGGGGGGTATGTGTTCCAGGCCTTAGGATTCTGTCCCCTCCGCTGACTCCGGGCCACCTCTGCCCTGCAGACAAGGGGGACCAGGGGAGAACAGTGAGGAAGGAGGGGCCCGAGCCCTGGCCCTTAGAGCTGCCCCCCACCCCCGCCCCCGGTGTCTTCCTCTTTTGACCCTAGCGTGAGGCAGAGGGGAACTCAGCTGCTACCTTGCTCAAGCTCCTCCTGTTGGGGGGTTTTGGTACAACTCTTGGCTCTGTATTCCAATGCAGTCTGGGAATTCCCTTGTTTGAGTGAGGAAACCAGTCCTGAGAGATACCTTCCAGCAACACGGGGCCCTAAGTCCCATACTTAGCATTTTAAACCACACCTTCTACCTGCAAGGGCCTTGTGATTTCTGGGACCTCCTGTTGCAAATCCAGTCGCTCAGTCATTAATCAGGATGGGCACCAGCTCAGCTCAGACCCGCAAAGAGGCACCAGACTGCGCTTGCCTGGCTAGTGGTCTCGTCTCTGCCAGTGGTTTACTGTAAAGTACACCATGTCCTTTGGGAAGGTCGACCATGAAGCCTGAAGGAAGGGCCTCCCTGGACGCCGGGGAGGGGGACAGAGGTGGCAGCAGGGCCTTCTTGTATCTGAAACTGCACTGAATACAGACGAGCTCATTGCTGTGCTACATGCCGCGGGGATTAGGGAAACCAGAGGGAAGGTAATCTGCTATCCAATGGTTGCACCTCCCACACGTGTCCGCTGTGCTGTCCTATTACTATGCTTCAGGACCACGTTTGATGAGGATGATCTTACAAGACCACATGCGCTCCAGGACCCGATTCATTCATAACTGAGACTGACCGGTAGACCCACTTTGTGATCATTTTCCGATTGAGATTCTCTAAGTTCTTGTAACACACACATATTAATGAAAACATTGATATTTGTGTTATTTAATTGAACAGGTAAACATTGTGGCAGCTCATTTAGCATGGCTTTTCCTTGAACATGCTCTCATTATCCTGTGTGTAGGGATATAGTTCTACATCAAAGACAATAGTGATTGTTTTCCCCTCTAAATAACGACTTTCAGGCGTTAGAAATGTCTTATGTTCTCTATATTTTGCCTTAGTCCTGGCCAGCCTAACTTCGGTCCTTACTCTGAGGGGGTAGGTTGACTTAATTTTCACTGTTGCTTCTCTGTCCCAGCACCAGCTGAAGACAAATGGTTTGGGGGTTGCCATTATTAAATATTTTGATTTTAACCTGTCCACTCTGTTGGGAGGACAGGTGGCTGTATATTCCAGTAGCCTCAATTCTGGGCTTCTACAGCTCTCTAGTTCCAGTTTGGCAGTTATTTATATTTTTCAGGATGGTTTATTGTGCTGACACTTCAGTTGTCAGAATCTTCCTATGTTAAATGTAGAAGGATCACATGTTTCTTGGTCTCATTGTGTCTTGGGCTTTTGACTCCTTGTTTATGGAGAGAGTCGCTGCCTTTGATGCCACCTCCAAACCCCGGCCATTGGGACATCCCCGCTAGCAGCATGGGCTGTCTTCCCTTCCCCCCATGGTGAGTGCTGACATCTGGAAGGACTCCAGTGTCACCCCTGGGTGGGGGACACAGAAGCCCCAGCAGGCAGCTCCAACGGGATAGACCCACCGAGGCTCTGTTCCCCCTGCCCAGCTCCTGGGCAAGAACAACGTGACGCCATATGGTGCGACAGACTGGGCCGTATGGCGTCACTGGCCAATGTCTGCAATGCTCCGATGACAAGAGCTGCAAATGTTAACTCCTAGTAGGGAGAGTCTTGACCAGTGAGAGATGGGAGATGAGAAGGAGCTGGAGACACGCGCTGTCTTTGTCCTGATGCTCTGGTCGGACGTGGGGATTGGCTGTACGCGGGCCAGCGATGTCCTGTGTGGCTGAGGGACTGGCTGCTTCTCTGGGCAATGCAGCAGGCTCCTGAGTAATGCACTGCTTCATCTTTGCTTCCCAACATCCCTGCCTCTCTTCTCTTTCCCCTCACTGGCTTCTCTGTGTGATTACATCTCCTCTTAAAATATTAGAATGCACTTTTTTTTTTAAGCCTTGATTTGTAAGGCAAAGACAACAGCATGATCAGGAAATAATTCCCGAGTTTTCCATGTGAATGTGGCACAAACTGAAAAGAAGCATTTAATCCTTATGTAATTATATTTCTATTCATAGCATATTGGCATTTCTGATAGGTTGGAATCCACAAAGATGAGTAGAAATAAAAATACAAGCAAGAATTAAGAGATAATCTAATAAAACGAATCACATGTATTACATAACACATCATAGGAATCAGGTTGCCCCGTACGGGCATTTATAATGTTGGATTGTGAGTACAGGGTACATGTTGCGAGACAGGACTCATCATTGTATAGAATCAGCCCTTGAAACCAGGAGCAGCAGAGTTTGTGTTTCTGCTGATGGAACAGTCACACTGAAGTCTCGGGGGCCGGTCCAGCAGGAACGTTGCTTCTCGCTGCCCTGTGGGACTAAGCGTAGGCCACCGGCCGGGAACAGGAGAAGCGACGTCTTCACAGTCTCCAGCGAAGGAGTCAGCCACCATCATCTGCCTTTGGCAGAGACTCCAAGGCAGACAAGAGAGAAGAAAAGCTTCAGGTGCAAACACCCCAAGCTGTCCAATAGCCCAGACTGGAGGCTGTGGTTGGGGCTGATCACGGGGGAGCATGCTGTGTGAGGCGGGGGGGGGGGGTGCTTTCTCCTGGTGCAGTGGTGAAGGCTCTGTCCTGTGGGTCCTAAGTTGGAAGTGAGGGCAAAAATGAGGAAAACGGTCAGTTATGAATCCAGTCCTGGGTGTTTGGGAACAGTTGCCGAAGGAGCTGATGTTTGCCTCCCCCCACCCCCCGCCACGAGTTGCGGCAGATTGCGGGTGCAGTGTGTGGGCTTCCTGCAGATGCTCTCTGCCGCGGGGGACCCCCGCGGTTCTCTGGCTGTGGTCCACGGGTGTGTTCTGTCTCTCAACCCCAAGCACCATAGACAGTCGAGAAAGAAACGGTACTGTGTTTAAGTGCTGTACGAATGAACAGATCCTAAATATTAAATCTGGGGCTGTCACCTGGTCTTAACTATTGTTTCTCTGGAGAATGATGTCCTAGATACTTGCGAACACGGGTTTTAGGAAAAGGTCCTCTTGATACGAATTTGAAGAGATGGGCACGGTTGGTGAGGCCAGGTAGGAAGATGAGAAAGTGGCCAGGATCATCCATCTGATGGAGTCTAATGGCTCCATGGTTGACAAGACAAAGGACAGACTCCATCTGAGAAAGGACACATGACACGGGGTCATGTGGTCCGATAGGCAGTTGTTCTGCCTTCAAGATACTGAAGAACTTCAAATACGGCACTGTTCTCTTGCTCAGCCTTGGGAAAGTTTCTGTTCATGGTGGTCTGTAGGGTTCAGAAGGCTAGAGATCGGTGGACCAGTGTAACTCCCTGCAGGGGTGTGGTTTGATAGAAAGGCAGCGAATGATATTCGAGTTGTTCAGTCCAACAGGTAACCCGCCAAATGTGTACAAACATGACTTTGCCCTCCATGAGTTTGCAATTCAGTTATTTTGAAAAAGGAAGAGCATTTGAATACAAATATTAAGAAGATAAACTGAGGTCAAGAGAGGAATTTAGAGACTCTATACTGCAAAGAAAACCAGCCATAACCTTAGCTATTTTGTTTGCAATTGCAAATGGAAATAGTGAGTTAATCTAAACACAGTAAATGATTCTGCTATCTCACAGATTCCAGATTCATCACAGAACAATTTACATGACATAGATCAAGAGACACTAGATTCAAGGGCCATTTGGCTTCATGAAGAAAAATGGTTTTCATTGGAAAATAAAAATTCTATAAGTGATGGTGCACTAGCTTCCTAGGGCTCTGTAACAAAGTACCCCAGACTGGGTGGCTCAGAGCATCAGAAATGTGTTCGTTCACAGTTCTGGAGGCTACACGTCTGAAATCGGGGCGTTGGCAGGGTTAGGTTTTCCGGGGGCTCTGAGGGAAAAACTGTCCCCGTGCTTCCCTCCTTGCTTCCGGTGATTGTAGCAAATCCTAGATGTGTCTCGGTTTGTGGACACCTCCCTCCAGTCTCTGTCTCCTCCGCCTTCCTGTTGCCTTCTTCCCTCAGCTTCTGTGCATCCTTTTATGCCTCTTCTGAGGACAGTCTCCCTGGATTTAGAATCCATCCTAATCCAGTATGATCTTACTTCAATTCTTAACTAATTAGTTCGGCAAAGACCCTATGTCTAAATAAAGTCACATTGAGATACTATGAGTAGACATGAATTTGGGGGCATGCTGTTGAAACCACTACAGATGGACTCTCTAAATTAATTATCTTAGAAAAAGAACTGAACAAGGCACAGTAAGTTTTATAGTTTGAAATCTGGCACATTGCCTAATTGGAAATAGGACACTAATCAAACTTGCAAAATGCTATGTCTAGATTTATTCGTCTGTAAAATAAGTATACTGATCTGTCAAAAAGTGTGGTTATGAGCTTTGATGAAATACTAATTATAAAAGTTGGTGGCTTGGTTTTGTTGTTTCTTCTCTGTGGCTCAATATCTCCCACTTTCAAATTGGTTTGTAATTTTAGAGCATTAGGTTTTTAAAAACTTAAGCCTATCTTCAAATCTGTAGGGCTTGTGTAAGCATTGTTGGGATCATTGGAGCAGATGATAGTTTATTTTTGTTAGAAATATTGCAAAGAAATAAATACCAGCAAGTTTCTTAATTCATCAAAAACCTTGGTGATTTTAAGTCCACATTCAAGAGCTTATTTAGGGATAGTGAAGTATTCTCATCCATCTTCCTCAGAGAGAGTAAAACAAACACACATTCTAGATTTCCAGTTTCAACAATTCTAAGGCATAATATTCTACTTTAAGATGATCCAGTGTTTATTACATCCCGTACAAAATACCAGCAAGACGTCAGAATGGCCACAATAGAATCGAACGCACCGGGGGAAAAGGTTTCTGTAAAGTAAGGCAAACAGAAAAATTCCCAAAATGATAGCATCTTTCTTTTATTTTACTTTATTTGAGAGAGAGATAACAGGAGCAGGGTGGGTGGGGGAGACAGAGGGAGACACAGACTCCCCGCTGAGCAGGGAGCAGGTGGGATGGCAACCCGGGACTCGATCCCAGGACCCTGGGATCATGACTTGAGCCAAAGGCAGACACTTAACGACTGAGCCACCCAGAATAAGCCCTGGGGTTATTTTGTTAAGCATCAATAAATAAGTAATGCAATTTCCAACACTTAGAATATTGTCCGATATATATAAATGATTCTGATTAAAGGTTTAAAATACTTAAATGAACGAATGGAGTATTCACTAACTTTTTATACTATGGGCTATTTAAAAAATTTTTAGATCTAAATATATAAGCTTCTATGTAGAAATCAGATTGTGTTTGAAGATTTTAAAAATATTAATTTGCAGTCATTGAATGCAGTGTTTACTTGTTTACTCCTCCAGTTAGTCCCTGAGATTCAAAAAATGCTGTTGGCTGCAGGCTAAGATTGAATTTTCAGCAGCTGCTCCATCCCATATAAAAGGCCAGGATTCTGTTTTTGTTTATCCCATATGATTTTTATTTTATTCTCCCGAAGCAAATTAGGAAAAAAAATATGGTTCATGAAAGTGTTGATCCTTAAATGCAAAGTTCCTAGATAAACATAGTAACATAATCAGGGACCTTAATTTTTTAAAAAATTATCTTTATTTTATTGTGTTTAAAGCTCCTTGTTATGAGGATACCTGATTTAAGAACTTGACATTTGTATAGGATCATGGTGAAATGGGGTCTTGAGGTATTATCCTACGTAAGTCTTGATCAGTCCTTTAAGGCTTTAAAAGAAATTATTTTAAAGAATGTTAAGTTTCCTAGCAAAATTGAGGGGAAGGTATAGAGACTTCCCATGGACTCCCTACCCCACACATGCATGGCTTCCCCCATTGTCGACATCCCCCTAGAATGGTACATGTGTTCTAATTGACGAACCCATATTGACACATCACAATTACTCGAAGTACGAAGATGACATTAGCGTTCACTCCTGGTGTTGGCCATTCTGTGGATTCGGACAAGTGTAGAATGACCTATATCCCTCATCATGACATTATACAGAGTATTTTCACTACCCTGAAAATCCTCTGTGCCCCACTTACTCATCCCCAACTGACCCCTAGCAACCACTGATCCTCTTACTGTCTCCATACTTTGACCTTTTCCAGCATGCCTTATAGGTAGAGTCCTAGAGTATGTAGCGTTTTCAGATGGGCCTCTTTCACTTAGAAATACGTATTTAGGATTCCTCTGTGTCTCTTCATGGCTTGATAGCTCTTGTGTTTATAGTGCTGCATAATATGCCATGGTCTGGACGGACCACACCTACTGAAGGTTGTCGTGGTTTCCTACAAGATTTGGCAGTTCTGGATTAGGCTGTTACTGCGTCCATGTGCAGGTTTTGTGTGGACGTACACTTTCAACTCCTTTGGGGCAAATTCCAAGGAGGGCAATTGCTGGAAGAGGAGATTTAGTTTCCTAAGCTGCTGCCAAACCGTCTTCCCAAGTGGCTGCCCTGTCGTCCCTCCCGTGGCCCGCCCCCGCGACGGCGGACACTCGTGGTGCTCCACTCCCTTGCGCGCGTTTGCTGTTGTCCGCGGTTGGGACTGTGGCCATTCTAACAGGGGTGCAGTTGTAGCTCGTAGTTTTCATTTGCATTTTCCTGGTGAAAAAATAAGGGAGCATATTTCCATATGCTTATTTATCTGTATATTTTCTTCGGTGAGGTGTCTGTTAAGGTCTTTGGCCCATTTTTTAATCACGTTGAGTTTTAAGAGTTCTTTGCCTATTTTGGCTAACAGTCCTTCATCAGCTGTGTCTTTGGTCAGTATTTTCTTCTAGTCTGTGGTTGTTCTTCTCATTGTCTGGACGTCATCTGTCCCAGAGCAGAAGTTTGTTTGTTTGGTTTTTTTTATAATTTTTTATTGTTATGTTAATCACCATACATTACAACACTAGTTTTTGATGTAGTGTTCCATGATTCATTGTTCGTGCATAACACCCAGTGCTCCACGCAGAATGTGCCCTCTTTAATACTATTCACCAGGCTAACCCATCCCCCCACCCCCCTCCCCTCTAGAACCCTCAGTTTGTTTTTCAGAGTCCATTGTCTCTCATGGTTCGTCTCCCCCTCTGATTTACCCCTCTTCATTCTTCCCCTCCTGCTATCTTCTTTTTTTTCCCCTTAACATATGTTGCATTATTTGTTTCAGAAATACAGATCTGTGATTCAACAGTCTTGCACAATTCACAGCGCTCACCATAGCACATACCCTCCCCAATGTCTATCACCCAGCCACCCCATCCCTCCCACCCCCCACCACTCCAGCAACCCTCAGTTTGTTTCCTGAGATTAAGAATTCCTCATATCAGTGAGGTCATATGATACATGTCTTTCTCTGATTGACTTATTTCACTCAGGATAACACCCTCCAGTTCCATCCACGTCGTTGCAAATGGCAAGATCTCATTCCTTTTGACGGCTGCATAATATTCCATTGTGTGTATATACCACATCTTCTTTATCCATTCATCTGTCGATGGACATCTTAGCTCTTTCCACAGTTTGGCTATTGTGGACATTGCTGTTATAAACACTGGGGTACACGTACCCCCTCAGGTCCCTACATTTGTATCTTTGTGGTAAATACCCAGTAGTGCAATTGCTGGATCATAGGGTAGCTGTATTTTCAACTGTTTGAGGAACCTCCATACTGTTTCCCAGAGTGGCTGCACCAGCTTGCATTCCCACCAATAGTGTAGGCGGGTTCCCCTTTCTCCACATCCCCACCAACATCTGTCATTTCCTGACTTGTTAATTTTAGCCATTCTGACTGGTGTGAGGTGGTATCTCACTGAGGTTTTGATTTGGATTTCCCCGATGCTGAGCGATGTTGAGCACTTTTTCATGTGCCTGTTGGCCATTTGGATGTCGTCTTTGGAAAAATGTCTGTTCATGTCTTCTGCCCGTTTCTTGATTGGATTATTTGTTCTTTGGGTGTTGAGTTTGATAAGTTCTTTATAGATTTTGGATACTAGCCCTTTATCTGATATGTCATTTGCAAATATCTTCTCCCATTCTGTCTGTTGTCTTTTGGTTTTGTTGACTGTTTCTTTTGTTTTGCAAAAGCTTTTTATCCTGATGAAATCCCAATAGTTCATTTTTGCCCTTGCTTCCCTTGCCTTTGGTGATGTTTCTAGGAAGAAGTTGCTGCGGCTGAGGTCGAAGAGGTTGCTTCCTGTGTTCTCCTTTAGGATTTTGATGGACTCCTGTCTCACGTTTAGGTCTTTCAACCATTTGGAGTCTATTTTTGTGTGTGGTGTAAGGAAATGGTCCAGTTTCATTCTTCACGTGGCTGTCCAATTTTCCCAACACCATTTGTTGAAGAGACTGTCTTTTTTCCATTGGACATTCTTTCCTGCTTTGTCAAACATTAGTTGACCATAGAGTTGAGGGTCCATTTCTGGGCTCTCTATTCTGTTCCATTGATCTATGTGTCTGTTTTTGTGCCAGTACCATACTGTCTTGATGATGACAGCTTTGTAATAGAGTTGGAAGTCTGGAATTGTGATGCTGCCAGCTTTGCTTTTCTTTTTCAACATTCCTCTGGCTATTTGGGGTCGTTTCTGGTTCCATACAAATTTTAGGATTATTTGTTCTATTTCTTTGAAAAAAGTGGATGGTATTTGATGGGGATTGCATTGAATATATAGATTGCTCTAGGTAGCATTGACATCTTCACAATGTTTTTTCTTCCAATCCATGAGCATGGAATGTTTTTCCATTTCTTTGTGCCTTCCTCAATTTCTTTCATGAGTATTTTATAGTTTTCTGGGTACAGATTGTTTGCCTCTTTGGTTAGATTTATTCCTAGGTATCTTATGGTTTTGAGTGCAATTGTAAATGGGATCGACTCCTTAATTTGTCTCTCTTCTGTCTTGTTGGTGTATAGGAATGCCACTGATTTCTGTGCATTGACTTTATATCCTGCCACTTGACTGAATTCCTGTATGAGTTCTAGCAGTTTTGGGGTGGTGTCTTTTGGGTTTTCCACATAAAGTATCATATCATATGCAGAGTGTGAGAGTTTGACTTCCTCTTTGCCGATTTGGATGCCTTTGATTTCTTTTTGTTGTCTGATTGCTGTGGCTAGGACTTCTAACACTATGTTGAATAGCAGTGGTGATAGTGGACATCCCTGCCACGTTCCTGACCTTAGGGGGAAAGCTCTCAGCTTTTCCCCATTGAGAATGATATTTGCTGTAGGTTTTTCGTAGATGGCTTTTATGATATTGAGGTATGTACCCTCTATCCCTATACTCTGAAGGGTTTTGATCCAGAAAGGATGCTGTACTTTGTCAAATGCTTTTTCTGCATCTATTGAGAGGATCATATGATTCTTGTTCTTTCTTTTGTTAATGTATTGTATCACGTTGATTGATTTGTGTATGTTGAACCAACCTTGCAGCCCAGGGATAAATCCCACTTGATCGTGGTGAATAATCCTTTTAATGTACTGTTGGATCCTACTGGCTAGTATTTTGGTGAGAATTTTTGCATCCATGTTCATCAAGGATATTGGTCTGTAATTCTCCTTTTTGATGGGGTCTTTGTCTGGTTTTGGGATCAAGGTAATGGTGGCCTCATAAAATGAGTTTGGAAGTTTTCCTTCCATTTCTATTTTTTGGAACAGTTTCAGGATAATAGGTATTAATTCTTCTTTATATGTTTGGTAGAATTCCCCTGGGAAGCCATCTGGCCCTGGGCTTTTGTTTGTTGGGAGATTTTTGATGACTGCTTCAATTTCCTTAGTGGTTATAGGTCTGTTCAGGTTTTCTATTTCTTCCTGGTTCAGTTTTGGTAGTTGATACATCTCTAGGAATGCATTCATTTCTTCCAGGTTATCCAATTTCCTGGCATAGAGTTGCTCATAATATGTCCTTATAATTGTATTTCTTTGGTGTTGGTTGTGATCTCTCCTCTTTCATTCATGATTTTGTTGATTTGGGTCATTTCTCTTTTCTTTTTGATAAGTCTGGCCAGGGGTTTATCAATCTTGTTAATTCTTTCAAAGAACCACCTCCTAGTTTCTTTGATCTGTTCTACTGTTCTTTTGGTTTCTATTTCATTGATATCTACTCTGATCTTTATTATTTCTCTTCTCCTGCTGGGTTTAGGCTTTATTTGCTGTTCTTTCTCTAGTTCCTTTAGGTGTAGGGTTAGGTTGTGTATTTGAGACCTTTCTTATTTCTTGAGAAAGGCTTGTATTGCTATATACTTTCCTCTTAGGACGGCCTTTGCTGCCTCCCAAAGATTTTGAATAGTTGTGTTTTCATTTTCATTGCTTTCCATGAATTTTTAAAATTCTTCTTTAATTTCCTGGTTGACCCATTCATTCTTTAGTAGGATGCTCTTTAGCCTCCAAGTATTTCAGTTCTTTCCGACTTTCCTCTTGTGATTGAGTTCTAGTTTCAAAGCATTGTGGTCTGAAAATATGCAGGGAATGATCCCAATCTTTTGGTACCGGTTGAGACCTGATTTGTGACCTAGAATGTGATCTATTCTGGAGAATGTTCCATGGGCACTAGAGAAGAATGTGTTTTCCATTGCTTTGGGATGGAATGTTCTGAATATATCTGTGAAGTCCATTTGGTCCAGTGTGTCATTTAAAGTCTTTATTTCCTTGTTGATCTTTTGCTTAGATGATCTGTCCATTTCAGTGAGGGGAGTGTTAAAGTCCCCCACTATTATTGTATTGTTGTCAATGTGTGTCTTTGCTTTTTTTTATTAATTGCCTTATATAATTGGCTGCTCCCATGTTAGGGGCATAGATATTTACAATTGTTAGATCTTCTTGTTGGATAGACCCGTTGAGTAGGATATAATGTCCTTCCTCATCTCTTATTACAGTCTTTGTTTTAAAACCTAATTTGTCTGATATAAGGATTGCCACTCCAGCTTTCTTTTGGTGTCCATTAGCGTGGTAAATGGTTTTCCACCCCCTCACTCTCAATCTGGGGGTGTCTTTGGCTCTAAAATGAGTCTATTGCAGACAGCATATCGATGGGTCTTGTTTTTTAATCCAATCTGATAGCCTGTGTCTTTTAATTGGGGCATTGAGCCCATTTACATTCAGGGTAACTATTGAAAGATATGAATGTAGTGCCATTGTATTGCCTGTAAGGTGACTGTTACTGTATGTTGTCTGTGTTCCTTTCTGGTCTATGTTGCTTTTAGGCTCTCTTTGCTTAGAGGACCCCTTTCAATATTTCTTGGAGGGCTGGTTTCGTGTTTGCAAATTCCTTTAGTTTTTGTTTGTCCTGGAAGCTTTTTATCTCTCTTTCTATTTTCAATGACAGCCTAGCTGGATATAGTATTCTTGGCTGCATATTTTCCTCGTTTAGTGCTCTGAATATATCATGCCAGTCCTTTCTGGCCTGCCAGGTCTCTGTCGATAGGTCTGTTGCCATTCTAATGTTTCTACCATTGTAGGTTACCAATCTCTTGTCCCGAGCTGCTTTCAAGATTTTCTCTTTGTCTCTGAGACTCGTAAGTTTTACTATTAGATGTTGGGGTGTTGACCTATTTTTATTGATTTTGAGAGGGGTTCTCTGTGCCTCCTGGGATTTTGATGCCTGTTTCCTTCCCCACATTAGGGAAGTTCTCTGCTATAATTTGTTCCAATATACCTTCTGCCCCTCTCTCTCTTTCTTCGTCTTCTGGGATCCTAATTATTCTAGTGTTTCGTCTTATCGTATCGCTTATCTCTTGAATTCTGCCCTCGTGATCCAGTAGTTGTTTCTCTCTCTTTTTCTCAGCTTCTTTATTTTCCATCCTTTGGTCTTATATATCGCTGATTCTCTCTTCTGCCTCATTTATCCTAGCAGTTAGTGCCCCCATTTTTGATTGCACCTCATTAATAGCCTTTTTGATTTTGACTTGGTTAGATTTTAGTTCTTTTATTTCTCCAGAAAGGGCTTTTCTAATAACTTCCATGTTTTTTTCAAGCCCAGCTAGTATCTTTAAAATCATGATTCTGAACTCGAGGTCTGACATTGTACTAATGTCTGTATTGAGTACATCCCTGGCCGAAGGTACTACCTCTTGTTCTTTTTGTTGAGGTGATTTTTTTCGTCTTGTCATTTTGTCCAGAGGAGAATAGATGAATGAGAGGACAAAATGCTAACAGGTTAACAACGTCCCCAGAAAATATACTCTAAACAAATCAGAAAGGACTTGAAACCAGGGGAAAAGAAAGAGAAAGAAAGAAAAAAGAAAGAGGGAAAAAAAAAGGAAAAGAAAAAGATAACAAAAACAGAACAAAACAAAAAAAAACAGACTATGATCAAATATGATCAGGCTGGTGCATAGATCAGTGCCACACATTAGATTTTGGGTGTATTTTGGTCTATTAGAAGAAAGTGCCTCCTAAAATTTTAAAGAAAGACAGACTTAAATACGTACAAAATAAGGGTTGATACGATGAGGGGATGGAATATGACTGTAAAGATGAAATTATAAAAAATTTTAAAGCAATTGATAAGGTGTTTGAAAAAAGAAAGAGGATTAAAAAAAAAGAAAGAAAAAAAAAGGGGAGAGAATGTGATCAGGCAGGAGACTAGAACAAAGCCATACACTAGAGATTTAGGGTATATTTTGATATGTTAGAAGAAACTGTATCTCACAATTTTAAAGTGAGAACAACTTATATATATATATATATATATATGCCAAAAATAAGGGTAACTACTATGAAGGGATAGAATATGACTCTAAAAATGAAAAATAAAAAAAAATTTTTTTTAAAGGGATTGATAAGATGGTTGAAAAAGGAAAAAGAAAAATTCAAAAAAAAAAAGACAGTTAAAAAAATATTAACTTTCAAAGACCAGTGAAGCATGGTTAAAAAGCCATGAATTCTATGTGCAGTATTCCCTTAGTGCTGGAGTTCTGCCGTTCTCATTGATCAGTAAACTTGGTCTTGGCTGGCTGTTCGTGCTGACCTTCTGGGGGAGGGGCCTGTTGCCGTGGTTCCCACATGTCTTTGCCGGAGGCGGAATTGCCCCGCCCTTGCTGTCCAGGCTAAGGAATCTGCTCCCGTTTGCTCTCGGGACGTTTTGTTCCCTGCAAGTTCTTGGTACAGCTTTGGAGGACGACGGTGAAAATGGCAGTCTCCCAATCTGCCCCAGAGGAGAAGAAAACTCGGGGCCCCACTCCTCAGTGCGCCCCCAGAGAAAAGCAGTCAGTCACTCCCGTCTCCCCGGTCTCCGTCCACACTCCGTGCTCACCCGGCCTGTGACCGAGCATTTCTATCTCTGGCACCCGACCCCGTGTGGAGTCTCCAAACCCAGCAGATCCCTGCGGTGCGCTCCTGCGCCGCTCCTCCCGGGGGAGGAAGGGGAGTCTCCCCGGATCTGCCGCTTGTTGGGTCCCTGCTGGAGGAGCAGTGGCCCGACTGGGCCGCAGATCACGGTTTATGGCCACCCCGAGCTGAGAGCCCGCGCCTCGGCTCCGTCTCTGCAGCCGGCTTCCCTGCTCCGATACCTGGGAGCTCTGGCGCCCTCAGGCACCCCTGGTCTTTCTGTGACCCCGAGGGTCCTGAGACCACACTGTCCTGCGAGGGTTCTACCCCCCCCCCCCCACCTTAGCCACTGGAGCGACGTCCCTCAGCAGAGCCGACTTCTAAAATTTCCGATTTTGTGCTCCGCGGCTCTAGCACTTGCCGGAAGCGGCTGATGGAGGCCCCCTCCCCCGCCGTCTATCCTCCCAGATATCACCTCAGATTCACTTGTCCGCACGTCCTACCTTCCAGAAAGTGGTCACTTTTCTGTTCAGAGCGTTGTTGCTATTCTTTTCTTCGATCTCCTGTTGAGTTCGTAGGTGTTCAGAATGGTTTGATCCCTATCCAGGTGAATTCCTGAGACCAGACGAAATCCAGGTCTCCCACTCCTCCGCCATCTTGCTCAATCCTCCCTGGTGGTTACTTCTTGATGGGAGAAGGAAGGGGAGTATTGAGAGCTCAGTTGGGAGCCAGACCCAGAAAATCTGGGCTGTATGTAATTTATCCTATGGTCAGGAGCAGCCATTTAGAATTTCCTTGAGCAGTAGACTGGTCATGAGCAGAACCACTCTGAAAAACTGAATGGAGCAGGAGATTGAGGTTGGAAGGATGAAGCCGAGGAGGCAGTGGCGGCGGGGGCCTAACCCAGGCAGCAGGAATAGGAAGAATAAGAGGGAAATGTATGGGTCTAAAGCACGAGGGATATCTGTTGAATTCTAATTCCTTCTTTGAGTAGCTCTAAAGTATGAAAACCAAGTGAGTTGTTTTGTTATTTTTATTGTTCTCAAAAAGGAATATCCCATTACTTTCTTTCAGTAGAAGCCGTGTTGAGTTGTGGTATTTTGGTGAGATGCCGAGGATGTCGTGTGGCTTTCCTGGCACCTGCTGGGTACTCCTATTTGGGCAGAGCGAGGGAGTGCTCACGTTCTGGTCAGGCTACCTGCGTTCCAACCCATGCCTGCCCACCTGTGTGACCCTGATCCCCCCCAGTTCAAGTGCACGGGTGGTTTGTACTAATAGGACTGTAGCACAGCCACGGTGGGGGGATTAAGGACCTGACCCACAGTAAGTGCCATGCCCTTAACCTGAACACACGGTGTTATCAAGGCATGCATTTGCAAACTTCTGGTCACCATACTCAGTGAACAAACCAGGGAGCACGCTGCCTCAGTTAACATGGTCTGCCTGTGTGTATTGTGTTCTTAAATATTGGCCTTGCAATTATCTTTACAATGGGGTCTATTAAACTTACTTTCTTAGCAACAGATTAGTATGCATTACCTACTATTTTCAGTGAACAAACTAAAAGATTCACTTTCTAACTTTCTTTGGAAAAAGAGGAAAATTTCCACACAACGGGACTATAAATTTAAGTGGGAGAATACCCCTGGGTATTTACAATAATATCAGACTGTGTTCTTAGTCTTCCCGAAGGTGTGAAATTATAGTTAATTGCTTTGTACTCAATTTTTTAAAGAGCAAAGAGTTCATAAATAATAAGCTTGAGTGGCAATTTGCAGAGGCTCTAAAACCTCTCAATGTGTTTTTCATTGGCAAAGATGTAATTCTTCTGAGTGATTATTCCCATGAATTTTAAAATATTTTAAAATACTCTACAGAGACTAAACAGATGAAAATTATCTTGAATTCCCTTTAAATAGAGCTGGATGTATCACGAGAAGCATACAACCTTTGGTTTCCTGTGACACATGCATCCTTTAGTTACAATATTTCTTAAAAATATAATGTAGGGTATGGGATAAAATGTAAATAATGAAATTACTACTTCCTGACTGTATAATAACAGAGTTTTTTTAGAATTTGGGTTACCTGCTGTGTGTGTGTGTGTGTGTGTGTGTGTGTGTGTGTGTATGTATAGAGAGAGAGTCTATGTTCTTCGTATCTAGGAGCTATTTGCCCATTGAAAATATCAATCATGAAGAGACTGTATTATCTACTCAGTCCTAAATCCTTCTGGACTACAAATCTCACCAAACATTTAAAAATATTTACATGTATCTTTAGAAGTTTACTATCCTTAAAGATGCAATGAATATGCCTCATATTTGGCCCGTTCACACCAAAACCTAGCACAAATAACCTCGTGAAAACCACACCCATTTGAGGTAAATGCAGTTCTTCGGGGCACTCCAGCACCATGAGATTGAGATTTTCAAGGCACTAAATCCACCTGGACGTGTATCACTTCTTTTTTTCAGGCAGGATTTTTCTAGAAAGAAAACAGTGTAACAGTGTTAACAGAATCCTCTTTTTAGTGGCTGTATATTGAGCAGGTAACAATAGCAGCAAACAAATACATAAGCAAAGCAACCAAGCCAAGAAGTGACTAGAGAGGTTGTTTGACTAACTCAGCCCCCTGCCCTGGGAGCCCATGGGGGTGGGTATGAAGATTCGTTATACTAAAGGTACCAAGAATCCCATTTTCCTCTGGGTTCTTCACATCACACCATCTCCCACACAAGCATTTGGAAGTCAGGCTTGAAAAAATCTAAATCAATCACTAAGTTGCTCAATTTGTTTCTGAACTTGAATACAGTATCGTCTTATATTTTGTCTTTGGGAAATTACACAGGGAAAAGTCTATTTTAGGGACATTAAACATTGCAGTGTCTGTGCCACGAGAAGCAGAATTTTGCAGCGGGAAGTGCCCAGTGTTCAGGTGGTGAACATGGTGTTCGAGTTCCAACTTGGCCGTGAAGAAATGTACCTCCCCAGGCTGCACTGTTCTCAGGAGGTTTCCTGGATGAGTCAAATGCTTGAGAAAATGGTTTGTGAACATAAAGCGCTATGCAAAGAAGAACCACTCGTTTTCCTTTCTTTCCTAATTTCAGACTCTCTGAGGAGCTCCCTTGTCGGTTCAACCCGAGTGGGATCCACTGATGTTTGAGATTTAAATATCATGTCCATATGACAATTAATAACGATGCCATTGGTGGGGATGTGAAGAACAGCCCTTCGTCAGAGAGCAGGCGTGTTTGAGAGCACGAGCACGCGGCCCCGCTGTTGGGGGAGATCCTTTTTAGGAGCCAGGCTTAGAAACTGCTGCTTTTCTCTCCTCATGATGCCTCGTGTTTGGTTTAGGCTGAAGGACCCGTCAGAGGACGGTGGGGAGCACGTGAGACTCAAATGATGGTTGGACTACGTGATCCCTAAAGTCTGTGTGAAAGAGAGCTCTTTGTGACCGAGTATCTCCCACGTGGTGGTGGGTGCTCCAGAGTCACCAGCTCTCGTGACTGTGTGACAATTTTATAGACCAGAACCATGTTGTAACCTTTCTCTTCCTCCGCTTGTATCGTCTCACATTTCTGCCTCCAGGATAATTGGACAGTTCGCTCTAGGTGCTTCCAGGGAATGGGCGGCTGGAATGGGAGCTGTGCTCCTCTCGATGTTTATCAGTCTCAGCAAACACCCTTCACCTGACCCCGTTCTCTATTTGTATCGCTCCCATCACCCGAAACAAAAATACCAACTACTTAAAGAAAAACTGTGTGTTTTAAAGCTTAGTAATCTTTCCCACTAGCTAAGACTACACCATTTCCCTAAGTTACGGTGTGTATATTTCCATGTGTCCATGAACATTTAGGATCTCGAAGAGGGGAGAACTGTAGAATAAAGAGGACACCTGTCTGACGTCCCTGAGCCTAGAGAACCCTTCACTTGCTAGTTCACCTGATGGGCTCGGTCCGGCTTCCCCTCCCTCTCCGTGCCCTCCGGACAAGGGCTGCGTTGGCAGCAGCGTGGAGGTTATAACGGGATTCTTCCCAAGAGCACAACCGGGACACCCCGGGGCGCTCTGCGTCAGGGGATGGACTGTTGCCCGCACTTGAACAAGGTGGGGCTGCTGTGTGATCTCTTGCACTAGGAGTCTGTCAGTCCTCCTGTCGCACCACTGAGGACACAGGGAAGTTACAGTCTTTAAAATCAAGTGGAATTTAATACACGTTTCCTACATATCTATTTATTTATAAGTGTTTTATGAAATCAAAGGAGGAATTCTGTGTTATTAGCCGGGGTTCATCTGTGGTGATCATACATTCTCATTCAAAACACGGTAGCTTTTGGGGCGCCTGGGTGGCTCATTCGTTAAGCGTCTGCCTTGGGCTCAGCTCATGATCCCGGGGCCCCGGGACCGAGCCCCGCGTCAGGCTCCCCGCCCTGCGGGAAGCCTGCTTCCCCCTCTCCCACTCCCCCTGCTTTAGTTCCCTCTCTTGCTTTGTCTCCCTCTGTCAAATAAATAAATAAAATCTTAAAAATTTCTCAAATAATTGGGTTGTAATCTGAATGATTTCAAAAGGCCTGACTTATCCATTTAGCTGTATTATGTTGAGTTTGCTTCTTTCTATCAGAAAGAAGATCCTCAAGATGAAAGTCAAAAGGGTCCTATGTTCTAGATTTATAGCTTTGTCTTTGGAGTGTTTTTCTTTCTCTCTGGGTACGTTTAGGTTGGGGAAAGGCCTCAAAAAAAAATTCCTATCCGCCTCTGCATATCAGCTTCCAGTTTGGCCAATTTCGAACTATAGAGCTACTTAAATCCTTTCAAATGTTTTGTCAGGCTTCAGTTGGGACAGATAGTAACTATTCCTGGGAGTATCAAACAACCCCATGGACCCAAGAGACTTCCCCAAAGAGAGTGCAAAAGATACTTCTTCCCAAGTTCCAGAGTTACACCCAGAGGTAGGCCCTCAAAAGACAGACAGTTCCCCCGAAAGCTGGCAAATGGTAGGATTCCAACCACAAATGGAGCATGACCTTGATTTCTGTCCAGCCATTTCTGGGGGCCCCCCAACCTGACGGTTGCCAAGCCATGTTCTTGGGACACAAAATGGGACCTAGAGGAAGGCAGTAGCTATCCCTGGGAGGAAAAGGATCAATAACCAATGAGTCTGGACTTAGGAAGGAAGGGACAATGTGAAATTTTACCTTCCTCTCTCAACTGGGCATTACAGACAGATCCAGAAGAGTTGACTTGCAGGAATTCTCACCTTTTGCCAGCTTCTGCCAATTTTCTGACAATCCCTTATATAAGGCTCCAGATCAAGTGGGCTTTAAAGTCAAGTGTAGTTCCAGTGTTTAGCAGAATTTGGCAAGGTTTTCCATTAATTTTAGTTTCCCCTTGGCTACTGAAGGGAATAACCAATAACCGTTTATAGGAGAATCCCTTTGAGTTCCATCAACCCTTAGAGGTAAATATTGGACCAATGGGGGGACCCTCCTTCTAGGGTAAATAGAGGGTCATCTGTAAGGCTGCTAACTTGGTGGACTTTCTTTTTTTTTTCTTTCTTTTTTTTTTTTTTTTTAAATGAGACCCAGCCTTTTTTTTTAAGATTTTATTTATTTATTTGAGAGAGAGAGAGAATGAGAGATAGAGAGCACGAGAGGGAAGAGGGTCAGAGGGAGAAGCAGACTCCCTGCTGAGCAGGGAGCCCGATGCGGGCCTCGATCCCGGGACTCCAGGATCATGACCTGAGCCGAAGGCAGTCGCTTAACCAACTGAGCCACCCAGGCGCCCTTTCTTTCTTTTTTTTTTTTAATAGTCTTGTAGTTTCTTCAGAATGGAAAGGTAGTTCATATGGAGGGTTAGTAGACTGAGTACATGAGGAAAGGGTGAGAGAGGGAGTAGCAGGAGTTCTGTTAGTCTTATGGTCTTTTGTTTCAGGTACCTTTTGTGTCTTTAATTTTTCATTAGACTTTTGCACTTAATCTTTCAATAAAGCTATTTTGGAATCCTGAAGACTTTTGGAGGCTTCTGCATGCCAATTAGGTATCCCATTCTGTTGGTTTGATTTCAGTTGCCCTTGCTTTCAAGTGTACTCCTTAGATGAATGAACTTGTCTAGTGGAAATGTTTGTCCGAGTGGCCATTGTATTTCTACATGGTCTTGGTGAGGTTTGCCATTTTTGTAGATATCTGAGACCTGAGTTCTTAGCCACAGAAATACGTAGGCCGGAAGGTGGAGCACTCAACTCTTTGAAACTTGAGGATTGCATTTCTCTAAGCATTAGGTTTTTGGAGTCAGATTAATAGAGGGATGAGCCCCTGGCTTAGAGGTTGTGTGGTGTTTTACAGTGTACCTCCTTGCATGCAAATTTTGAGATGGATGGATAACTTGGTGTCCATCTAACTCATTCTGTGACCAATTTGTCCTTGTATAGGCTTCTCACAATTAGATGGCAAATGCTCTAGCAGCTTGCAAGTGCTCGACCTGTGCCCACCAATTTGGTGGCTTTGGATTCTGAGATTCCCATTAATAATTTCTTGTTCCTTTATGTCATGTGCACATTAACAGAGACCAGTGGTAGCCAAGAAAATAGAACCGTGGACACCCATAGTCAGCAAAGAGATGGTACCATGGATTGGCCAAGAGAAGGCCTTAGGTGCACAGGACCAGCATTTCCTAAAATGGAACTATGGTTTGAACCAGCAGACCCCAACACAGGGGGACTTGGAATGAATCAAGGGCAATGGACTTGGGCTTCAGGGAGAAACATCTGCTAGCTCCAGTTGACCCACTAAGCCCTGGACTAGGGGCTGTGGACTGAGCAAGGGCTGAGGGCTGGAGCTCCATTAGAACCTCCTGCCAAACTAGATTGACCTGTTAACCTGGACTAGAAAGCCAACTAGATTTGGAGCTCAACACAAAGATGGCAGAGCTCAGAACCAAGAAGAACTTACCCAAGGCCCTTGGAAACAGCAAGGAAGACAGAGAACTCAAAAGGCTCAAGGGTACCAACACCTGCATTTCCATTGTCACTGAAGCCATCAGAAGTCTCCTTTGGATCCCATCACTGCCACCAGATTGTTAAAAAAACAATTTTCTGAATAAATTTTAAATCTCTTATTGGCTTTTATTCAACAATTCATGAATTGGGCAGCATCCAGTCTAGCAGATGGAAAGGAGTTCCAAGGATCTGTACGAAATCAAAGGCTCTTATAGACAGAAGGGAGCAGGAACAAGGAAGTTAACTAGGCAAAAAAGCTGGTTGGTTATTGTAAGGTCACTTTCCTGGAGGGAATAGCAGAGCAGGGGTCCATCAGGAAGATGGCCCAATGAGTGCTGATTAAGTGATTCCTGATTGACTGGTTTAAGATTCCATGTCTGGGAGAACCAAAATGTAAATTAAGTCTCAGTTTGATGATGTGGGGCATAGCATAAGCAACTCCATTTGGGGCCTGCCATCTTGTTAACAGTCTCATAGTGAATAAAGGTTAGAATCCATTTAACTTCATTTTTCCAAGTTCAGTGATTCAACTCGCATTTATTGACAATACCACATCCCTGGCACTTTGTTAGTCTTTGAGAAAAATAACAGAAGATGTATTAGTCACAGGTTCTGCTCTAGAGGAGCTTATAAACTGATCGTGGGGAGAAAAGATTTACATGGTACACAATAACAAACATAAAACCCTGTGTTCACATAGGAAAGGAAAAATAATTTTCCCTTGACCCTTCTAGGTTCCAGCCTGAGAACTCCTTGTAATAAGAAGAGAGATTAACAGGAGAAAAACAGAAGTTTAATATCATGTCTACCTCCTGTGTGCATGGGAGATACCCAGGAAAAAAAAATGGAGTAACTTCTTCAAATAGCTTAGGCCACCACCTTAAATAACATCTCTAGCAAAAAAAAAAAAAAAAAGAGTTGGGAAGGGAGAGGCCAGTTAGGGTAAGTTACTGGGAGCACAGCACACCAGAGCAAGGCTGTTACGTTAACTTTAAATCCTTGCCTTCCTCCTTGACAATAGTTTCTTGAGAGGTAGCGTTCCCCACCTCTTCCTGGTAGGGAGGAGGCACCCTTACACAGAGATTTCCCTTATAAATGTAAATGTTACATTTACATTACAAAGGGTAAGTTACAGAAGCGTACATTCTACTCTTTTGCCTGAGCCTCTTCAGTGTCTGCCTTTTCTTAAAGAGGACCCTGCTCAAACTAATCAATATGCCAAAGAGGCAAGATTTGGGGTGCCGTATTCTGCTCCCCTTCACTCATAAATGGCAGTGGGGCCAATAGAAAGAGTACCGGGAATCAGGTGGTTCCTTTTCTGACTCTGCCCTGGTTCACTGTGCGACCTTGCTGGGAAAATATAACTAAAATAAAATCTGCCAACCCAGAAAACTTCTCCCCCAAAGTAGAAAAAAAGACAGTTTCATTATTGAATAAGCATTAAATAAGAATGTGCTAAAGAATAAATCACCCCCTTTTGGATAACCAAGCAGATACAGCCCAGTGATAAACAATATCTCCCAAATAGCGGACTTGACAGCATCATCTGTCACGCATAGGTCATCCTGAATTCATTTGGTAATGGGGGAGACCATCTGTGTTAGCTAATTGGCTTTATCCAAAGGACAACCAAATGGCAGGAGGTAGTTTTGGAGCAAGGCACCCGTGGAAGTCAGGCTCCTGCCTACCCACAGAAATTGGGAGATGGGGTGCTATCTTACAGAGATGGCTGCCCCCGTTGGTAGAGCATGCAACAGTTGATCTTGGGGTCATGAGTTCGAGCCCCACGTTGGGTGTAGAGATTACTTTAAAAAGATGGTTTTCAGGTCCTTGAGAAAGACCCTCATGGGTCACAAAGTGAGGCTTATTTAGCTTTTTTAGAAAGATTTATATAAATTTCAAAGAAAGAAAGAGCTGACAAGTTTTCTAAAGTAGATGCTCTAACAAAAGGCAGGCAGGCGAAATTTCTTCCCTTAGTTTCAACAGGGAGCATTAAGCCTCTTATTTTAATTCATATTTGTCAGCGCTGCTTTGTATGCCCCTTCATCTTTCTTGACCTCATTTCCCACCCACGTAAAAAGAGGAGATCCATATCCGTGTTCATAGATGACTTGCCCACTGAATTTGAGAACCACGAACTGTCACAAGGAAAAGCTACCTGATTCTTACACTTTTTCATGTCTTTTCTTGAAGTAGACTAAACACACACACACACACACACACACCTCTAGCCTTTGAAGGCAGAACATGTCAGGCTCAAGCTTGAGATCCTCACAAACTAAACATGGGACCCCGCGCAAATGATTTTCCTCTTTAATCTCCAATGGCCTCGCCTGGAAATAGAAATGAAGATACTGGTGTCCATAGTTATTGTAAAGATGAGATAGGATGTCAATTTCCTTCCTTTATGAAGGGGGTCACTGCCTTATAATATACAGTCTCTGCATTCATGGGAATGATAAGCACATCTATGTATTCACCCCGAATCCCGCTTTGAAAGCTAAATCTATCTGCCGGAATGTAATATTCTTTATCAGTGGCTCAGGGCAGTGTTTCACCAAAGTGTGGGACTCACATTACTCAGGATTCCTGTGGTCCAGGTGGGTCATCTGATAACATGGAACCATATGCCGGAGATGTTATTCTCCTTTCCAAAATGTTCAAAATGGCCAAATGTGTTTTAAAAAAAAAGTTTTATTTTGATTTAAAATTCATCCCCAAAACTTCTAATGCTACCCTCTCCTTTCAGTAACACCTTTGGTCAGCAACTATATTTTTCTTGAACTTAATGTATTTGTTTAGCTTTACCTCTATTTTTGCATTTTCCTTTTCAAGACAGCTTGTGCTAGATTTTCCTATGATAACAGAAAGGTTCTTTTAAATAAATGTAAGTAAAAAATGAATGAGTTCATTTAAAGAAATACTTAAAATGAAACGAGTGGGTTCCACACAGTTCTGACCAATGAGGACACGCATCAAAGGCAGTAAATACTTCTTAGATTTCAAGGATAGGAAACAGAAACCACAGCCTTAAACTGTCCCAATCCGAGGGCGAGGGGGATGAGTATAGGGGAGCACTTGAAACCCTGCCCTGGTGTAAATGTGAATGATTTCTGTGTTGCTGAAGGACTAGGGTCAGTATATAGAAAATTTCGCAGAGGTTCCTGTTAAAGAAATCTGGATGACATTGGGCAAGAGTATTTATCATCCATTCAAACCATGTTTTTGCATCTTTAGACACATTGATACAACTCCAGTGTTCAGAGAAAGGAGATCATGGTTCTGCGGTTTGAGCCTTGCTCACAGCATTTCATAAAATTTGGGTAAACTCAGTTTGAGATGGAATTAACAAAATGAAGCACATCCAGTGGGGAAAGTATGAGAAAGATTTTGAAATCTGTATCATGAGAGCTGAGACTGAAGAATCTAAGAAAAAATTTTTCTGGGGTACCTGGGTGGCTCAGTTGGTTAAGCATCGGACTCTTGGTTTTGGCTCCGGTCATGTTCTCCAGTCTGGAGATCAAGCCCCGTGTTGGGCTCTGCGCTCAGTAGAGAGTCTGCTTCCTCTCTCCCTCTGCCCCTTCCCCTGCTCATGTTCCCTCTCTCTCTGAAATAAATCTTAAAATATTTTTTTCTGATGAACAGAGAGCTGGATACTGAAATCCTCTTTGTACATCTGAACATTTTCTCTGGAATAAAGAACCAGCAAGACAAATAAGGATTTGCTAACAAATACTGCTGTCCAATGGTAGAGTCAGCAACCACATTGGGTAGTGAGAGCTCTGTCAGCAGAGGTAATCAAACAGGTCAGGCAGCAGCTGACGAGTGTGCAGTCACAGTTGTGTACAGTGATTGGGACACTACCATAAGAGGCCTGGTTGGGGTGTGGTATCTTGGGATGGGGGTTAGAAAGGAGTTAGTATGTGAAAAATACCTGCTAAGTTACAGGCTATTTACCAGTACTTTGGATTATCTGTTTCAGGGTATGAACAGCTTGTAAAACTTACTTTCTGATAAACTTGTTTAATTCTCACCCCCAACAACAAGATCGTCCTATAACGTCGATGCTGCAGAATCATTCCTCTTGTAGAGAACCTTCAAAGCCCGGAAAGAAACCCTGGGCACAGGCCAGTTTGCAAAGTGCAACAGCAGAGATTTGTGTAGGGGAAGATGGGCCCAGAGTATTTTTGGAAGAAATCAGGAGCTTTGCTGGCAGCCAGCTGGTTGTCATTTGTGTTTTCTTGCCTTCCAAAAGCTGAGTCTGGGCGTTCAAGTGAGGAAGGCCTAGCTTCCTGCCTAGAAGAGAGAACAATCTGACACTTGCTAAATGTGGGTCTAACCAGCAGATGGCAGCATCTTCCCAGAGATGCGCCAACCATCGGCCACCAGCTCCAACACCTTGGGATATATATTTAAGGTAAACGCAAGAGGGCACCAGGCTCCCACTGCTGGCTGGAGAGCAGGCTGGTTCAGAGGATCTCCTTGTTTCCATGTTTACACACACACACACACACACACACACACACACACACACACACACACTCTCTCACACACCTATGCCTATTCACAAAGAGGGTCCCACGGCTGTCTATGTAGGTATGACTGTCCATGCACACTCAACACACACACATATGATCCCCAAGCTGAGACAGGCCCAATGAGCTACCAAATCTCAAGGTGCCATTTCTTCTTTACCTACTCTTGTACATTTTGGCAATCACAAGAAGTGTTCTACGTCAAATGCACGTTTCAGGGGTGGGATTTACTAGACTCCAAGGTCAACCAGGTTACCCATGGACAGAGATTGTTTCCAGTAGGAAAGAACAGAAAATAAACAACTAAGACTAGTTGTGTGCTTCTCTGTGTCCAGCATTGTGATCACAGATGTATCTATCAAATGAAATTTTTTATATATATATATAGTATCAATATATATTAATATGTGTATATTAATATATATATTTTATATACTTTTATATATGTTAATACGTATAGCATAATATAGAGAGCTTAATTTTGCGAGAGCAGTATCTTCATCCCCCCTGTACACTTTAATGTCCCTTCTTAGTCATCTACAATGTCATAAGCTACCTAGTGGTAGGAAAGAGATTTCATCCCGAATTTGTCTGCTTCCAAACACTCTCTCCTTTGTACGGCCTCTAACTGCTTCTATAACATGGGGACAACAAGAAATATTCAATCCTCTGAAAGGAATTTGGTGCCATTTGTAATTGTTTTTCATTTTCCAAATAGGATACAGGTGAATTAAACAAAACTTTTGCCAAGTGCTGCATAGAAACTTTTCTACCAAAGGCAACTTCTAAGTTAAATGGAACGTAACGTGGAATTCTGGCTCCGTGTGGATTTGCAGGAGCGTTGCAGAATACACAATTTTCTGTAATCACTATCGCACCTGAAAGGCCCAGGAACCATATCAATTGGAAAACAAGGCTAAATGAAAATGCCCGTGCTGGTTCTCTAGAATGTTCATAAATAAAATCAACAGCGTATTCTCAGGTCAAGGTGCGACGAGAATGAACATGACCCGGATGCCTTTTTAGCACACGCTACCACAGGCAGCAAGGCCATCATAATCTGGACCGTGGGTCTATCCAGTCAAGCTGTATGAGCATGAAGCGGCATTAAGAACAGAATAAAGTTCTCAACAATGAATGTGATAATTTTCCTCTACTCTGCCTTGGTCAGCCCACTCCTGGTGATGCCGAGTTCTCATTGCAACATTTTGGCAAGAGGACAATGGTCAGGAGGAGAGAGACTGGAGGGGCAGGTAAGAAGTACTCCAAGCCAGACATCCCCAGGGCCCTCAGCTGGTTCTTCTACCCTAGGCTGGAGGAGAGACGATTTAAGGAGAGCAGAGCACCTGTATGCAAGTATGCATATATGCAGGGGATATGTTTTGGGAGCCCTTGGCGATCAGATGCAGGCCTGGGAACAGAAAGCAGGCACAGAGGCAGAGGGTGTCTCCTTTAAGGGAAAACATGGTCGCATATCACTGGCCCACGGTGGCCTGGGTGTGGCCGGCTGAGGGCATCAGTAAATACTTGCTGCACTGACGAGCTACACAAGCACGAATCCTTCCCATGTATGGAAGTGGAAACCAAAGCTGGGAGCACAGTGGTGACAGGCCTTCTGTGTCCTTGCCTTGCTGAGCCTTCAGTCTGATGCGGAACACAGGTGTGGCAACCATGGGGGATGAGATGCGCTATCATGGAAGAACGTGGAGCTCGGGAGCCCATCAGAGAAGCACCTTCACTCCTTCTCAGGGCAGTCGGAGAACAAGTCCCAGAGGAAGGCTAACTTGAGACTTGAATATAGGAGTCAGTTGGGTAATGAATGTGGGAGAAAGAAAATTTTCCCGTGGAAATACTCCGTTTTCCCAGACACAGAGGTGCCTACAGTTCCCTATGCATATAAGACTTTCCCCAAACCGTATGAAAAGTGTCTTGCTGTATCATCCCTTATCTATTGCTGCCTAACAATCACCTCAAAATGTTGTGTCTTACAACCATGACTGTTTATATGCTGATGACTTTGCAGTTTGGGCTGGGCTCAGGCAGGTGGTCTTCCTCCTGGCTTGTCTAGACTCACTCATGGGGCCTGCTGCTGTCCGTTAGCTCAACTGGGAGGAGGGTCCAGATGGTCTCAGATTTCTGGCAGTTGGTGCTAGCATTCTCTGGGGGCACTTCGGTTCTTCTCCACATGGTTTCACTTTCTCCAGCAGGAAAGACAGGCTTCTTTATATGGTGGTCTCAGGACAGCATTTCAAGAGGGCAAAGGAAGACATTTCAAGGCATCTTGAGGTCTGGGTGGTAGAACTCACATAGTATCACTTCTCCCGTGTTCTAGTAGTCAAAGCAAGTTTGAAGCTAAAGAATGAAGAAATGGTTCCTATTTTTGATGGGACTTCTGTCTACAGCAATGATGCTGAGAAATCCCAAAGTGGGGTCAACTAAAGGTGACTCCAGAGAGCTGAAGCTTGAGCTTAAGGACACATAAGACTTGATTAAGGAGAGCAGAGGAGGACAGAGCACAGAAGGGAGAGAGGTTGGAGAGCCTGGATGGATTGTTTGGAGGAGTTCACTGGGTTTGGCATCGGGGGATCAGGGGAGCAATCGCGGGGAAAGACACAGCAGGAGAAGAACATCATCACATCTGGCAGTGTCCCACAATGCACTGGGTGGCCTGGGAAGTGATCAGTCAATATCGATCCTCTCTGGAGAAGCCAACGATGATGAAGGATTAGTGTAGGAGTTCAGCAAGAGAACATTTCCCTCAAGAGATTTAGACAGTGAGTTTTGTTTTTCTATAACTGAGGTGTCTTTTCACAGCTGCTGCATAAAGTAGCCTCGGAATTCCTTCATTCCCATGGATTTGGTCCAAGCCCTAGTTATTGGCCCTTGCTGTGTCCCCTGGTTGGGTCATCTCCGAGAGTCCTGCTTCCTGTTTTTGGTCATGTTACCGCAGCGGGAGTAGAAGACATATGCTGTTTTCTTAGCTGGCTGCAGAAAGCCCACCTGGCTTCATTGTGGAGGCTGCCACCAGTGACTCTGAGGACCATTAGGAAAGCACGTGGGCTTCACCTGAGGGGAGAAACCATTTAAGCCAACACCCATCTTGGATTGCCACAGGATTCTTTTTTCCTCCTGTGGATTTATCTTCAGTTGGTAAGGAGAAGACATTTTATTGCTGAATGGTCTGCGAGAGGAAGAAATGAACAGCCATCAACTTGTTGGCAAAGCCAGGCGAGAGGTGACTTAGATCACCAAAGATCATATGATAGCCAGATGACCAAAGCCCCTGGGGAAGGATAGCAAGTGTTTCCTCACGTTTGGTGACCCTGTGGGTAGGAACAAAGCCTGATTTCAAATTAAAATCTAAACCCTCTGCTTTGAGCAAATCCTTCTGTCATGTTGAGGCAGTCTGGCAACCACTGAACCTTTATGTGCGGAAGGTCTTTTGAAAATCCAGTGGAGGCACATTCTTGAAGCAATATCAAGTATGACAAGTGTCTTCCGCTTCCTAAGCATACCCCTTTGTTCCTTGAAACCCAAGGAGCATCTGGAGAAATACAACCCAAGCATCCAGCCATTCTTAATAGGTATCAGTTGGAATTTACGTCGTTTGGCCAACCTTAATGCTGGCAAACTCCTTTGTTTTGCTTTGGGGAGAAGTGGAGTCTCCTAGAGGTGGCAGGAATAAAGACCCGTGGATTCAATGCGTTTTGTGTTTGATTAGCTCGATTCTGTAAAATGACATACCCCTGAACCTCAGGTTGCCCGTGTTTTGCTAAGATAGGAAGGATTCCCTCCGGGACAGACAGGCCTGGGGCTAATTATGCCGTAGGGTGAATTCATCACTAAATCTTTTTTACTAACAAAGATGAATTACCTCATACGTTTTACAAGGCTCTAAAAAATTAGGTGAGTGAATCCAACGTCCAGCCAACACATGAACACAGAGTCAGCAAATGGCAGCCTTCCAGAGAGGTGATTCCTCGTTCGCTTGCATAGACGCAGGTGAGGATGGGTGATGGGCCCCGAGCATAGAGATTATGAGGTCTCTCAGGTACCATGGTCTTTTCTGTGGTCATCGAGGAGGAGGTGTTATCATTACCTCAATTTGCATGTGAGGAAATTGTGTCCAAACACAGTCAGGAGAAGTTGGGTTTTAGAGAGTACGGCGCTTAGCTCCACTTACTTGCTCTGTGACATTTAGCAGACTTTTAAATCTCGCTGAGGCTCAAGTCTCCTCTTTATGATGGGCAGGAAACTACCTACCTCGTAAGCTTGGGACCACAGAGGGGAATTTGTTCACTCTTATGCAGTATATCCCCCTCGAAGTTGTTTATCCAGTGGTTACTCAGGAGTTGTCGCTGGGGTCGGACCACCTGTGTTCAAACTCCAGCTCTGCCACCTGCCAAAGGTCATAAATTGGAGAACTAGTTTAGCTTCTCTGGGCCACGTTTCCTTATTGATAAAATGTGAGCGGTAGTAACATTTGCCCCAGTGGCTTGTTGTGAAGCTTAAAGTTGGTGGTGGTGGGTAAAGCCAATTATAAGCACCGTGATGATGATGATGATGATGATGATGATGATGGACTGTTATCTCTCAGGTGATTTGCCCAGGGTCAAATAGCATGTAAGGTCCTGAGCTAGGGCACAATGCCAGGTCCAACTTAAAGTTTTAAGGTTTTCCATTGTAAGACAGGAACACAGGATTAAGGGCAGAGATGGAAAACAATCTGAAATCCCAAGACCTGGGATTTCTGCGATGATACAAAAGACTTGACCAACTTTGAAGAGACAGCAGAAGTGTGGGCAGGTGGGGCTAATGTTTTCCCTCTGGCCAAGACGGGATGCCTCAGGCTATCATCAGAGATGCTCAGGATGATACTACGTTGCTGGACCTGTATGACCTCTCTAGTCTGTGCATAAACCATCGGTCATGGGCCTGAGTGACAGACCTGTTGCTTCTGGGTGCGGCTTTCAGCTCTAATATGAGAGCAGGATCTCTTCCATGATCCTAGGGAAACCATACTCCTCTATTATTCCTCCTTTCATTCCTATGGCTGCTGCTTTTTGGGGAAGTATCTGGGAGTCTTTTAAATCCAGAGTAGTGTCTTATCCTGTATCATTCATTCAATCATTCATTCATCTTCCATGTGCTACGACTTGCCCAAGGTCCACTAGCTGATATATTAAGTTTCCACGTCCTTATCTGTAAAACCGGTAATAAAAGTATCTATCCCTTAGGCTTTTAATCAAGATCATATGACATAATGCAAGCAAAATACTTTGCTATTTTTATTAGTCATTGTCTTACCACTTGCTGATAATTCTCTTGGAAACACATTGGGGATAGAGCAACAAGAAAGGGATTTGGTCCTTTGGCTATTGTCTGAAGGTCTAGTTTCGAGTCCTGATTCTGCGCACCGATGACTAGTGTGACCTAAGGAAAGTCACTTTTTCACTGAGACTCTTTTTTACTCATCTGTAAAATTAGGATATGGGAAAAGGTCAACACACTTAAAGGTTATTTTCCAAGGAACATCCATCTCATGAAATTGTCCTTAGAGTGAAAAGGGCTTCAGTGGATGTACAAGTCTGCGGAAGTTTCCTATCTTTCATTCCTCTTCTAGCATGCCTCAGTGCACATAACCACAGTGAGGACCCTGTGTAAGGGAGCCCTGTGGTAAAGAAGCCTGTTCGGTTTGGATTCAAGTTTCCTAAGCCATTTGACCACAGAACTTTTCCCCTCCATCACAACAAATCACCCTCCCGTGGATTATTTTTTGGGACATTCTGGACTAGCTGATCTGCTAAGAGCCTTCTCAACTTTGGCAATCTTGTCTCTCTACCAACGTCCTCTGCGAGTTCCATGTGCTTTTCTGTAGTTTCGACATTAGGTAGAAGTGGAGATGTTTTCCTGTTAATGGGGGTCACATCTGTCAATCCCAAACCATGTGGCACAGGCAACTGACAGGTCTGTATTTACACAGAGCCACATGGGTAAAACACACACCCATCAGTGTATGCACAAAGAAAACAAGAATATGCATAATCTAAAAATGCATTTCGCAACATCCTTATTGCTGCCAAAACTGGTTTTTAGATTTTTCCACTGTTCCCTGGGTAGCCTTTTCTTTCGGAATTGTGTCCCATTTTTCTCACCCAAATGGAAAGAAAAACTTGGAACCAGAAGCCTTTCATTGTCTTCTGAGGAGCGGAGCCAAATGAGAGCAATGGTCTGGAAACCAGAAAGTTTGGATTCTAATTCAGCCTGTGCCATGAACTTGACCTTGATTTGGAGCAAGTCACCTGTCCAATCAAATCCTGCATTTTCCCACCTAGAAAGTGAGGGACTTGAGCTAGCCTGGTCTCTGTAGTCTCTCCCAGCATGAGATGTGGTTTCTTTTATTTTTTTAAGATTTTTTTAATTTTTAATTTTTTATTCATTTGACAGAGAGAGACACAGCGAGAGAGGGAACACAAGCAGGGGCAGTGGGAGAGGGAGAAGCAGGCCCCCCACTGAGCAGGGAGCCCGATGCAGGGCTCGATCCCAGGACCCTGGGATCATGACCTGAGCCGAAGGCAGACGTTTAACGACTGAGCCACCCATGCACCCCAGAAAGATACTACTTTTTTCCCTTTGCAGATGAGGACTCTGGGATGTGGTTTCTTTTAGATCAATGGCATCCGAAGGCTGCTTTGGACCCTGTAGCCCCATAGGCTGTCCCTGAAGCTCCTCTAGTAACCACCTGATCCTGCATGTTTTCCATTAGCCTCTCTCACCAACAAGTAATGCCAGGGAGGAGAACAACTCAAGCCCATCTGGTTCTTTCAGAAGGAGTTGCACTTCACACCCCCCTGTGCTGATGCCCACGGTGATGTCACCCTCGTTCCTTAGGAAGACGCTCTTTCTGTCTATCGGGACAGCGTGTAGTGTATCCACTGGACCAGTGGCCTGGATTGTAGGGATGTGGGTGGTTTTCTTTCTTTTTTTTTTTTTACATTATAACAAAAGAAATATCATCAACACAAACCCTAATTTCAGTTACATGAAGGATTTTACTTAAATCCACAAAAGCAATGAGAACCAGACCTGGGCTTGCAAGCAGGGCCAGACACAATGGCTTCGATTAAGGCATGGGGATCAGCTTCAGTGTTGAGGTTAAAGACTGTTCTTTCTTTTGTGGCTCTGTCAGATCCTTAGCATCACTTAAACGTAATTGATTCGGGGGAACAGAATGCCGTGAATGTGTACATTGGCTTCTGTTTCCCCAAAGTCATGCTTTCAAGGAGCTCAAATTCCCTGAACTATTGAGCACAGAGATCCAGTCCACAGAGAAAGCCTCAAGTATGGGTTCTGGGGTGGTTAGCGGCACCCGTCTCCTTGCTCCGTTGGCAATGTGCTAAGACCTGCTCCAGGCTGGTCCCGATCGCCTCAGTAACTCCCTGGGAGGGGAGGCCTTCCTGTACGGCCAGGTAGAGGAGCACCAAACACCTGGGCTCCATCTCTGGGGGTCTTGGTGACTTTATAACTGTGACCTTGGGCCAGGCTTTTAACACCTGTGGGCCCCACTTGGCTTCCTTTTCTGTACAGCAGGGCAGAGAATCCCTGCCCAGAGCCCTTCATGGACTGACTCTGCTTGGGCACCTCTGCCCCCTTCCACGGTTTGCTCTGTCACATCTGTACAACATCTTATCGTTGTCGCACTCTGCCATGCTCTCTGGCATGTCTCCGTCTCAGCAAGGGTCGCTGCCTCTTCTAGCAACAACCTGCCTCTTTTGCTGGGTGAATACATACGTGTTCTTCCGGAATCAAGTGTTTCCTCCCCAGGTGGTTGCTCTTGACATTCCAGGCTAGCTGTCGCTGCTCTGTGCTCCTCTCTGACGTCTGTCATAGCCCTTAGGAAACCCAAAGTCCCCACCATCAACGATGCTCACAGACTTGTGACAGATGTGTCCTACTTCCACAACTGTATGTTTCCAGCCCCGCCCCCCGTGGTGGTTAATGCAATTCCAGGCATATCATGGTTGGTGCATGAAAGTGAAGGATGTATCTTCTTTTTACACGCCAGTGGTCCCACTGATGAGCTGAGTGAAGGGGGACAAAATGTCGGTGATGCTCTACTGGATAAGCCAGGATACTGTATGTATGATACCTCATTTAACCTCTGCAAATTCTGATGATGGGTGCGGTAGCAATAGGATGTGAAAGTTGAAGAAATTGAATCTCAGAGTTCAAAAACTTACTGGCAGTTAGATCCTTTGGGGGTGACACTCGGATGGACTTAGTAGTCCAAATGGGTCGTTCTGTGGGAGGGGATGGGGCGGGAGGTCAGAAGCTAAAAGAGGAGGAGGCTGAGTTCATCAGGGACATCCTTCAGACTGCAGTGTGGACCTGGCACCTGTCAAAGAAACGGGTGGGGGGTGGGACATGGGCTGTGGCAGTGAGAGTTACGGACCATGATGCAGATTTGATGACACATTGGTCAATTTAGCCAGGAGCTCCAGAGCAAAGACTGCCCTTTAGAGATGTCCCACGTTGAGCAGAAATGGTTGTCCTCCATTGTCCCCACTGCGTGCAGAGCTGAGGTGAGTAATGAAGGTGGTGCCGCTGGAAATTCTAAGCTAACTGGACTCCTTGCCATGTTCAATCTAGATGTCCCAACAGTGTCATGATTTGGAAGTGAGTCAGTCTGACTTTAAGGTCCATTTTCACTACATTACACTTCTGAAACTTATGGGGCCTCCTGTTATGTATCATGAAATAAAGTTTCAAATACCAGTGGATGACCCACATCAGCACAATACCAACATAAATATGACATTCAAGGTTAAGCTCCTATGTAAAACAAGAGACAAGGTGGCCTTCTTGTTCACAATCTTGCTTCCATCCCTCTCTTTTCTCTCTCTCTCTCTCTCTCTCTGGAAACTATGTTTTGGCAGGACCTACAGAGATATACTGAATGATTAAGTTATTAAAAGCCCAAATGATTGAATCTACTGATTAAGCAACTGTGTAGACATCCAAATCACTTAACAGGGCTCTGATGGTCGCCAAGTGTTGTAACCCTGGGCTGGAAAGGCAAGGGATTTATACAAGCTGGACTGCTTCTCATGCTTCCTCTACCAGGGCTCGGTCTGAGCCAAGTCTTGATTAACCATTACCTCATCTCCATCATAGACATCCTGGGACTGCAAACTTCAGACCACCTCCATCCGTGGCCACTTGAGAGCCATCAGAGTGGGATGGCATAGGATCTGTTGCTACATCAACTCTCTGGAGTATTCAGAAAGCCACACATCAATACAAAGCCTCTTCTTTCAATTCACTCTCTTAAAATAGCTGCAAAATAAGATGTTGAGTGGACAGACTAAGAGATATTCAGCTTTCTCTCAAATGATTCTGTTGCTTAATTTGGTAAGGCCATGTCTAAAAAGGGTGGTAAGGGTAAAGTCTCTATTCCTCTACTTCTCAGATCCCAACCTAGAGTTAGTAACTCTGCAGTTATTACTTTATTACTGATCTATGTGAGCACATCTCAAGAGAATGCGCAGACAAGTGACATTAGAATCTTGAACCCTATCCAATCTGTACTGATCTTAAAAGTTCTAGTCCTAAGGCCACCAGTTCTTGACAAGTCTAAAACCCAGTCCAGTAGTCCATTAGAATTATACAGTTTTTCAAATCAACCTTTTGATGACTCGCTCAACTAGTGGTGAGTTCCCTATCCCTGGAGATATTCAAGCAGAGGGAACAAGGTCATCTGTCAAGTAGGCTGTGGATGGCGTCTTAAAGAGGGAAGAAGGCAGGAATCCATAAATTCTCTTGCAACTCTGAACAATCATTCTTTAATAAAGGTAGACACAAATAATCCAGTGCAAAAAATTCCCTATAATTCATGCTGAATATCATATCTGCCAACACCTTCCTTCAGCTCGTGCTCTGGTGTCTAGGCGTGTATTTTCTAACTCATCCAGTTGCATCACTTCCTTGCTAAAATCAACAACAGTCCACTTTGATAGTTCTCTTTGGTCTGCTCTGACTACAAAACCTTTCCAGTTGGATCTTCCTCTTTCCCTTTGGACTTCATCCCTTATCATCCCCCTCCCCCTTATCTCAGAGAATGACATAAACTTGGATGCCACCTGTCTCAGCAATCTATTGCAGTGTAACAAATTATCCCCAACCATAGTGGCTTGCAACAATAAAGATTTATTTTCTCACAGGAATTTAGAAGTGGTTAGCTGTGTGGTTCAGGTTTGGGGTGTCTCATGAGGTTGCAGGAAAGATGTCAGACAGGTCTCCATTATCTGAAAACTTGGCTGAGCTAGGGAATCTGCTTCTAAAATGGCTCTCACACGGTTCTGGTTGCCATTAGGAGACCTCAGTTCCTCTTCCAGGGCTTTTCTATGAGCTGCTTGAGCGTCATTACAACATGGAGACTGACCACTCCACGGTGTAAATCCAAGAGGGCACAGTACAGAACCCACAGTAGTTTTTATGGCCTTAGCCTTCGAAATCACACACAGTTATTCTGGCAAAAAAAAAAAAAAAAAAAAGGTTGGCTTTTTTTAAGTATTAGAGGGGACCATACAAGAAGGGGGATGAATACCAGGAGGCAGAGGTCATTGGGAGCTTTCCTGGAAGCTTGCTGTTGCACTCCTAACCCTGAACATGCTATTTCTTTTGCCTCTGCTGCCCTTGCCTCTCTTCTACCTGGTCCTCTCCCATCCATCCTTCTAGAATCTTCTGAAATACCACTGCTTTTGTGGAGTGTTGTCTGAATCCATTAAACAGAATCAATAATTTTCTGCTTTTCCACAGCAATCTGTATGTACTTCTGTGTTATAAAGAAGATGCATTTTATTGAAAGTACTATTTTATCTCTGTACAAAGAGACATATAAGAGAAAGGGCCATATCTTATCTGGCATTTCTAATATTGACTTAAATTTTGGCAAATAACAGGTACTTAAGGAATAGGTCAATGAGTTAATATCATTTCCCTCTTCTCATCAACCTTAACCTACTTTTAGGGCCAAGATCAATGCCAATGAAGTAAAGTACAAAATAGCACCCAGGATAAAGTAGAAGACCACACGTGTTATTTTTTGTTTAAACACTAAACCTAAGTACACTTGTCATAGGAAACAACTTTCTGTAGGAGAAGGCTGAGGAACACATGGAAATTATAGCTATTAGAGTAGGAAAAAGCCTTATGTTACATTGCCCACATTTCTCCTTTTGGAAATGGGAAACATCGAAGTTCAATTTTAACACCTGTTTTTTTTTTCATGGAAGGAACTAGAAGAAAATTAGATCACTTGAATAGATTAGGTTTTTATTCTTCTATACCTTTCATAATCCAAAATGTCTAATGTCATCCCCATAAATCTTTCTGGAAGAAAAGCCATATAGATTGAATTCATTGAATGAGTCAAAAGGGACAGAGAAAGCAGATGTTATTAACTCCACAACATTACAGGAGGCTCAGGCGTCTGGTGGCAGACATAGATAGAGTTCTTTAATAAAAGAAAGAGAAAACTTGGAGGAGACCCCATTCACCTCTGCTCTGGGTTCCAGCATTGTTCGCTCTTAATGCAGAACCCTAACTTCCAGAGTGAGGTGGTTTTTCTCTGGAGAAGGGAAAGTAGATACAGTGGTTCAGACTTGCTAAGTACTGAAGATCAATATTCAACACTAAAACTTGACTTCCTTTTAGGAGTAGGAAATCAAGGCAGTTGGAAAGAGAGAATAATACCCTTTTCAAATGTAGGTTTGAATTTAAGCTTTATTTTTTTTCCTCAGCGTAGATCAAGGCTCACTTACGCCCTTGTCCCGATTCCTTTGTGACCTTCACCATCCAAAAGATACAAGTAGTTCTCCTTTAAGAATTAAGCCATTATTAGTGTGAGTTTTCAGATGTTCTTGGGTGAGGAGAAGGAAAATAAAGCATTTGTGGAACCAGAGAAGTCAAGTGGCCCATTGTACCAGATCCACTAATATAGCATCATAGCAACTCCATAAAAAAAAGTTTTGATTTGAATTTTCCAACAAGCTCCCCAAGGACCACTTCCCCCATCCTCATTGTGTCCCATGTCACTGCGGCAACCAATACTCAGCACAGATGTTTTTAATCTTTGCTCGTTGAACCCACCCAGGGCAGATAGACAAATTGCTTGAGCAATTGTACTTTCAGGCAACTTACACAATAGGGCTGAAGTCATTCTTTAGATTTTCAGTGAGAATGGAAACCATCGTAAAAATTATGGAAGATTCAAGGGCTTGGAAGAGCCCTGAAATGACTCATCTACAGTATTGTTGTAATTAAATCACTGGTTCCCAGCCCTGCTGAATATAAGAATAACGTGGGGGACCTTATAGCTCTATCCCAAATCAATGGAACCAGAAACTCTGGAGGTGAGACATGGGCATAAAATTGTTTACTGTCTCTCCAGGTTATTATAATGTACATTTAGGGTTGAGAATCACAAGATCCAGTGATGTCCTGGGCTCAAGGGGAATATGAGAATAAATCAGGTTCATCCAAGGAATTAGTGTAGGGCAAAGTCTAAAGCCCAGGTTTTCGGCTTTTCAGTGTGGTCTTCTTTCCAATGCACTTAGTAAGTAATGCGCTTAGTAATGTCTACCTAATCAATTCTGGGAATAGGGACAGCAAATCTTAAGATCTCTTTCATTAAGTAATGAACCTCAGGCAGCCAAGATCCTTGGTCACCAGAATATTGGCTTCCATTAATCACTGTTGAGAACTGGGCTGAATTTATTATTTTTAAGGGACAGCAGAGCTTGTAGAAAGCAAGTCAGGTAAAACCGGGTTCTGGTATCCGCTTCACCATAGACTAGCTGTGCAACTTAGGTTGAATGCATTCAGTCTAGGGCTGTGGTTCTCTATCCTGGTTGTGCGCCAGAATCCCCTCCATGAGCTTAAGAGATTCAAAGCTCTGACTCCACTCCCAAGTATTTGATTACCTGAAACAGACCTGTATTCTAAACCCTGTCACATCAGGTTTTACCGTGTGACCTTAAGGGAATTATTTCCTTTTACAGAACCTCAGTTTCCTTATCCTTAAAGGGAGGAAATGATAACGAGGGATTTGATGTGGGAATTAAGGAGAGAGTACACACAAAGTACCCAAGACAACACCAGGCTCACCACTGGGGCTTAGTAAATATCAGCCCCCTTTTCTCTGTGTAGCAGTAAACGCTTTGGAAAGGAATTGAACCGAGCTGCTGATTATTTGCCTAGTGCATTTGAAGGCACTAAAACCAACATCTGAATTATCTGGGTTGATAAGATTATCTACATCACTGCTAAATCTCCCTGCCACTTTGTCCTGGGGATACTGAGACACCTAACTCCCAAACATAATCTTCCATAAAGCAGTCCTTTAGAGGGTAACTCTGAAAGACTCTTTGTGCTAGTGAAACAATACCCAGAGTGTGCCTTCCAGATAGACAATATGGTAAAACAGCATGTTAATCCTCCCCTCACCCCCAAATCCTATTTCATGTCTTCCGGACCTTGCAGAGGGGAGATGGGTGGAAACAATCAATCCATTGAGAATCACAGGCTGACCTCCAATTCAGACCTCTACCTGGGTGAGTAAATTTGGATGCAGAACAAGTGATCTGGCCCCAGCCAAAGGTGGTTTCCTGCTCCCTGAGGCTGGCTGCAGTTCAGTTATGAACTCTGCTAGCAAGACTGCCACTGGAAAGGACACTAGAAGTGCCCACCCTGTTGAGATTGAATTAATATTCACACAGGAACCAGCTTCCTTCCGCTTGGGGAAGAGGAGTTTGGCTGCTGGCCTTTGCCAGGCTGCCAGATCTCAGTCTTTGGAGGACAACAGCCATGTACATGTGCCAGAAGGCTGGTAGCTGAGGGTCAGGTGGTCTAGTGCCTCAAGAAATGTCAGCCCCACATGAACCTGCTTCTCATGATCACTCATGAACGAGTGGCATCGTGGTTCAGCGTCGGCTCAGGGTTGAGTGGGGGAATACCGTCCCAGGCACTTGTGGTTTTTTGTGCTTGCGGGCAAAGTGGGGGCCGGCAGTGAGCGCCTGGCCTTGGCAAAAGATATGCAGGTGCTGGCTTTGGGGGTAAAACCACACCACAGACTGGAGTGCAAGAAAATGACGAAGGGTTCCAAGCATGAATGCACAGAGCACTATATAGCTTCTGCTACGATCATATACCTTTCCTGCTTCACCTTCATCGTGGTGGTCACTTTGTGTTTGTCTGTGAGCTGACTTGATTAATGGCGCTCCCCATGCATGGATCACCAGCCCAGTGTTGGCAGAACCTTGTTTCTCCTCAACCGTGTAGCCTCCAGCGCAGTGGAGCTAACTTTCATTGAATAAGTGATTATAAAGTCCTGTTCCTAGATGAAGAAATCAGGCTTAACGAGATGAAGCAGCACTGCTGCTGACCAGGTAGATTCTTTGAGGGTACCCAGGATATGGATTTGAGGTTCCTGTGGTTGCAAATTCCTGGCTGTTAATAGGGTTTCTGTGAATCTAATTCCCTTGTATGAAATGTCTGTGAGCCTCGGTTCATATGCAAAATTAGGAGAGTTAATGATTTATTTCACATGTTGTTTTAAGATTCAGACAACTACAGGGATTCAGATTCATACAGGGAAAGTCCCTTGCACATAGCAGATGCGCATTAATGTCAGCCATCATGACGTCACCATCTCTTCTCCATTCTCTTCCCATTCCTATGGCCCATCTTTGGGAACTCTGCTGTTGTACTACATTGTTGTTACTGGTTTTCCAAGTAGGTCCTAGGAAAATTTTACGGAAAGAAAGAAAACATTTAAATTTCATCAGATGATTCTTAATGCAGGTTTAAAAAAAAATCCCTTTCCAAGAACCCACCAGCTACTAAAGACTACTGTGTCCAAAATACCTTCCTCTAGGTATGCCTCTTTTTAATGGGTGGGGTAGAGGGAAGGGAGTAGTAGTAAATTAGTTTTTCCTTCCCTCTACCCTCTCCAGCCCCAACCTTATAGCAAATAGTTTTTTCCCTTGGGAGGGAGGTTGTTACAAATGCCAGATGGAATGGTTCCTGCCATACTCTTGAAGAGCAGGTTGAATGAGAAAGGTATCGAGTGGAAGGGCCCGAGTCTCCTGTTTTCTGCAGCTAGAATTCAGAACTTCAGAAGTGTTTCCAGCAGAAACAGGTGTGCTCCTGACAAGGTCCTTATCCTCCAGTGACATCATAATAAAAATGAAGGGTTTACTTCCAACCTGGTTTATTTCCTCCTGTGATCCAGTCAGGGGCAGGAGGATTTAATTATCATTGCTTCAACTGTTCTATTGTTCTTTGTTTCTTAACTGAACAAACATAGTAAATCAAACTACTCTTCTCACTGGGCATATATGGACGTTTAAAGCCTATCTATTCATGACATCATTTGGGTCAAAAAACATGCTCACTATCTGCACCTTAAACATTGAAACTGAATGTTTCTCATTTCAAAAGAGTATAGGGAATCAATTTAGAAAACTTTTACGCTAACATTAAGGTTGTCTTTTGCATCTCAGTCATCAAATTAAATAACCACAAACAAGAACTTTGAACTTTAGAAACAATCTCATAGTGTTTTTTTCCAGCCTCACAAAAATTCTCTTTCATCGAAGATTTCAATTGTTTTGAAAAATGCTCCTCGATTTTCTGAATCCCTTACTAGACTCTACGTTTGAAGAGGCAGAGAGTATGTCCGTCTTGTTTCCCTGTGTATCATCCATTCAAGAAAGTCTAGGTAGCAGTGATATTATAGTGAACAAGACCAAAAAAAAATTCCCCTGCCTTTGTGGACCTTTCATTCCAATTGCTTCTTCAGTACCAAGGACAATGGTTGAAAATTATCATTCTATGGTTATTTGTTGAGTGAAATAGTAAATGGGTGAATAGAGTTGCCCCTTCTGTAATAAAAACTTCTTTGGGGCTCTATGTTGCCCCAAGTGAACATACCCTACTGGGGTGCATACACTGCAGGAAGAATTGATGCTACACAGAAAAACTCCTTTGTGACTATAAGAGTGAGCATAGACAGTCATTTTAAGCAGATTTTTTTTACTGAAGTGTAGTTGACATTAGTTTCAGGTGTAACAACATAGTGATTCAACATTTATATACATTATGAAGTGATCACCATGGTAAATCTAGCTACTATCTGTCACCATACAAACTTGTTACAATATTATTAACTATATCCCCTATGCTGTGTATATTATATCCCTGTGGCTTATTTATTTTGTAACAGAAATTCTGTTAACTTTTAATCCTCTTCCCTTGTTTCACTTGTCCCACAACCTCCCTCCCCTCTGGCAACCACCAGATTGTTCCCTGTATCTGTGAGTCTGTTTCGGTTTGGTTTGGTTTGGTTGTTTTGGCTTTTAGATTCTGCATTTAAGTGAAATCATATGGTATTTGGCTTCCTCTGTCTGACTTATTTTGCTTAGCATAATACCCCTTAGGTCTATCCATGGTGTCCCAAATGGCAAGATTTCATTTTTTTTTTATAGCTGAGTAATATTCCATTGTGTGTGTATATATTTGACAATATATATATTATGTATTATGTACATATGTACACACACATATACCCCTTTATCCATGTAGCTTTCTACTGACACATTGCTCCTCTATCTTGGCTATTGCAAATAATGCTGCAATAAACATACAGGTGCATATATCTTTTTGTTAGTGTTTTCAGTTACTTTGCATAAATACCTGGAAGTGGACTTGTTGGATCATATGATAGTTCTAGATTTAATTTTTTGAGGAACCTCTATACTGTTTTCCATAAAGGCTGCACCAGTCTATATTCCCGCCAACGGTACATGAGGGTTCTCTTCTCCACATCCTCGCCAACACTTGTTATTTCTTGTCTTTGTGATATTAGCCATTCTCACGGGTGTGATGTGATTTCTCTTGGGGGTTTTAATTTGCATTTTCCCAGTGATTAGTGATATTGAGCATCTTTTCATGTGTCTGTTGGCCATCCAGATACCTTCTTTGGAAAAATGTCTACTTGGCTCCTCTGTCCATTTTGTAATCAGAGTATTTGTATTTTTGATATTGAGTTGTGTGAGCTTTTTAAAATATATTTTGGAGGGGAGCCTGGGTGGCTCAGTTGGTTAAGCAACTGCCTTCGGCTCAGGTCATGATCCTGGAATCCCGGGATCGAGTCCCGCATCAGGCTCCCTGCTCAGCAGGGAGTCTGCTTCTCCCTTGACCCTCCCCCCCTCTCATGCTCTCTCTCTCTATCTCATTCTCTCTCTCAAATAAATAAATAAATTCTTTAAAAAAATAAAAAAATAAAATATATTTTGGAAATTAACCCCTTATCAGTTAGATCATTTACAAATATCTTCTCTCATTCAGTGGGTTGCCTTTTTGTTTTGTTGATGGTTTCCCCCACTGTGCAAAATCATTTTTTTAGGAAGTCTGAGATTTAGTGATTTTTATTGAAACTGAGAAACACGAAATAAACATTAAAATCCTAAAATACTGTGCAAAAACTTTCTAATTTGACATAGGTCCATTTGTTTATTTTCGCTTCTGTTGCCCTTGCCTGAGACAGATCCAAAAAAATACTGCTAAGACCAATGTCAAATTGCTAATGCCAGGGTTCTTTTCTAGGAGTTTTATGGTTTCTGGTCTGACATTTAAGTCTTTAATCCATTTTGAGTTTATTTTTGTGTCTGGTGTAATATATTGGTCCGTTTTCATTCTTTTGCATGTAGCTGTTCAGTTTTTCCAATACCATTTGTTGAAGAGATGGTCTTCTCCCCCATTGTATGTTCTTGCCTGCATTGCCAAGGAATAATTGAGTATGGAAGTGTGGGTTTATTTCTGGGTATTTTCTTCTTCTTGATGAAGTTGTAAATGGGATTGCTTTCTTAATTTCTCTTTCTTTCTTTTTTTTTTAATTTCTCTTTCTGATAGTTGACTGTAGCGTATAGAAATACAACAGATTTATGCATATGAATTTTGTATTCAATTTTCTGAATTCATTTATTCGAATAGTTTTTTGGTGGAGTCTTTAGGGTTTTCTATATGTAGTATCATGTCAATTGCAGAAAGTGACAGTTTTACTTCTTTTTCAATTTGGATGCTTTTTATTTCTTTCTTTTGTCTGAGTGCTGGGGCTAGGATTTCCAATACTATGTTGAATAAAAGTGGTGAGAGTGGGCATCCTGGTCTTCTTCCTGATCTTAGAGGAAAAGCTTTCAATTTTTTACCATTGAGTATGATGTCAGCTGTGGTCTTTTGTTGAGATATATAACCTCTATACCCACTTTGTTGAGAGTTCTTATCATAAGTAGATGTTGAATTTTATTAAATGCTTTTTCTGTATCTATTGAGATGATCATATGATTTTTGTTCCTTTTGTCATTGTTGTTAATGTGGTCTACCATGTTGATTGATTTGTGGATATTGAAGCATTCTTGCATCCCTGGAATACATCCCACTTAATCACAGTATATGATTGTTTTTGTTGTTGAATTTGGTTTGCTAAAATTTTGTTGAGGATTTTTGCATCTATGTTCATCAAGAATATTGATCTTTAATATTATTTTTTGTGGTGTCTTTATCTGGTTTTTGGCCCCATGGAATGAGTTTCGAAGCATTCCTTCCTCTTCAATTCTTTGGAATAGTTTGAGAAAGATAGGCATTAACTTATCTTTAAATGTTTGGTAGAATTCACCTGTGAAGTTATCTGATCTTGGACTTTTGTTTGTTGGGAGCTTTTAAATTCCTGATTCAATTTCATTACTAGTAATTGGTCTCTTCAGATTTTGTTCCTTCCTGATTCAGTCTTGGAAAATTGTGTTTCTAGGAATTTATCCATTTCTTCTAGGTTGTCCTCTCTGTTGTCATATCATTGTTCTTTGTAGTCTCTTATGATCCTTTGTACCAGTTGTAACTTCTCCTTCATTCCTGATTTTATTTGGGCCTTTTTTTTTTTTTTCTTGATGAATCTGGCTAAAGGTGAATCAGTTTTGTTTATCTTTTCAAAGAAACAGTTCTTAATTTCATTGATTTTTTTTTTTTTAGTCTTTATTTCATTGGGATCTTTATTATTTCCTCCCTTCTACTAACTTTGGGCTTTATTCTTCTTTTTCTAGTTCCTTTAAGTTAGATTGTTTGAGATTTGTTTGTTTGTTTCCTGAGGTACATCTGTATCACTATAAACTTCCCTCTTAGAACTGCTTTTGCTGTGCCTCATAGATTATGAACTGTTGTATTTCCATGGACTGTTGTATTTCCATTTTTATTTGCCTCAGGTATTTTGTGATTTCCTATTTGATTTTTTTATCAACCCATTGGGTGTTTAGTAGCATGCTGTTTAGCCTCCATGTGTTTCTGTTTTATTTTTTCCAGTTTTCTTCTTATAATTGATTTCTGGTTTCATATCATTGTGGTTGGAAAAGATGCTTGGTATGATTTTAATCTTCTTCAATTTATTGAGACATGTTTTGTGGCCTAACATATGATCTGTCCTGGAGAATGTTCCATATGTACTTGAAAAGAATGTGTATTCTGCTGTTTTTGATGGAATGCTCTGTATATATCTATTAAGTCCATCTGGTCAGATGTGTCATTTTAGGCCAAGGCCTTATTGACTTTCTTATCATTGATAAGTGGGATGTTAAAGGCCTGTACTATTATTGTACTACTGTCAATTTCTCCCTTTATTTATGCTAATATTTGCTTTATGTATTTGGGTGCTCCGTGTTGGGTGTATTGATATTTACAAGTATTATTATTGGATTGGTTCCTTTATCATTATGTAATTCCCTTGTTTCTTGTTACAGTTTTAGTTTTAAAGTCTGTTTTGTCTAATATAACTATTGCTACCCCAGTTTTTTTTTCATTTCCATTTGCGTGGAGTATCTTTTTCCATCTTTTCACTTTCAGTTTGTATGCGTCTTTGGATCCAAAGTGAGTTTCTTGTAGGCAGCACATAGATATTGTCCATTCAGCACCCTATGTCTTTTGGTTGGAGCATTGAGTCCATTTACATTGAAAATAATTATTGACAGATTAAGTACTTACTGCCATTTTGTTGATTTTTTGTTTTGGTAGTTCTTCTTTGCTTCTTCTTGTCTTGCTCTCTTCCCTTGTGATTTGGTCACTTTCCTTAGTGTTTTTATTCCTTTCTCTTTATTTTTTGTATGCCTATTGTAAGGTATTTGGTTTGTGGTTACCATGAGGTTCTGCATAGTCTGTTTTAAGTTGATGGTCACTGAAGTTCAAATGCATTCTCAAAGCACTACATTTTTGCACACTCCTCTCTGTTTTATGTTTTTGTTGTCCTATTTCAGATCTCATTATTTTGTATATCATTTGACTATTTATTGTAGTTCTATGTGATTTTACAACTTTTGTCTTTTACCCTTCATACTAGCTGTATAGGTGGTTGATCCACTGCCTTTACTATATACTTACTTTTACCAGTGAGATTTTTTTCTTTCATAATTATTTCTAGTTATGGCCATTTATTTTCAGTTTAAAGATGTGCCTTTAACACTTCTTGTTAGGCTAGTTTGGTGGTGATGAACTCCTGTAACATTTGCTTGTCTGGGACATTCCTTATCTCTTCTTCGCATCTGAGTGATGACCTTCCTTGTAGAATATTATTGGTTTTAAGTTTTTTTCCTTTCAGCACTTGGAATATATTATGGTACTCCCTTCTGGCTCATAAATTTTCGGCTGAACAATCAGCTGATAGTCTTATGGGGGTGCCCTTGTATGTATCTAGTGTTTTTCTCTTGCTGCTTTGAAGATTCTCTATCTTTAACTGTTGATGCTTCGGTTATAATGTGTCTCGTTGTGAGTCTCTTTGAGTCATCTTATTTGGGACTCTCTGTGGTTCCTGGACTTGAGTGTCTGTTTCTTTTGCCAAGTAAAAGGTGTTTGCAGCTATTATTTCTTCAAATAAATTTTGTGTCCCTTTCTCCCTGCCCCTTTTGGAACCCCTATAATGCAAACATTAGCTTGCTTGATGTTATTCCAGATCTCCTTAAACTATACTCCTTTAAAAAAGTTCTTTCTTTTTGCTATTCTGATTGAGCGATATCACTACCTTGTCCTCAAGATCGCTGATCCGTTCTTGTGCATCATCTAATTTACTGTTCATTCCCTCTATGTATTTTTCATGTCAGTTATAGTATTCTTCAGCTCTGATTCGTTCTTTTTTCCATTTTTCCATTTCTCACTGTGTTCATCTCTTCTTCTCTCAAGTTCAGTGAGCATCTTTATGACCATTACTTTGAACTCTTGATTTGGTAGATTGCTCATCTCACATTTCATGTAGCTTTTTTCCCGGAGGTTCTGTCTTGTTCTTTCATTTGGAACATATTCCTCTGTCTCCTCATTTTGCCTAGCTGTCTGTGTTTTTCTATGTATTGGGTTGATCAATTCCATCTCCCAGTCTTGAAGGAGTGGCTTTATGTAGAAGGTGTCCTGTGGGGCCCAGTAGCCCAGTACCCCCCTTTGACATTTGAGCCACGTGTGTCCCCTGTGCATGCTCATGTACCCTCCCATTGTGGTTGGCCCATGACTGATACAGACTCCCTGGTGTATGGGGTTGTCCCCCAGTGTGGCTGTCTGTGAGGCCTGGACTTGACTGAGCAAGGTTGGCTGCCTGGGATGGGGGCTGCGTGATGGGGGAACATCAGTGCCGGCTGAGGCTGCCCACTCCGGGGGAGCGGTGCAGGAGGGCCATTTGGGAGGGGCTCAGGGCTAGCTGAGGTTGCCTGCTGGGTAGGGTGTGGTGGGAGCTGCCAGGGAGTGGTGCCATGTGGGGCAGGCCAGTTGGGCAGGGCAAGTGGTGCTAGCACAGCAGATGGAGATTGTCAGAACTGGGCCCAGCTCGACAGATGGGGAATGAACAAAACGCGGCGCCTACCGGCACTTCTGTCCCTGGTGAACATTCCAACAGGTCCCTCTGGCACATGCCCTAAAATTAGCCAGCGATGCTCCTTCACGTGTAACACAAGTGCTTTTCAAACTGCTGCCTCTGTCCTGGAACCGGGAGTGAGACTGGGGAGATGCCCTTTGAGAGTAGTGTGCCCGCTGGCTCTCCCTCACATAAGCCCTGCAGGTTTGTTTTTTTTTTTTTTTAAAGATTTTATCTATCTATTTGGCAGAGAGATACAGAGAGAGAACAAGTAGGCAGAGAGGCAGGCAGAGGGAGAGGGAGAAGCAGGGAGCCCGACGCGGGGCTCTATCGCAGGACCCTGGGATTATGACCTGAGCCGAAGGCAGCCGCTTAACCAACTGAGCCACCCAGGCGCCCCTGCCCTGCTGGTTTTCAAAGCAGACGGAGTGGGGGCTCGTCTTCCCTGTATAGGTTCCCTGGGCTTGGGAGCCTGATGTGGGGCTCGGATCCCTGGTTCCTTAGGGAGGGCCGCTGCTGTTGGGATATATCCCTCCTGCTGTAGGCTGCCGTGCCAGGGGCATGTGTACTGACCAGACCAGGTCTCTGCCCTCCCTGCCCGTCTTTATATTGATCAACTGTTCTACTGGTCTTCACTTTGTTCTCAGAGACATTTATACTGTATGTAGCTAAGAGTTTTGGTGTGTCTGAAAGAGGAGGTGAGCTCAGGATCTTTCTACTCCGCCATCTTGATCCCACATTGCACATATATATTTTTTTAATTCAAACAGCTTTGTTGAGATGTAATTTATGTGCCATAAAATCTTCCCATTTAAAGTGTCTAGTGGTTTTTAGTATACTTGCAGAGTCTGTGGCCTTCAACCTTGTTCTTAATTCCAGGCTCAAAGCAAAGCAATAGCTCGGTTCCCTGGGAGACCAGGCTGTTGGAAAGGGAAAGGGTCAGATGTTTTTTTTTTAAATTGGTACTTTCATGAGGTCACCTTTGCTCTATGTAGAGGAAATATGACAACATTTGTTAAGCTTTTTATGGTACCAGAGTACGTATTTCTTTTGGGGGAGGGGAATTTAAGTTAATACCATAGATAGCACATGAAGTCAGTGATGTTTCTTATTAGGTTTCTATTTGAAACTTACTATTCATTAAAATTGTCCTGAAGTGCAGTAAAAGTGTTTGCCTATCAAGTAAAAAAAAAAAAAAATCAGTAAATATTTTATAATCCAGTGAAAAGTATACCTGCATGAAAATGATTACAACTGGTCTTACACCTAGACTTACCATTAACTCACTGTGTAATTTTAGGAAGGGCCCTCAAATATTTCTGTCTATATCTGTGAGGGAGAGAGAGTGAAATAACAAAATCCTCTTCCATTTCTTAATTTCTTTTTTTTAAAAAGATTTTATTTATTAGAGAGAGAGATCACGGTCAGGGGGGAGGGGTAGAGGGAGAAGCAGACTCCCCACTGAACAGGGAGCCTGAAGTGGGACTCGATCCCAGGATCCCGGTATCATGACCTGAACCGAAGGCAGACGCTTAACGAACTGAGACACCCAGGTGTCCCATTTCTTAATTTCTATACAATAATTTGCAAATGGGCCACTCTCTGCTTAATGCTATAATTTTGTGACTTTACTATTTTTGAAGGGGAAAAGAAGTCTGCAGTCTGCATGATCCTCACTTGCATATGTGATCTTATCATATCATATGTGAGAATAATACAAGCCGAAAAACACGTTATCAAATATTGACTGGAGTGAATGTAACAGTGAAGAATTAAAAAACAAAAAATCTCAGGACTGTATGACCTTGGACCATTGCCCGATTGCATGGATCGGCATCCCAAATTTTCAAATCCCAGTCCCTTGGGGTCAGGAACAAGATCTGTTTCAGTGTTTGGATCTCACAGTGCAGTTGGTGCTCTGTAAATGCTGGTCGAAAGAACGAATGTATTTTGGATAGCAAGAATGCAGAAAAAAAAATGTTAGTGTAGGCAGAGCTCATGAAAGGCTGATTGTGACTGTGTGTGTCAGAGAGACTTTTAGCATGAAAGCAAATGCTAACCTCTAAGAGAATGTGAAACGTTTGCCCCCTCCACAGACCTATCTGCAAGTAATAAAAGCCCTAGACAATGTGGGCATCTTAACAAAGGGGAAAAATTGCTGAGTACAATAACAATTAGGCCTTCATTGGTTTAGGACCATGCAGATACATAAATAGACATGTTCATTTTAAGTATCTGGGGCCAATATATATATATTTTTTAAAAAACCCTGTAAATTAATGAAATGAGCCACCGAATGAGAAAAATCAGAGTTCCAGAACAGCACAATTGTAGGGAACATGAAAATACCTTGTTTATACTTTAGTGTGGCCAAAAGCATCATTGTAGCTGCTCTTCCCTATCTTTTCAAAGCCTTTGTTTCTTTTTCTTCTGTTGTACAAAAGCTTGAAGTTACAATTTTCATTCTCTCCAGTCAACCAATGCATTTCTGGCGATTTGTAAGCAAGTGACAGTTGGCCCGATTCATAAAAGTGATTAATTCACCTCCTGGCACCCAGTGTCCCGGCAGGAAATCGGAAGGAAGCCTTTATTCTGCCTTGACTCTGGATCTCAGGAGCACAACTGTTTTTTTGTTTTGTTTTGGTTTTTTTCCATGTACTGTGGGTTTCTCAATGTACACACAAGGCCCTGGAGTAATTTGCCAAAAGACACTTTCCGATGGGGATTTCATTGGCTTCTCTATTGAAGGCCCTTTCTTTAAAAAAAAAAAAATAAATAAATAAATAAAAAAAAAAACACCACTGTATACTAATTCTTGCATGTGGGTGCTTGACTGAGAGAAATGGCCAATTTCCCTCAAGCATTTCCATTGCCTGCCCACCAAACCCTGCTGTCGGCTACTGGCATGGTTGGGAGTAAGAAACCGAGACAGAGATGGCCCAGGGCATTGGTCCTTGCCTGTGAGTCGTCTTCTTGACGCATTATTGCGACAGCCCCAAGAGTGTCCCAGGTGCATTCCATACGGAGGATGAGAACAGGCAAACCCCCCATTATTACTGGCTGAGTTTGGTTCAGACCCCAGCAGAGCTGTACCAGAGGGCCTGGTGCCAAGGGAACTCCTTCCCCTACACAAGGAAGACAAGACTCGAGGTACTTGATTTGCCCTAGACCAGTGGTCCCAAAACTAGCTTTTCCTCTGAGAAACTTGAATGCCTTTTAAACTCTAAGTTCCCAAGCCCTACTCCCAGAATTAATTAATTACATTTCTGGAGTGGGGCCTAGGAATGTATAAAAATATCCTTAAGTGATTGTTCATGCAGCTAATTATTTAGAAACTGTTGTCCCAAGACTTACTCTAGACCCAACCTGGCTTTCAAAAGCGATGGGGAAGGGTAGAGAGAACCTTCTTTCCAAGGAAGGGGAGATACTGAGCCCCACGATAGATGGAATGAGTCTGCAGGAACAGAGGAGGAGCACGCAGAGGAACAGAAGAGCTGGCTTGGCCTTCTGACAAGAGGGGGCTGCCTGGTCCTTCCTGTGCTCCAGCCACATAAAAGGAGAGACAGGAGGGGAGTCAGAGGGAGAGACATGTCTGGGCCTTGTCTCCAGCACGAACAGCCTCTGGTCCTGGTTAACCTTCAAAGACCATCGCTCAAGGGCTCTGACGGTTAACTTTATACAGTGCCCCTCTGTACTGAGCACTTGGTTTAGAAAGTCCATGAGCGGTAAGATGGAGGGGTAAGGAGCACCAAATGCTCATCTGGTGTTTTCTGACATGTGGTAAGGGCATTGCGGTGCAATGCAAGGTAGTATCAGGTGATGTCCTAACTTGTATGGGGCAGAGACAACCTGAAAGGGGAGGCCAAGGCGATGCAAGGAAGAAGGCAAGAGGGGTGGAAAGAAACAGGGGGCTTGGGGAGACATGGCCTCTAGGGTTTCCTTTTCCTAGACATTAGTGCCTCTTTCTCATCCCAGTTAGGATGCAAGGAACAATTTTCAACCTCTTTATCCCTTAAAACAACTAACAATTATATAAATCACTTCTTGTTACTAAATGACCTGATTGTGAACTCAACTCTGCCCCTCACTAAACATATTTTAGGTAAACAACCATACCTGGGACGTATGGCTTCATAACGTTCGACCAGGATGGTGGCTGTGTGCAGGGGTAAGGCAATTAGCCATTACTTGGCAGAAACAAATAACTGAACACATTCAGAAAAACATATTCTGGATATTGCTCCTGATGGTTTCTCAGTACACGGCGATTTGAACCAAAGTCACTTATACCATGATTCTCAGTGTCTATCCAGAAAAGTACAATTAAATAGACACAATTTTCCTTTTCTATGCACAAATGTAACTTAGCACTAAGGATAAAAATCTTACGAGAAAATTCCATCTTGATCTTAAGCTTAGTCATGCAAAACTGAATATTCCTGAGGAGCTCTGAACAGCAACCCTCTTCTCGCTGGGGAATTTTTTTCCAGCTAGGAATTCTGTAAACCAATTATAGTGACTATTTTCAACTAAAATGAACAATTTAAATATTTATATTATTTATGGAGCTCACTTTTACGGCTACCTTGGATGAAAAATGTGATCTCTCAGAATCCCAGAGTCCTCACCTGCAAAGGGAAAAAAATAGTATCTTTCTGGGGCGCCTGGGTGGCTCACTCGGTTAAGCGTCTGCCTTCGGCTCAGGTCATGATCTCAGGGTCATGGGATCCAGTTCCGCATCGGGCTCCCTGCTCAGCGGAGAGCCTGCTTCTCCCTCTCCCTGCTGCTCTGCCTACTTGCGCTCTCTCTCTCTCTCTCTCTCTCTCTCTCTGTCAAATAAATAAAATCTTAAAAAAAAAATAGTATCTTTCTAACTAGAGTCTTGAGAGGATTAAAAGAAGTAACATACATGAAGAACTTGGCACCGTCTCTGGCACCCATTAAACACCAAACACTAAATATATGATGGCTGTCATTAACATTTTATCACCAAAAGGCACACGGATACCTTCTCTTCTGCTATTTTTTGTGCCATCTATTCTATTTTTCATTCTTAACCAGTTTTTTTTTGCCAAATAGCAATTCATATAAAAATCCTCTTAAATATATTTTAAAGACCTGCTTGCATAAATGATCCACATATATACACATGCGCGCACACACACATATAGGACATATTCATGTACATATATATAAGCACATGTGGAGGGGAAAATATTATATATTCAAGTCAACTGGACTGACTTTGCCCAGATTGTTTTTATTCTCTACTGGTCTGAGGATTCCAAATTTTGAAAACCTGAAACAATTGCTTTTTAACTTGTTTTTTCTTCCTTTTCTCCCTCCCCTCTTCCTTTTTGCAAAAGGATGTCACCAGAATGCCATTCAAATGGAAAAAATAAAGGAGAAAGCCAGCGACGCTTATGATAGGTTTATCTAACTTGGGTGATTTCCATAAATGTTGACAAAGCGTTAGAGCAGGAAAAAATAACTCTGTATCTCTGTAAGATGCTAAATATGTCCTCCATCTCACCCCGACTTTTGGTGGTTTCTAATTTTCTCAGACACAAGCCAGAAAAATCAATTAATGAGTATTTTATCTTCCCAACTTTTCATTGAGAAAGTACTGAGATTCCTAATCAACATTTATACAGTTAAATGATCTTGGAAGTAACTGACCTCTACCTTATTCAAGAACTTAACAAATTTCAAAGATAAAGAAACAGAACACTTTATTATAAAACTTATAAAATAATTAAATATTACACATATATTTTGACTTTTCTCTATAACCCATTGTTTTATTCAACATTTTTCCTCAGAATTAATATCACTTACAGAAGCAAGTGAGAACACATAATAGGCTATTAATAAATTAATTTTTCCATAAAATAATAAAATGATCATTATATAAAGAAACAAATAACTTGCAATTTTTCAGAGGGCAAAGGGGTGGGTGATGTGGAGCTGTGTTTCTGATGACAAAATGGCCACTACTCTAGGCCAAGCCAAGTGGATTGAGAGACTATTCTAATCATTATTTCTCTGAGATTCAAGAATGCATGATTTTAATTAGAATGGGAACAAAGGATGCTCTAAATTTAACAAACCACTGTCTAGTTGGTTGTGCTGAGCTGGCAAATCCCTGTTTGAATTGAGACTTTATAAAGCAGTAAAATTGGGTTACATTCATCAAAGAAATTGAGGAATAGAGTAGAATTACATAAATATGCCCTTTTTAACCACATCTCAAAAAATTACAGAAGGACTCAGTCTTGTAAGTTACTTTGGTTTTGGCAAAATAGTGTGGTATTTTCCAATTGAGAACAATTTTAAGCTCATTAGTGCCTATCAACAGCTGGCTTCTGATGACTGAAAATATCATCTGAAAGATTATAAAATATTCTTATTCATCAAAGGATCTTGGCTTATTATGATATATTAATATTAGCAAGATGGGTTTTTCTATTGCCACTGTTTCTTTCTTGTTAACTAAATCTTAGGGAAAATTTAAACATGACAGTTGGTAGGGAAAAAACCACAAGTGGTCTTTAATTTTCCAAGCAGTTCTGACAGTATGTAGGGAGCCTTATAAATGACGGTCTACTCTCTTTTAAAACACTGCTATTTTGCTATTTAGCTCCTCCTAGATTTTTTACCAGAAATGAACATCTCACCAATTCTGACTCCCAAAGAGCAGACTAGAGGCTCCCGTGGACTTGTTCAGTTAGCACCAAAAGTTACAAGGTTGATGTACTGTGTAGGACATCAACATTTGCCTTTTATGTGAGTTTGTGGGCTTTTATTTTGAGTCTGAGTTTCAATTAAATGCAGATCTCAAATAGTCCATGTTGCCCTGTTTTCAGAATATTCCTCGGAATACTTTTCAAGTTGTGAATTTTAGTCTTGGAGACTCTCTAGAAGCAGAATATACTCTAAACAAAATAATGAAAACAACACACGCACACTAGATAAACATAACATGAAGCTTGCTAGTCCAGCAGCAAGCACAGTTATGAGCACCATTTGGCTTCCTGGGTAACTGCTACTCTGGGCTGTCCACAGTGTCAGGCACACTGGGAGCTCCACGTAACAGACAGGCAATGGGTTCCATCCATATTTGATGGCTCCAAGGCTCCGTCTTTGACCCGAAGTCTTCAAGGACCTTTTTGACACAGATGTCTTTGCCATGGAACCCTTGAAGTTCAAAGGGGGAGTCTCTCAACATTGACCAGATTCTCACTTTGTCAAAATGAAAATGTGACGTCTGTCAGTGTGATTCATCACTTCTTTCGTTGTAACAGTGCAAATCAAAGTTATTTTGTCTTTTCTTTTGGAAGTCCATTTTGTGCTCGCTTCCCATTTTCAAGTGCTTCGGAGTACCATGTGCTTTGGGGAAGTGGATAAGGGAGCCTGTCTGTCCTCGAGAGCCAGCTCCACAGATTCTGCTGCAGTGCATGGCTGGTCTGCAGGGTTTAGCTTTCAATGTGAATCATCGCTGGTCTCTCCAGAGGCAAGAGGGAACAGCCTGGCCCTCGGGTGTTGGGGAGGGTGTCTAGATCAGCTCTTCCTCGTGCATGACTTGCAGCACTGTTGACCATAAAATTTGTGGTTGCAGACACCATGTTGAGGAACTAGGTGACACCAGCTGAAGAAATCTACACAGGATGGATCCTCTGCAGTGAGAGAAAAAATATTTCACCCCTTAGGAGGAAGCTTAGCCTTTTTCTTAAGGTGAGAGCCTCCGGGTCAAAGACCTTGAATGCACCTGCCTTGTGCCTCTGAGTTGTTCTGCTCCTTACACACTAGGACTTTGTTGGGAGGGTTGGGGATGCAGGATTAAGACATCAAAAGGGATTAAGATCCTTAGCTAAATGTTAAAGGGAGGGGGGAAAGTGGATGTTAAAAGAAAATGTCAGATCCAGCCAGAGATTCATGTCTGATCCTCCCGATAGCCTGGGAGCCACCATCTTCCTCCCCTAGCATAGCATGCGAGGAGTCCCGTGGGGAATCTTGATAAACCACTGCTTCTGATTCAGAGGGTCTGGAGTGAGAGCTAAGGTGCTGTTGCTGCTGCTTGGTCCACGGAACCTTACTTTGGGGAACAGGAGACCCAAGATATCGGGAGTCAGCACCCCTGCATTTGATGCCCAGCTGCAATACTCCAGGTCGATTTAAATAAATCTCCTAGCCAATTTGCAACTGAGTGAATTTAAGTCAACACCAGTCCTGACTTCTTTTGTTGACAGATGGGATTATGGACCGGAAGCAGAACATTGTACATCAGGGATTCTCACCCAGAAGGGCCTCACTAGACAGAGAAGGCATGTGAAATTGTATGTAAGATTTTCTTTATAAAAACCTCAGTGCACATTTTAGGAGTCAGGGCCTTAGCCATTTTACTGGAATCTCAAGGAATTTTGACTTCAAAAGTAATTTATGGTCTACCCTCCACATGAATAAGTCTTCTCATTCATGGTGGGAAGTGTTTTCCCCTTCCTCTATGCAAGGCTCAAAAGTCACTTTACCTTCACTTTGCCCAACGCCCCCTATGGCCCACAGGCACCCCACCCACCCCCTTCCAAAATTATCCTTAAGTAGCTCTGCTCTGTGCCCTTGGACATGGCATGCCAGGCTCTCAGCTCTCCTATCGATTTGAATCCTGCCTCTTTGTGATTCAGAATTGCCTGCAGTTCCTTCCCCTGCCTTGGTTCTTCCGCCTAAAATACAGCGCCCCACCCATCTCATAGTACCCCCACTGATCCTTTGAACAGATAAGCCAGTTCATGTCATGTCTCAGCCCCAAACTCTCCCTTTGGCCCCTCCATCCACCCAGAGTGAAAGGGTTAGTCCTTACAGAGGCCGACAAGGCCCTAGGATCTGGTTCCCCCACTTCTGTTTGACCTCATCTTCCTCCTCTCATCCCCTCCCCCACATGGGACCCCTGGCAGATGCCCTACCATGCCAGGCATACTGTAGCTTCCCCCAGACATCCAGATCCCTTCTTTTAAGTCTCTGCTCGAAGGTCACTGAGAGTAGGGCCTTCCCACACTCCCCCATACAAGCAGTGTGCTCTGTGGCCTCCCAGAAAACACTCCCTGCTCCCTACTCTCCACCTTGCTTTATTCTTCTACCTTGGGTCTATCAGCACTCATCCTATTCTGTGCTGCCTACTGTCTGGCTCCTCTCTAGAATGGAAAATCCTTGAGAGCAGAGGTTTCGCCTACTGTTTTCAGGCTTAATGCCTGTCACAAAGTAGCTGCTCAAGAAATATTTGTTGAAAAAATAAGTTTCCCTGGAACCCTCATGGCTGAAACAACCAATATGAAACCTACAACGTCTCAACTTGGGTAGAAAGGTGAACTAAGATCATTCTTTTTTCTTTTCAATAACTCCTGGATATAGTCTAGAGAACTTTCTAACAGGTTGGTAAAGGTATGAGAGAGAAAAGAAAAATCAGTAAGGATGATCAGCTTTTTGCCCCGAGCATCTAGAAGAAGGTGTACTGATGTGGCCCATCATGGGGGTAGGGGTGGGGCCCCAGGAGAAGATACAAGTCAGACGTGAGATGAACACCCGTCTAAACTGTTTGCCTATGTATCTATATATCTATATTTTCATCTTCAATTATTTTTTATACTTGTACAGTGTCTTCTATCCCAGCCAATTAGCACGTAGCCTAATCAATCAGATTGTACGTCTGAATCAGTTTCTATTTAAATTGCAGGGATTATCCTATTGATGCAGTGGAAATACTGCATCAGGATAAAAACAGATCACTAAAGCCATGGTCCGAACTGGGCTGCTCTATCAACACTTACTCCTTTTGCGTTAAGAATGGGATTTCAGCTGGCTTCTGCAGCTTCTGCTATGAGCAAACTTTAAGTCAGGAAGGAGAAGGGAGGTGTATCACTGTGCCATCAAGATGAGCACTGTGTTTGGGTATGGTTATTCTAATGATTACTAATGGCTGGTGATTTGAGCGTCTGTCGTCAGTCGTGTATTTTAGGTGCGCGATTGAGGGTGACCTTGGTGTCCTCTTTGTTTGCCTCACATCCTGCGTGCAAACACATGACAAATATTATACACGAGCTCAACTTTCAGAATATACCAGCACCCAGCCTCTCCCACTATGGCCGCTGCTCTGAAGGGAACCTCCTCCCAACCAAGAAGGGACAAATCCTCCTGCCGCTCTGGGCCCCTACACTCTTCTCTGTGTAACTGCCGGGGATCTTCCCACAAGTCCAATCCCACTGCCCCTCTGCTCCAAGCTCTCCATCAGCTTCCAGATTCCAGCACTCAGAGTTAAATCTTACGTCCTTACAAAGACTGAAAACGGCTCCAGGACCAGCTGCAGCTAATCACCTAACCCCTGTCCCCTTTAGACATCTGACTCCAGGGGTCTTGCTGTTCCTTGATCAGATTCACACATTCCCACCTCAGGGTCTTTGCATGTGCTGTTGCCCCTGCCAGGAACACTCTCCTTCGAGATACATACACACAGCTCACCTTCCTTTAGGTCATCTTTAGGTCCCTGTTGAAATATCACATCACCCTTGCCTGACTAGTCTACCTGAACCAGTTTTCCCACCCCTGTCTTCATCCCTCATTCTCATTCTCTATACCCTGCTTTGGTTTTATTTTCTACTTTATTATCTGACATTGTATGTTTATTGATTGGCTTCTTTGTTTCCAGATATAAAGTGGAAACTTTGTGCATTTTGTTCACTATTCTATCTACAATCAGACACCAGAACAGTTCCTAGTTCACGGTAAGTACTAAATGTGGAAAAACTGAAGCATCTTACTTAGCTCTCAATGACCTTTTCAGGTAAGCATTATTTCTCCATTTTATAAATAGTTTAAAAGCGTGCCCATGGCCGCAAACCAGTAAATGGTAGCGTGTGGACTCAAATCCTTTTGGTGACGTCAGAGCGCTTGCTCCTCCCGCTGTACAATACTGCCCATCCCGCCCCCTCTCCATGTGAGGATGTGAGATTCCATGAGGAGTAAACTTAACTCACACTGGGTGCTGCTTATCCCCCACTGAATCCCACTAGGCTGCAACCCAGGCTTCTTTGCGACTATGTCAACAACCAGTCACAATACAGTGATGAGCGATGTCACTGCCCGAGGCCTCCCTCTATTCTGAAGAAGGTTTACACATAAAATATGCACAATGCCGGCTCATAGGATGTTCTCCCAAAGTGGAGATCCGATGAAGACCCAGGTAAAGCATCCCACAGTGATGATGGCATCAAGTGAGGGCCCTAGACTGGTTTCCAGCATGGGTGGGGGTCTGAGGGATGGCACACCCACGTGGCTGTCCTGCAGGACAGGATGATGCCAATCTGGGCAGAACTGTCTTCTTTGAGCTCTTGGACAGGAAGATGGTGCCTCAAAAGCCTGGCCATGGGCCAATCACGGGAGTCTCAGAACATTCCAAGAGCTCCTCCCTAAGGCACCAGGGGTTTGCTTATTGCCCACTAATGCTTGTAGAAACCCCAGTCTTAGAAAACACACTCCAATTCCACCTGTGGTCACCCTGCCAATGATCTAAGAAGGGAGACTAAGCCAGCAGTAATTTGGGCAGGCCACTCCCCCTGCATTTGGGATGGGAACGGAAGAAGCGGGAGGAGGCCTCCAACTTGTAAAAACCATAGACCCCATTTTGGCCAAGAAGAAATACGCAGGCTTGTCTTTCATATCTGCCTTACTTTACTCCTCTTCATAAACGAGACCTTACTCAAGAGGCATGGAAAGACATCCTTCTTCTAATAACCCTTTCTCATACCACCGTCTTTCACTGGCCCCCTCCCTGCAACCCATGGAGAACTGACCTCCATTATAACCCTGGTAACACTCCACCACTCATATCTGTTGTCGTATCTTCCTCCTCCTCTGGGACACTGACTCCTTGTAGCTTAAGAAAAGGATATTGCCTTGTTCTTTTATCTCTAGAAGAATGCTAGGGATATACAGCAGGTGCTTAGTGACCTGGCTTTGAAGGAAGTAAAGAACCTCAAGGTACTTCACACACAGTCTTCCACTTAACACGTATTGAGCATCTACGGTGTGCCAGGCGGGGTGCTGGATGAACAAAATAGTAACACCAAGGGGCCTCCCCTCCCCATTTTGGATCTAACATGTGTCTTGGCTCTCCCCACCTAGCGCTCCTACCCAGGAGATACAGCTGAGCAATTTTCATGGTCGGCCATTGTCCTTAAGCCTGTCTCAAAGTACCTAGGGGGACTGTACTTCTGATTCTTGGCATGTGTGGGTTTGTCTGGGGCCATCTGACTGAAGGGGGGAAGGAGAAGTCACCAAGGGGGAAGAAAGGAGGAGACAGTTTGCAGGTACATGACCACTTGCTCAAAATGTGTATTTCTTCCCCCATAAGCTTTCTGCCAAAAAAGGCTGCAGGTTTGGAGAATTCCAGCTTTGCCTTGTAAGTGATGTGGCTCTGAGCAGCGGCTGTATTACTAGTTCTCTTATCTCGTGCAAGCCTCAGATAAGGAAGGAGAGAGGGAAGAGGAGGGAAAACCCCTGCCCAGAACCTGGAGCTACGGCTCTAAGATGCAGATAAACAAGGGCAACAATTTAGACACGTGAAGTGCTAGGGACAAGGAGCGCCAGTGAGTCAAAGTCCTGAATCTGATTCAGCACAGATTGGAAAGCACAGGGTAAGAAACCAAACAGTCTTGGAAAAGCCGTGCTTGGATGAAAAGAAAATGCAGCAGGTACATGGTGGAACGTAATTCTTTAGCACAAGGAAATCTGATTAGGGGGAGCAGACTTTTCCTGGGGTGTTGGTCAAATTACTTTGAAGTAAGTTGGGCTAGTGAAACACAGTGTAGTTCACTCAGATAATTCGATTTCCCATTTTCCCATCAGCACATGCTACACTTTGTTAGAATGGCCTGTAACTCAGGAAACACATAAGGTTGCGGTCCTGGGACGATGTACATTCACGGACTGACTGCAACTTACCTGCCTCCCCAATTAAAATGTGAGTTCCGGGACAATTCCCCTTCATGCCTGCATTCCCACTGATGAGTGTAATCTCTGGCACATGGTGGTTACTTTTTCATTATCTTATTTAACTAAAACAATGTTAAAAAATGGACTTGCAAAATGACTATTTCCCCCTTTCAAATAAGAATTAATGGCTAACAAGCCTTACCATAGAATAAAATGTTCCCTGCATAGGTGTGCAAACAAGAAGATCATTTTGAGCAGAAACCACCCCTGATTTGTGCCTTGTGCACCTGTGCAGAGCACGGTTCACACAGTGGTGTGAATGGCACCCCCTGGAGTTGTTGCAAGGAATCAACTGTACAACCAAACAGGATTTTGAAAAATTCAAAAACAGGTTTTTGAAAAATTCTCTGAAGACTAGTAAAACTGGTGTGGGGGGCACATTACCTCTCTTTTCAGGAGCAGGACAGAAGTTTGTATTACAGGCTCGCAGCACTGGAGGTTTCTGATGGAGCAGACAGCCTGAGGAAGGCCGGCCCTGCTGAACACAGTGGACTGAGCGGGTCTGGACACCCCCTCCGCAGGTCACCGTGCACTGCAGAAAAGGGAAAGAGCTAAGAGTCAGCAACACTCAACTGGAGGTTGTCCTTTTGGAGGTCAGTGATGTCATACAGAAGGGATCTCCAGGCTTCATGCCATGACCCGGGTGCCCTGTTGATGAAGCAGGGATTGGCCAGAGCCCGGCATGTGTGCTCACGTCCACAGTCTAATACACAACAGCCATGTGATCTGATTAGAAGGGGGTCTTAGGTGAATGCTATCTATCTCGCCCCAGAGAGAGTGTCTCCATTTCAGTGAACTCATAAAGAAGAGAGCTTCCAGAAATACAGAAGCTGCCATAAGGACGCCAAACAAATCATCACAGTATTTAAAGAATTCCAGATAATCTCTGCAGATGCAGTTGTGGGGGGCGGGGGATGCTTCAGAATTAGGGCAGGGAAGAAATAATACTTCCGAGACAGCTTTGGAATCCCACCCTCGGTGCCTGGCCAAATTCTGAGTTAAATTCTGAGTTGGCACAGTGGGTGTGGTGCTTCCTAGAAGTCAATGATTTCGCTGTTCAATCAAAAAAAAAAAAAATAGATGACTAACAAGGACTATCAACTGTATTTTTTCCAGACACATAAAGATATTTCATAACAAAAGAATAAATGAAATATCAGGAAAAAAAGCCCTTTACATTGATTTTTTGTTTTGCTTTTAAAAATTCACCACATAATTCTTATTTTTCTTATTGCAGATAGGTGAAGTGTTCATCTTAGACAAGCATCATTATATGGACTGGTATTTGGGAGGAAAAAATATGCGGGGATGGAAAACACATGAGTTTTGGATTTAATGCCAAGAACTACAGGTATTAGGGCTGTAGGACTGTTATCATCTAAACCAGGAATTGGCAAACTTTTTCTGTAAAGGGCAAGATAGTAAATATTTTCACGTTTGTGGGCCATGTATGTTTATTGCAACCACTCAAGTCTGCCTTTTGAAGCACAGAAGCAGCCCTGGACATATGTAGACCAAAGAGCATGGCTCTGTTTTAATAAAACTTTATTTACAAAAAAATAGGCGGGACTTGGGGGGCGCAAATTTGGCCTGCTGGCAATTGTTTGCTGATACCTGATCTAAATAGTCTTAAAATGAAGCAATTTCCAAAACTCTTAAAAAAAGACTGATAAAATTTGAAAAAGAAGTCCATAGTGATGTAAATAGCATGTAGCCAATTAGAGATACACAATCACACTAGTTTCCTTTGCTTTTCCTCATGGTTTAGTTCTCAGATCCTCCCCAATACACACAGGCACACGCATGATATATATACATGTGTATGTCGGTGTACTTACAAATACATAGTAGGCACGCATCGGTGTATACAGACACATAAATACACACGTTCTACATTGTGTGTATGTACGTGTACTGACGTGGACACAAATCTACAGAGCTACATTTGTGCTTGCACATGCCCCCACCCAGCCCCTGTGTTTAATGATGGGGTGGGCAGTGAGTTCTGACATCTGCTGGTTGGAAAGGACCACAACACAACTTCTCTCTCAGACTTTGCTTCACACACCAACCCAGCCAAATCAGAACCGAACCAGTGAAACCAAAATTTTGCCCAAGTCTTCTGAGAAAAAGGGTGCCGCAAACACCTAGTGGGTTTAAGAGCTGGTGGTGGGGGGGTCCTTACCTGAAGTGACCAACTCTGAGCTTTCCCTGCTTCCTCTACGAAATAGGGACAAAAGTACCCACGAACAAGGCAGTTTCAACAAATGCATTATTACATCATTCAGCAACATGACATAAAAACCACAGGAGTCAAGACTATGAGCAATGTTGGTAAAATACAAGACTCTCGTGGGGATTTTGAGAGCAGAAGCAAGAGTGAATATTTGGTACCATGTGACCAGCCTGGTCTAAGTGCTTTATATTATCTTAGGTGCTCATGAAAAAAAAAATCAGCTCTTTGAGACCTTATCATCCTGATTTTCTAGCTGTAAAAGCTGAAGCTCACAGATGACGGAAGCGGCCCAGGACCACACAGGTGGTGGAGCTGGCCAAAGATCGCAAGTCGTTGGGCCTTCCGGACCTGAGCTTCCGGTCTTTCCATTTGGACGGGTCCCCCACAGCAGGCGCTGGTGGGCTGCCCCCGTCCTGAGAATCTCACAGAAATCTGAGGGTGCTCACCTGTTGCCATGGTGATGGATACCATCCCGCTGCCACGCTGAAGCCCGGACGGGCGGGACAAGCCCCTCGCTGGCAGGTTTCTTCCAACTCCAGGTTTGGTTTCTTAATATTGCGGCACCTTCGCTCCGGGAAAGTGATGAGCTTTCCCTGGAAGGGTTTCTCGCTGCATTTCATCTCCCTCTTCCTCACACCCAAACCGCAGGTCATTGAACACTAGGAGCCAAGAAGGGGGGCGTTAGGCGTGCAGAGCTCCACAGTCAAGTCTGCTGAGCAGATGCACCATCCAAGTGAAATTCTCGGAATGGGATCATTGCAGGTGAACCACAGGTACTCAAGAATCCTAAAGACAAGGCAACCATGTCCCTCATGCTACTGCGAAGAAACCAAAGGCTGGAGAATTTGATTAACTGTCCCAGCATCTCAGAGCTTGTCAGCACCATGAAATGAGGCAAAATGAGGCGCTGTCCAGCAGTGAGGCTCTGCTGGGGTAAGCAGCTAGCTCAAGGTCACACCCCGAGTGAATAATGGAGGTAAATCTGATTCACCTGTGCATTTAGCCATTAGGCTATAACATCTCAAAGAAAATGGTTGGGAAGAGAGGTGGATGCATTGCTATGTGGGTTACTTATCATTTAGATGGAATAAAAGGACACGGATGGCCAGACCCAGGGGCTGCTGGGCTAGAAGCCCTGCCTCCCCTGCACCGTACCGTCCCCACTATTGACCTGTTTCTGCGTGCCGGCCTCTGTCTTCCTCCCAGCACTACAATCTCCTCCAGAGCAGAGAACCCTTCCCATCAGTGACTGGGACAGACTTCAGGCTGGGCTCCTTTTCTCACATTTCCTCTGGCTGTGCATGCACCCGAGTTTCCCAAGCCAGAAATCCAGGAGACATCTTTACGGGTCCCTCTCCCCTCCACCCACATATGCCCAAAGGTGACAATGGCCCCCTTAGGAACTCAAGAAGATTCTGCTTCTTTCCACCCCTGGAACACTCCTCTTTTGTTCCAATCACAGCATCTCCCAGTGGGCAAGCCCTGCCTGTCTGGGGGGCTGCCTGCTTTACGGTGGATTGTTCTAGGTGCTAAGTGGCCCCAACACAGGGGCCCTGATGAAGTTTTTGGTTTCTACCACCCCGTCACCCCACTGTATTGGTTGTGTTCACCTTCTTTCCCCTCGCCCTCCTTCCGTCTGAAACAACCTTCCCCCAACCCCACCCTTGCCCAATTCTTGCCCATCCTTCAGACTCACACTCCCTGGAAAGTCTCTCCTGACAAAGACTCCCCCTGGTGGTAGGGCTGGGGGACCCTGAGCTCTACTCATGGCATTACAGACCCCCCACTGCAACACTCTGCACCCCCTACCCGTGCTGCCATGCGCACGCACGGGGTGGAGTTGTGCACCTTCACATCCAGGCACGGGCCCGCTCAGTGCGATGGGTGCTTCGTCAAGGTTTGATGAAGAGTTCGGAGGGAAGGAAAGATAATTAGTAGGCGCCTGCTCTGTGTGTGGAACAAGGAGGAGGTGTGAGCCTCTGGGGGCTGGTGGGTGACCTGAGCATTCAAACACACAAGCCAGCAGTACAAACTTGCAACTCCTACCTCACTCCAGGAAGACACAACCCACTGCAGCCGGGTGTTTTTGGGGCATCGTCCTAGCACACAGCCCTCCTGGGACTCTGGCCTCGGGATGCTGGAGCACAGGGTCTCTGGGACATTCTCTGCCGTGGGGGAGCTTTTGCACAGGACTTCACGCTTCCTCACCCCTCGCCCACAGCTCTTGGAACACTGGAAATGGAGGGGGGGAGAAAGTCATGTGCATGCTAGTTTCAAATGATTTTCTTCAGGTGAATGCTGAAAACTTATTAATGAGGTAGTCAACAAACTATATTTAAGCTTTAAAACCAAATGCCCAGTAAAATCCCTTACACTCAGTAGGAGAAATCTTTCCTCTCTCTAGAGGCCTTAAATGCAGGTTAGCATTTCACCTTCAACATCTCAATGCCCAAGGGCTGCTGGTTGCCCAGGTCCGAAGATGAGGTTCTCTCTCCACAGCACCCATGATTACTGGGAGAATGGTACAGGGCCTGCTTTTTGGGTGTAACGGTGGCTTGCTCTCTGACACGAGCCTGAATTGGTCTGGGCACTTGGCTAAGGAGGATTATTGTGCATCTGACAGGAAGTATAATAGAAATAGATGCACACATAAAATAGCAAGAGACCGTGACATTGATAAAAATGGGTGCAGGGTGTCCAATTCTTGTTCCTACCCATCTGCTGCCTGGGGGGTGGGCTCTGTGCTAACTATAGGGGAAGAAAGAAAGAAGTACTCGGTGAATGTCTGTAAATGAACCTGCTTGATGGGCCACTCCTGCAGTCTTACTTTCTTGCCCTTCCCAAGAACTCCGCGAAACAGATTGGGGGCGGGGCAGGGAGAGGAGCGTCTCCTTGCTTTCAGATGAGTAGTTAAAAACTTGTCAGGTAGGAAGAAAAGGGGAGTATGGCAGAGGGGGAGACGAACCATGAGAGATGATGGACTCTGAAAAACAAACTGAGGGTTCTAGAGGGGAGGGGGGGAGGGGGATGGGTTATCCTGGTGATGGGTATTGAGGATGGCACGTTCTGCATGGAGCACTGGGTGTTATGAACAAACAATGAATCATGGAACACTGCACCAAAAACTAATGATGTAATATATGGTGATTAACATAACAATAAAAAATTAAAAAAAAAAAACTTGTCAGGTAGCTTGGAAGCTGTAGGCTCCCGGTCTGGATCTGCCCTCAAGGGACACGTCCCCTCCCCGGCCTTGGTTTCTGAGCAGACGAGAGCCTTATGAGAGGTGCCCCTCTTGCCTTGGCTCTTTGTCAACATGCAAACATCTGGGCACAATTCCAAGCCTCCTCCAAGGATCAACATGACTTCTGGCTCTTCACATCCTTAAGGGAGAGGGATGATGGGGATGATATTATCATAATCTGCAAACCACAGCAGCAGAGAACATTCATGTAATGCCTCCCATGTGATGAGGCATGCATGCTGACTTGTATCCACAGCCTTCTACCAACGCTCTGAGACCACTGCTACTGTCCAGTTCTCCAGAAGGGCCATCTGAGACTCGGAGCTTAGAGAATGTAACCAAGATCAAACAGACGTTACGTAGTGAAGATGGGCGGACAAGTGTGTCTGGTATCAGGTGGGGAGAGGTACCGCTAAAGCATACCATCATTCATTCACATTCAAAATTTCCAAATGGTTGACCCTTCTTCAGTAGAATTCTTATTTTATGTTTTCCTGGTTTTTCCCCCCGTTTTTTAAATTATTATTTAAGAATGATGAGTCATTATAAAATTGCTTCCCAGAGGGTTTCAGAGACATGGTCTCCAAGGGAAGAATAGGTTGAGGTAACAAAGTTTGAGGGACTCTTTTCCAATTTGTCAGGAAGATGTTCCCAAAAGGACACATTTGGTCTTAGTAAACAATGAAACAAAAAACCAAGGACATAAAATACTCTCTTAAAATATTTCCATGTCAAATTTGGGGCAAACTCTGAACCAAAGCTCCTTTTCATGAGGTCACATTTGGAACTGCTCGGCCCCCCAAATCTTTTCCCCATGCCTACCACACACATTTGGCTAAAACAGCCCTTTGAATTTTCCTCTTGTAAAGTGTACCTCCTTACTTGCAGAAAAAGAGACCGGACATAATACCATATCCTATTTAGATTGACCTTCTGCTATAAATTATGTTCCTTCATTTTAAAGCATACCAATGCATGTCAAAGATACTCTTTCCCACTGCTAGCTCCTTATTCCCCTACCAGAGTTGTAACATTAAAAAAAAAAAAAAAACAACTCATGTCCTATAATTTAAAAAAAAGCTTTTATCTGAACTCCACTGGGGATGTGGCAGTACACTGCGATCCTTAATCAGAAATCAATGCTCCAGGATAATGTCCCCTAAAGGAAAGCATGGCAGAAATGTGATCGCGGACTTCTCCCTGGCTTCACAGCTCAGGTGATGGAACCCCTGCCTCTTTTTGATGATTCCATGAAACTGGCTTGACCTCCGTGGTTTAGCAGAGGCTGCGCTACCACAGAGCAGAATTCTCACCGTCAGCACGTCTTGGACCAGATAAATCTCTGTTTCAGGGAGCCGCCCCTGACACTGTAGGATGTTTATCTCTACCCAACAGATGCCCATAGCATCATTCCTCCATGTTGGGACAGTGAAAAATGCTTCCAGACACCACCTGAGAGGACCTTTGACAAACCCAGCCCCCGCTGAGCACCTCAGGGCTGTGAATGGCGGGTAGGTCTGTGCCTCTTCTGACTTTATAACTTTCTACCTTTCACTGGGAGTTTGTGATGATAGGAAACTTTATACCCGACTCCCCTCTGGATCCCTCCAACACCACGGCTCTTTCCCCTGAAGCAAGAGTTGAATATCCTTCCTACGCCACTTTTTGTATTTGTGTTTTCTATTTGCTTTAGAGAATTCAGTAGCCCTTTCGTCTGCCAATCCACTGACACTCAAATCCTTCCTAGCTGGGCTCGTGAATCTAGCCTCAATGGCCCCCAAACTCTACTTTCTAGACTTCAAAGGAAGACTCTGAGCTGTGATGCAGGGGTTTCCAATTTGCAGGTTGCATAAAAATCACAAAAATTACAAATTAAAATGCCTCGTCACATTAACTCAGTGTGATTCCCGGGAAAGCATCAATAGCTGAGTGCCTCATGGAGAGCAAGGACACCACCCGTTTTTGCCACCGTCTTTGTCCAGAAGGAACAAGGCTCATGACTCCAAGTCTTGCCCAGTTACCTGAGACCAGGGTCCAAGGCTCCATTCCGGTGGGCAGGCATGGCTGTTGCAGGCTTGCACCTGTGTGGGTGTGCTCACTGGGCAGAGAGAATGCAACACCGCTTCCTCCTTCTGGAAGGGCTTCTTCTGGACACACTGGATCTTCCTGCTCTGCTGGCCCCCCGCACACGACCGGCTGCACGCACTCCATTCGCCCGGCTTCCAGCTTGCAGTGAAAAACCAGAATTACTTCCAGTGAGGCTGAGGATTTGCATCATCCCTTCCAAAGCAGTTACTGTATAAGCTTTAAGCACCTGATGAAAGCCTTGTATTGATTTTAGAACCAATAAGGGCGACTCCTAGCAACTATTTGTCTATGGGTTTCAAAGCCTATGTGAATGGGGTCCAGTGCGAGGGAGTCACATTTAATCAGCACACAGTTCTGGGCAAAAACACATTCCTGCTCTCTGCAAGGGAAGAAATATGTGCCATTTGGAAACCTGAGCGATTCATTCATTTGGCCAAATCTACTGGGATCTTCGTTTTGTGCCATGGACTCTCCTAGGCATCGGGGTTGGAAAAATGGACGAGGCAATGTTCTTTCCATTAAGGAGCCTACAACACAGTGATGAGGTGGATATGTGAACAAATAAGGACAATACTATGGGATGATTGCTATAATAGATGTTAATACAAAGTACGGTGATGAGACTGAGGGAAGAATGATCAATGGGAGAGGAGGGGGGTGCACACGCATCACACATGCCTGCAGGAGGGAATGGCCCCTGCAGCAGTGGTCTTACAGAAACTATTTCTAAGGAGGCAGTTCCCCCAACTATTCTGGTTATTCTTCAACTTCATGGATGAATTAGAGATACAACCTCACATTCTTTATGGAAGGATTGCCAGACCACATTTTTCAAGGTGTTCTGAGACTTGGTGGGCATGTGAATGAACCTACTAATCCTTTCCAACGACTGCGTTTGACCAACTGATAACCTAGGATTGGAAGGCCTGGCATAAAGATCCCCCAGAGATGACCTTACGCGTTTCAGTCGTAGGAGCAATGTCTAAGACTGGTTTACCAGTAGTCTAAATCTCATTTCAAGAAATAAGACCTGAGATCAAATACATTTTTTGTTTTACGTTTGCATTTCTGCCACCTTTACCAGTCCTGTAATTTTCTCCCCTGGTTTCCCCCACCAGCCTGATGTGTGAAGTTAAAAACCTTTCCTTTCGTCCAGAGAACGTGGCACATGAGTTCTAGATGATGTTGTTCTAAAACACTGCATAATTCATATTCTTTTAAAGAAAAAGAATATAAAATAGAATAATTCCTTATTTGTGTAATTATTTGTGTCTTGTAAGATGTAAAGGAAACATATTTATGAGATGATTAATTTCACCATTTTCCTATAAAGATGGCATTTTGTCTAACCAATTCATTCAACAAATATGTTGAATCTGTTAAAGTACAGAAAGAGCACACCAGGTAGCCCTTTTGCATGCCAGGCACGGTTCTGCATCCTTGGGCTCCAGGCTTACTCCCCATCTGTCCTCAGGCCCTAGCAACCCCACCTCAGAGCCCAGCTCCTACGCTGTCCATCTCCAGCCCCCTGCTTTTTTGCACATGCCCTCTTCATAGCACGCATCTCACCACCTCTCAATTACCTCCTTACACACCCCTCTTTTCCCCTTGATTGTGAGTTCACTGGTGGCACGAAGTACAAGTTCTCTGGATCCACACTGTCAGCCCAAGGCTGGCATCCAGTAGGTGCATACAACATGCTTGTTGCATGGGAAGATAACGGAATTAGATGGGATGGACTCCCTTGTCCTTCTAACTCGAATAACCTAAGGCCTTATTTCCAGTATATGTCCCTGAAGGTCCCATTATTCCAACAGAAAATACAAAGATATAAATGATAAGGTGGAGAAGAAAGGAAGGGAGCAACAGATCCTGCCTCTTCCACCCCTCCAACCCTGCGGTCATTGTGAGGGCTGTTCTGTTTTTAAATAGCCAGTAACTGGTTACTGCACAGTATTATTTCCACACAGGGTCATCACAGAAGTTCTAGAAGTCAGGCACAAGCTAGGCTCTCTCCCTTTTCTTGGATGGACATATGAAGGGAGTCTGTTTCTTTGCTTGGCAGAAATAGCCAACAATGGGAAGGAGGCTTAAAATCACAAAACATCAGCTTGCCATTCAAGCGGACTCACAATTACACACACACACACACACACACACACACACACACACACACACACACCACCATCTAAAGAAGACATTACTCCACAAGCGTCAATAACACTGTCTGGTAATCATATCTTAGAGCCACTGGATATCTTTTAGAATCAGATATTTCTTAGCAAAATGGGAAAATCCATGGAAGCCCACCAAATTTCTTTCTACTCTTTGTGTTCAGGACACAGCTGGTTCCAGATTCTTGGAGACAAACGAGGCAGACAACAGGGCATACAGGATTGGTGAACAGCTGAAGCCCCAAACAATGAGGACAACTGCACTATTACAAGGAAAAAAAAGGCATGTATGTGTCTAAAAAGATGGTGCAATATAATTGCATCACCATAAAGCAAACACTACTTATTAAGATGATCTGAATCATTAGGGAACACAACACTGCTTTAGAAGGAACTCTGCCGATTCTCTATAAATACATCTGGCAGAAGATAAATCACACACAAGACTCCATTCGGCTGGGAAGATTACTTAAAATTAGCATTCAAACAATAGTGTGGCTAAAATCCATCCCCAAAACACACCCGCCGAGCTCCCCATAGAGTGCCATCATCAGAAGCGGATTACCACTTGGCCTCTACCTCTTGCTTTTCATTTTGTGTCTTGCTACTGTGTAATTTGCATTTGGGGTTTCATGGTCTGCATAGTCCTATGATTTTTAAATTCTTGGATGACTATATGAAAGTTAAGCACGCAACTACATGTAAATCTAACTAATATGGGATTTTGTATTATTTAAATATCTGTTTCATTTAGTTCAGAGGAGGCTCTATGTAACGATCAAAAAATAAAAAAAAAAAATTAAAAAAAAAAAGATACCTTCAAACCCCAAGGTTAGGTTTGCAATGCTGGAGTCAAATGAATGTCTAAAGCAAATCTGTGTTTTTCCAGTTATATATTTTAACCTCAATTGTCTTCTTTTCTCTGTTACTTTTTTTGGGCATTCTCTTTCTCTCTGGGTCACTTGTGAGCAGAAGCACCAGCAGTGGGTTTTAGTTTTCTCATATCAACAAGAAGAGCATGCAAGTACACCTATTACCAGAAAGACATTTCCAGATGACTTACTAAGCAGGGCAGGAGAAAGCATTGCATATTTTGGGTTCAGTTGCTGGCTTGGTTCTTGCATTGCAGAACGAGGAACTGACTTGAGCGTTTTGATCTCGTAAGCAAATGGCCTTTACACTTATGTAACCTAATAAAACATCAAAAGTTACAAAGTGAAAATTACAGATAACCAATTCAATTTCAGTTCCAAGCGCAGCTTCACTTACCAGGGTTCTGATGTCTTACCCAAGATACAGAATCTAAATACGGTGTTGAGAACACCTCCTATCTGCAACTAATTTGAATCCCATTTCCCCCCGAGATAATAGTTTTCATATCTTAACTTGAATGTGTAGCTTCTTAGTTTTCAAGACCACTACGGATTCTTGAACCATGAAGTGATAAATAGAACCTTTTGAAAACAGGGTGGCTATAGAGGGGAACATCCCACAAACTTGAACTCACATTGCATCCATCTATTGGAAAATGTTCTTCAAAGCAAAACCTTTGGTAAATTATGTGTGGAAACTCTAATATCCTACTTTTCCATGAAGCATCTTCTACTTCCATAAGAAACAGATATAAACAAAAAGCTGAACTCTCTGAATAGGGATTCATATCTGTCAGCTAGGACTCAGGGCTTTTGGTTTTTTGCTTTAGTGACACTTAATGCCTGGCTTGCAATGTTCGTCTCCGGACTTCTCATCAGAAGCACGTATTTTTTGTGTGTGTGAATAATTTTGTCTGTCCCCTCTCCAAATAGGAATGCTGCCGCCTCTGTGAATTCTGTTTCTTTATATTTACATGGTACTTTTCCTTAAAATGGAATCTGAGAAACAATGAAAAGTTACTCCTGTGATAATGATTAGGTGAAGGAGGTGTACCTGGAGGAGGCACTTACCAAACACTGGGATTCCCTAAAGTTAATCGTTTACTTCCATTTATTCATTTCGACTCTCCTTCTCATATGCCTTGGACACACTATGGTCTGGAAGTCACATGAAGGGACCGCTAAATCAAGGCAAGGGGAGGATCCCACAATGCACTTCTCCAGCATCCTCCCTTTGGCTGGACTCATTTGCCATAAATGGAAAATGGATTGAATCTCTTTCCTTCCCAAAGAACAGTGCTCTCCCTGGAATACCAGGAAGTTATTGCAGATGATCTCAAAAAGCATTTGATACATGAAAAACTGCTTGTAATTTAAGTGAAAAGGAGCATATTGTAAACATGTATCAATAGCATGGTTTCTGTGCAGTAAAAAAATAATATAAAATGATCTGTGTGGGCGTGTCTGAGCACATCTAATACACGTGTCTTTATATTTGCATAAGAAAGTGATAGAATGACACAGACAAAAGTATTAACATTGGCATGTGCTGATTAAAGGATTAGGGAAAATTATTTTTCTTCTGCATAGCATATTGCCTTTAAAATGTGTATTACAAAAAATGTATTACTTTTTTGGTAATTTTACATTTTCTTTAAGTTTAACTAACATACAGTGTTGTATTAGTTTCGGGCGTACAGTATAATAACTCAACAATGCTATGTGTTCCTAAGGGCTCAGCATGATACATGTGCTCTGAATCCCCTTTATTTGTTTCTATAAAAATGTATTACTTTTCAAGTATTTAGTTTTTCTCAAGTATTTAATATATTTAACAAAGAAGTATTCCCTTGTGTTTTGTTAATTAGCATGAACACCTGAAGAAGTCTTATAGACTGAAGAATTTCTTCGTTTTCGGTATTTCTGCCCTCTGTGTCTGGTTCAAGATGCCCCACTGTGCTTAGGGGGATGGACACAGTTGGGAAACCCACTGTCACCAGATGCTCTGATAATGAGAAAATGTGTGGCTGACCTCCGTGCTTCAGTTTTATGGATCCATTTATAGATTTTCATTCTTCTCATAGGGGCCAGGGTAACAAAGACTGACTTACACACAAATGTATGATATTTTTGGATCTCAATAAAATGCTTGCCTTCTACTCACTGAGAGGATAGTTGTTTTTCCCTCCCTTAGGAGGGTGATTTCTCAGATTTACCACACTTCCCTCCTGAGAGGGACTTTGCTGGCCTCACCCCTGAGGGGATGGAATGACACAATACCCGCATTTCAGACAGACATCTTACGTTTGCCTTGCGCCTTGTTCTCTCTGGTTTAGACCCTCCCTGCCTCAAGCCTCAGTGGGAGGTTCTTACCAACAGAAAAGTCAGGATAGGGAGAAACTAAACTGTAAGCTGAAAAGAAAAATATAAATAAGCAGGCATTTTGTCAGGGCGCCTGGGTGGCTCAGTTGTTTAAGCGACTGCCTTCGGCTCGGGTCATGATCCTGGAGTCCCGGGATCGAGTCCCACATCAGGCCCCACATCGAGCTCCCTGCTCGGCAGGGAGTCTGCTTCTCCCTCTGACTCTCCCCGCTCTCGTGCTCTGTATCGTTCTCTCTCTCAATAAATAAATAAAAATCTTTAAAAAAACACCCAGGTATTTGTCTATTTTGCCCCATAAATTCAGATAGATAACTTTTGAGTCCTGGTTATGAATGACTTGAAATTTCTGAGACTTGGTTCCTTTCTACATAGGAAAATCCTTAAAGAGGACAATAATATTTGCTTTTTACAGGGATGGTTCCCATAAAAGACAGTTCTTTTGTTGCTTATTTAAATCATACAACGTAAAGAGGTCTGAGATTGAAGAACCTGTTTTAAGAAGAGACTTGGAAGGTAGAATTGGAAAATCAACTTACCTCCACCACAAGAGACGGAGCACGGAGACTGCACTGTGGTCCAGGCATGGCTGTGCCTTTTTGAGGCTGGCTGAGTTCCATTCGTGACCTTGGGAAGTGCATACTTCCAAGCTATCCCCGGATTCTTGCCTTGCATCAGGACCTGGACAGCACAGGTACAGACCAGAGGGGAAGAGACAGGTCAGACCCTGGAATTCCAGAAATCTCACCGAACATTTTAAAGATATTTGTATGACATTTTGACCTTAAACTTGGCTCACGCCATTGTTCCCAAGTGTGTTTTATGTTGATTTCAAGTTTTCCCTTGATACTTTAAAATGTGTATTTCCATATCATCAAAGCTGTGATTTAGATGGATGCCAAATACGGAAACATGATAACTTTTGCTATAAGCCCACTACCCTCAACTCTATGTATATCCATTAATAAAGCAAAAAAAAAATTTTTTTTTTACAATATATTGAAGGCAATAAGGTAATATTATGAGGTCTCGACCTTCCCATTAAACTTGAAAGCCTAGCATGGTACTAACACAGTGGTGCCTCGCAGATAATGGTTGAAACTGAATCTACATATATATATTTTTTTCATTTTTCATTTATTTATTTATTTTATGTTAGTCACCATACATCATTAGTTTTTGATGTAGTGTTTCATGATTCATTGTTTGCGTATAACACCCAGTGCTCCATGCAATACGTGCCCTCCTTAATACCCATCACCAGGCTAACCCATCCCCCTACCCCCCTCCCCTCTAGAACCCTCAGTTTGTTTCTCAGAGTCCACAGTCTCTCATGGTTCATCTCCCCCTCCGATTCCCCCCCCTTCATTTTCCCCTCCTACTATCTTTTTTTTTTTTAACATATATTATTTGTTTCAGACGTACAGGTCTTTGATTCAACAGTCTCGCACAATTCACGGCGCTCACCATAGCACATACCCTCCCCAGTGTCTATCCCCCAGCCACCCCCTCCCTCCCACCCCCGACCACTCCAGCAACCCTCAGTTTGTTTCCTGAGATTAAGAACATGTATTTTTAAGATTTATACTGGGCCACAATTTACAATCCTTCTCCTGGGTGCCAATAGAAGCTGGGCACGAGGGAGGCGCTCCAAAAACCACAGAATACCCCGCTTGGAGTTACCTATCATCAATTTTAGAATCCAAGGAATTCCAGTAGGATTTCCAAAGAGAATGTGTCTGTCAGTTTTGGACCAGGATGAACAGATATGACAAAAAGATAGGACCAGAAGTCGGGGTTGCTAATGTGTGTACTGGAATGGATTGAATCTCCAAGGGACTTAGGACACATGAAAAGATGCTCAACATCACTGATCATCAAGGAAATACAAATCAAATTACAATGAGATACCACCTCACACCAGTCAGAATGGCTAAAATCAACAACACAAGAAACAACAGGTGTTGGCGAGGATGGGGAGAAAGGGAAAGGAGCCCTCCTGCACTGCTGGTGGGAAGGCAAGCTGGTGCAGCCACTGTGGAAAACAGTATGGAGGTTCCTCCAAAAGTTAAAAAGAGAGCTGCTCTATGATCCAACAGTTGCACTATTATTTACCCCAAGAATACAAAATTCAAAGGGATACATGCACCCCGATGTTTATAGCAGCATTATCTACAAGAGCCACATCATGGAAGCAGCCCAAGTGTCCATCAATAGATGAACGGATAAAGAAGATGTGGTATATACACACACACACACACACACACACACACACACACACACACTGGAATATTATGCAGCCATCAAAAGTAATGAAATCTTGCCATTTGCAATGACGTGGATGGAGCTAGAAAATCTTATGCTAAGTGAAATGAGTCAGTCAGAGAAAGACAAATACCATACGATCTCACTCTTATGTGGAATTTAAGAAACAAATGAGCACAGGCGGAAAAGTGAGAGAGAGGGGCAAGCCAAGAAACGGAGTCTTAACTCTAAAGAACAAACAGAGGGTTACCAGAGGGGAGGTGGTGGTGGTGTTGGGGGGGGGTGAAACAGGTGATGGGGATTAAGGGGTGCACTTGTCCTGATGAGCACGGGGTGATGTATGGAAGTACTGAATCCCTATATTGTATACCTGAAACCAATTATTACACTGTATGTGCACTAACTGGAATTTGAATAAAAACTAAAAAAAAAGGACAAGAACTCAGGATAACTCTGACCCTATAACGTCTGGCCACTAACGTAAGAGCAATCATTTACTGGCATGTCCCACATGTCAGGCCCTCTGCTGGGTATTTTCTAGGCATTATCTCAAAACATTCCTATAACAACTCTTCAACATAGCTGCTCATTTTCTCCCTGGAAGAAAACTGACAAAGAAGTTGTACAGGATCACACAGGTGACTCTTGAATAAGCTTAAAATAGAATGTAGGACCGCCAGCCAAATGTGCCTAAATATTGCAATCTATCACCTTGTCTTTGGGGCAAACATTATTTGCCTCCCTTCCTGATGCTCTCTTTTCTTAAGTATTGCTTTTCCTTTTTTCCTCTTCTTTTAATCTCAAACATGAGTATAAATAGCTGTTTCTCTCCCGCCCCATGAGTCTTGTGGAAAATTCTTTACCACGAGGACTAGGCATTCATGCCCCAAAAGCAAAGCAGATTTCCAGTTAAAAATAGGAAGCCCCGGCTCTTTCTCTGTCTGGTGGGATTCCACTTCAATTAGGGCTGCGTGGGTGGCAGCTATTCAAGGACCTTCATTATACTAACCACTGCTCAGGATACTACAAAATGGTTTCCACTTTGCTGTTAGTTTCAGCGTCTCCAGGAATATTATGGCTTACTCTGAAGATTCCATGGTGTGAACATCGTTTGTTGTACAACAAAATGAATACTTGGTGCCTCCCAGAAACAACCAACATCCTGACAGATGGGGCTTTGTTCCCTTCACCCCCATCCAAAACAAAACACAACAGGTACCATTTAATAGTACCATTAAAATGGACAAATGCCAAATTCTCCTTAGTCACCAACAAAAACCTCAAAATCAAGGTCCTAGAGGTCTTACTTTTGAAGACCTTTCTAGTGTCTTTCTTCTTTTTATAGCTATGTCATACAACTCTCCTTGATATTAAGTACACAACTGAGAGTTTTACTCACAATCACACCAGAATTTTGAGAGAGGTTTTACATTCTGAAAAGAATCTTGAAGCTCATTGCTATTTCAACTCAATTTCCCCTTCCATTAAAGTGGTATCTCGTATATGTAACACCTTGTGTTTCTGTTTTCTTTGTGCCATATCCCTTTTAGCGGAATCTCTTTGTACCGAGATCTCACAGGGAGGGAATAATGCAGTGCACCTGCCCACGTGTGGCAGTAAAATGTAGGTGGAGCACATGGAGTTGTAGTGAGCAATAACACTCAGGAGGCAGGATGATTTTATAACACATGATGTATCACACATGTGTGTAAGGGAGACAAGTTCAAGTGTTAAGCATGATAGAGAAAGAAATCCACTCACTTATCTCCACTTCCTAAGACAACCCCATTCTCTCCCATTCAAACTAGATCCTGACTTCGACTACCACAGGGCAAACGGATCCCCAGTGGAAATGCACAAAAGACTGAAAATATTACTTCTTGCCTTTTGAGTTTGAAAGACTTCCATTCTGGTGATTTGAGAGGGACCTAACACACTTTCAACGGGCATTGAAAATATGTTCTTTCACCTTTTAGAGAGACTCTAGAACTTAAGCCATATGTGGCCTGTGGTTTCTCTGTAAAACATTTTAAAATGTTGCTGTGAACAGCAGGAGGTGTTTAGGGGGGGAAAAAAATTAAGCACATCAAAGTGTCATTACTATTAAACAAAACCAATCAATATGTCAAGTGTCCCTCAGGCTCCGGTAAAGCTAGCCATAGAGAATTATCAATGCTACCAATAAGAAGAGAATTTACACAATCTCCCCCGTGAAAGCTCTTTCTGCATCTCTACTCACACGCTCCAGCTCTCCTACTCTTACCGACAAGGCCTGGCCCTAGCTCCTGTTTGGTCCAGGTTCTCCACTCTGCTCCAGATTCCACCTGTCTCATCCACCTAAGGACACCACTACTGGTGCTGCCCCCTTATCTTAAGCGCTACTGAAATGTCCCTATTAGATCTTTCCCATCAGCATCCAAGCACACTATTATCTATCTCCTCTTAAGAAAATCTCCACACATGGGGGATCTACCTCCACACATCCCTCCAGCTCATATCCCAATTCACTGATTCGTTTTAGAGCAAAAATCTCTCAAAGAGTTGTCTTTACTCTCTGTCTCCATATCTTTTCTCATTCACCCGTGATCCTTCTGGATCAGGCGCCCCCCCCCCAACACATCACCGAAACCGCTCTTTCAAGGGCACCCTGCCGTATCCAAGGGTTGATGGGCCTCGTCTTACTGGATACAATCGATCACTTCCCCCTTGCTTTGCCACCGGAAGCCCATTCTCTCAGTTCTTTTCCTGCCCCACAAAACTTCATTCCTAATTTCTTTGGCTGAATCCTCCTCATTTCCTAACTATTCATTATCAAAGTGCCCTCCAACCCCTTGACCTCTCGTTTATTTATACACACTTCTTCATGTGATTTCATCCAGTGCTCTGATTTTAAGTACAATCCACATGCTGGCCACTCCCAAATTCATCACTCCACACCATGTTTTCCAAGAGAACATTCTACAACCATGATCGTGTACTATAATCCCACGTTGCTCCATACAGTAGCCACAAGCCACGTGCGGCTACTGAGCATAGCATATTACTATGACTAAATAAACCTTTACATTTAATTTAACTCTAAACCTAAATAACCATGTGTGGATAGTGGTTGCCCTATAGGGCAGCAGAGCTGGAGATGAAACCCATCTTCTGAGGTCCATATTCACACGTTCAGCTGCCTACGGAGCATCTCTACTGGAAGTTTTAAAAGGCGTATCAACATACAACACTGAACTCACAATTCTCCTCCCTGTATCATGTTCTTCTCAATCTCATGTAATGGCAACCAATCCTTCCAATCGTGCAGGCCAAGATAAAAAGTTGGAAGCACCCCATCTCCTTTTTCTCACACCCTGCATCTAACCAACCAGGAAATGGTCTTCTCTCACGTCCAGTGTACCTCCAAAGACCGTTTGTCTTCCACTGTGTCTGTCGCCACTGTTGATTCCCTGGTCTAAGCTACGCTCATCACCTCTTCTGATTTCCATGCTCACGGCGCTCTAGGGATGAGGAGAAGCCACATTCTCCAGTAGAGGAAATAAGGCCGCCCCATTTAGTATTATAATAATCATTCGCTGACAATTACTAAAGGGATGAAAATCCCCTAGAACCTGCAAAGGAAAATCAAATGCTGCTGTGAAATTTGGGGTCGGGGGGGAAGGAGAGGGCAGATCACATGACTCCCCAAAGAAGCTCTGCAGCTGTCATTTAATGAATAAAGTATCTTGGCGATAATTTCTGCCAAAAGGCCACAAAACAACCAACAGAATTTAAGTTTTCTTTGAGGATTTCTATTCCCCTCAAAGGGGCAAACTTGTATATTGAGTTTCCCACCTACTTTCCCTCACAGTTTAAACAAAAATATGTAAGCATCCTCTGAAGGGTAAAATTTTTTTTAATTTAAAAGATTTTTATTTAAATTCCAGTTAGCATACAGTATAATATTAGTTCCAGGTGTACACTACAGTGATTTAGCACTTCCATACATCACCCGGTGCTCAACATGACAAGGGCCCCCTTTCGTCCCCATCACCTACTTCAGCCATCCTCCACCACCCACCCGTCTCCCTTCTGGTTACCACAGTTCGTTCTCTATAGTTAAGACTCTGTTTCTTAGTTTGCCCCTCTTTTTCACCCTGTTTGCCCAACTGTTTTGTTTCTTAAATTCTACATATAAGTGAGATCATATGGTATTTGCCTTTTTCGAATGGACTCATTTCACGTAGCACAAGATTTTCTAGCTCCATCCGTGTCATTGCAAATGGCAAGATTTCATTCTTTCCTAAGGCTGAGCAATATTTCATTGTATGTATATACCACCTGTCTCTTATCCATTCATCAATCGATAGACACTTAGGCTGTTGCCATAATTTGGCTATTGTAGATAATGCTGCTATAAATACCAGGGGTTGTGTATCCCTTTGAATTAATATTTTTGTATTCTCTAGGTAAAGAGTAGTTCTATTTTTAACTTTTTGAGGAACCTCCATAATGTCTTCCACAGTGGCTGCACCAGTTTGCATTCGCACCATCCTTGCCAAGACCTGCTGTCTCTTGTGTCGTTGATCTTAGCCATTCTGACTGGTGTGAGGTGGTATCTCATTGTAGTTTTGATTTGTATTTCCCTGACGATCAGTGAGGTTGAGCATCTTTTCATGTGTCTATTGGCTATCTACATGTTTTCTTTGGAGAAATGTCTGTTCATGTTTTCTGTCCATTTTTAAATTGGATTATTTGGTTTTAGGGGGTTGAGTTTTATGACTTTTCAAGTATATTTTAGATACTAACCCTTTTTCAGAGATGTCATTTGCAAATATCTCCAATTCAGTAGGCTGCCTCTAAGTTTTGTTGATAGTTTCCTTCACTGTGCAGAAGTTTTTTATTTTGATGTAGTCCCAAAAGTTTATTTCTGCTTTTGTTGCCCTTGGCTCAGGAGACATATCAAAAAAGATGTTGCTATGGCCAATGTCAAAGAAGTTACTGCCTGTGACTGGCTTCAGGTCTCACATTTAGGTCTTTAGTCCATTTTGAATCATTCTTTTGCATGTTGCCGTCCAGTTTTCCCAACACCATTTGCTGAAGAGACTGTCTTTGTAGCACTGGATGTTCTTTCCTGCTTTGTTGAAGATTAACAGACCATATAGTTGTGGCTTCATTTCTGGGTTTTCTATTCTGTTCCATTGATCTATGTGTCTATTTTTGTGCCAGTACCATACAGTTTTGTTTGTTATAGTTTTGTAATATAACTTGAAGTCCAGAATTGTGATGCCTCCAGCTTTGCTTTTTTCAAGATTGCTTTGGCTATTCAGGGTCCTTCCATACCACTTTATATGTTCCATACACATTTTAGGATCGTTTATTCTAGCTCTGTGAAAAACGCTGTTGGTATTTTAACAGGGCTTGCATTAAATGTGTGGATTGTTTTGGGTGGTACAGACATTTAAACAATATTTGTTATTCCAATCCATGAGCATGGCATGTCTACTTCTTTCTGTCATCTTCAATTTCTTTCATCAGCATTTTATAGTTTTCAGGGTACAGGTCTTTTACCTCTTTGGTTAGGCTTAGTCCTTAATCTTACGATGTTTGGTGCAATTACAAATGGAAATGATTCCTTAATTTCTCTTTCTACTGCTTCATTATTGCTGTATAGAAATGCAACAGATTTCTGTATGTTGATTCTGTATCCTGTGACTTGACTGAATTCATGTCTCAGTTCTAGCAGTTTTTGGGGGGAGTCCTTAGGGTTTTCTATATATAGTATCATATGGAAGTTTTACTTCTTTCTTGCTGATCTGAGTGCCTTTTCTTTCGTTCTTTCTGTTGTCTGACTACTGTGACTAGAACTTCCAAGTACTATGTTGAATAACAGTGGTGAGAGTAGACATCCTGCTCTTGTCCTGATCGTAAAGAAAAAGCTCTCAGTTTTTCCCCATTTAGGATGATATTGGCTGTGGGTTTTTCATATATCATCATTAGTATGTTAAGTCATGTTCCCTCTAACCCTGCTTTGTTGAGGGCTTTTAACCATGAATGGATGTTGTACTTTGTCAAATGCTTTTTCAGTGTCTATTAAAATGATCCCATGGTTCTTATTCTTTCTTTTATTAATGTGATGTGTCATGTTGATTGATTTGCAAATATTAAACCACTCTTGCAAACCAGGAATAAATCCCACTTGATCGTGGTGAATGATTTTTTACAATGTTTTGTTGGATTCAGTTTGCTAGTATTTTGTTGAGGATTTTTGCATCTACCTCTCAGAGATATTGATCTGTAGTTCTCTTTTTTAGTGAGGTCTTTATCTAGTTTTGATGCCAAGGTAATGCTGGCCTCATAGAATGAATTTAGAAGTCTTCCTTCTTTTTCTATTTTTTGGAAGAGATTGAGAAGAGTAAGTATTAATTTGAAGAGTAAAATTCTTGAGCTAAAAGTAGAAACAGAGCAAGCAGGTTTGATTCCAAGAAGGCGACTAATCTATTTCATATTATCAAAGTAATAAGTTACTCAGCCAGCCAAAGCAAGAAGAATAACTCACACAATTTACTATAAATATTCACAAGATTATATGATGTATTCATATAATATATGGCATATAGGACATATCATTTATATTTTGTTTGCTGAACACATTAATGCATTCAGTGAGCACATAAATGAATAAAAGATTCTCAACTTTAAAAAATGAAATGACTTAAGGCTTGACTATAATGTCTACGTAGCTATAAATTCACATGCAGAGTTGTGTGCACAATCACGTAGGCTGAAAGACAATATTTGTATAAACCAGCCGAAAGCTGATTTAAGAGTCTAACATCAGCTCATACAGGCCTCTGAAAGGCAGTAATTATTTAAACAAATAGACATCAAGGCCAAGTATATAAAAGATGAGTATTTGCCAATTATAACACAGTATTTGCTTCTCAATGATAATTAAGGTATTCTTTGCCCTTTTCTTTATCCTGTAATGAGAAGCAAAGTGACCAAGAACAGAATACACAGCAATCATCTTGTCTCTCACTCTCTGATGCTTGCAAATAGTCAATCCTCTGGAAACAGGTTGTCTGCTCAGCCAATAGAATCTCTGTTGGTCACTCTTTCACCCTGTTCTCAAAAAGATAGGATTTTGTTAAAAAAAAAAAAAAATCAATCCTACCCTAAAGAATGGCTACCTAAATTGTGGGGCCTGATGCAAAACGAAAACACAAGGCCCCTTGTTTAAAAAAAAATTATTGGGGTGCCTGGGTGGCTCAGTCAGTTGAGCGTCTGCCTTCAGCTCAGGTCATGATCCCGGGGTCCTGGGATTGAGCCCAGGATCGGGCTCCCTGCTCAGCGAGGAGTCTGCTTCTCCCTCTCCCTCTGCTGCTCCCCCCGCCCATGCTCTCTCTCACTCAGTCTCTCAAATAAATAAATAAAATCTTAAAAACATTATTAAGAATTTCAAGTTAGTGACAGCAGAGCATTAGACTGAACAGAGAGTCCTTCTGAGCATGAGGCTTTGTGGACGTTGCAGGCCCGGACGTTAAGGTTGTCACCTGCACCAGTTTTAAGACGCAATTTTAGACTTTCCAAATTCTAAATGACCTGTGGTCTAACACTGATATCACCCGCCCTTCCTATACGGAGACAATAGCCTCTGGTCAGGTGGGCCTGCACCTAAGGACGTCAGTGTGGCCCTGGCCATCCCTTTGATCACAGACTGTGCCACCTGCACCTGGAGAGCAGGAGCATGATGTGTGGTAACCACACAGCTGAGACTCCAGCTGCCCCCATGAACGCCGAGGAGCACGGCCGGGACAAGGGGCAATGTGAACCTGATCATTCCTGCCACTCACATCTATTTCAAAGCATTTTCAGTGACCTTGTCGAAAGCAGTCAGTAACTGTTCTTGGCTCTAGTGGAGAACGCAGATGCCCTCCGGGTCCTGGGAATGCCCCCCCCGCCACTGCGCCCCCCCCGCCAGCCGCGGCACGAGGATCACAATTCTGTTTCTGAGCCACCCCACACTGCATGTCAGCCTGCACGGCGAGCTGGTAAATGCACACATTTAGAGAGCCCGCCAGCAATTCAGTCCACTTAACTGGACTTAGTCCAGAGAATTTTCCAGCCAACTGGCACTGGGTCTCTAATTTACAGCTGACAAGCAACCTCCATAACTACTTCCAGGTCCTTAGTAGAACTGTTTAATGTCTACCTCTAACACACGAACCACCTGACTTCAGACACAACATTCAACAGCTTTGACCGCAGGGTGCAGAGTTATAAAATTTACAGCTTCTTAAGTTGGAAAACCACAGACGGACTGGAGTCTACCAACTGCCCTCTGAAGGAGGGGGGGTTTCAGTTTCTGCTTAGGGCACACAAAGTTAAAACAAAGGACACATTGAGTCATCTTGGGTAAACGCCTCTCTTTCTTTTGCTCCCCCTTTTAATTTTTAATGTTATAAATGCCTTCTATAAACTATAATGCCTATATATGCATTGTAAACTATAAATGCCTTCAGTTTTGTATTTTTTTTAATTTAAGGCCTTTATTTTTTTAATTTTTTAAAATACTTATTTGAGAGAGAGAGAATTGGAGGGGAAGGACAGAGGGAGAGGGTCAAGCACACACCATGCTGCACATGGAGCCCCACGTGGGGCTCGATCTCAGGACCGAGAGGTCACCACCCCAGCGGAAATTAAGCCACCCAGACAACCCTCATTTCAGGCCTTAAAAAAAAAAAAAAAAAAAAGTTGTCTGAATTCTCCCAAGTAAATCAGAGAGTTACAGATAGGCTTTAAGGACAGGCCTTTTAATTAACGTAAGCTAGAAAGCTTGTTTCTTGTCCTCAGTAACGTATTTGACTGCTTTGAAATAACAGCAATGCTTGTTGTAGTTATTGCATGCCAAAGGATTGTACATGCCTCGTCTCATTTAAAGTTGATAACGATATCATGAGGAAGACTGAGTGCTATTCTTCCCCCAGTACTCTAGATGAATAAACCCACGACAGGGGCGCTAGCTAGTTAAGTAGCAACACTGGGACTCAAGTCTCTGATGCTGTCTGACTCCAACACTTGACGTCTTCTCTCTTACCACACCCTTTCTCCAACTCTGAAACACAATGCCAGGGACCATACTTTAAAATACTAAAGATGGTACGAGCCATGGGAAGTATTCCACCACTGGGACTCAACAGTGTGCCATCGCATTTTACCTTGCGCTTTGGGTTCAGACCCGGCACTTGGATTTCTTGACTGTGCTAAGGTCTGGTTTAAGCATAGGTGACTTTTGATCTCCTCAATCTATTCCCCCCCGCCAACCCCGGGTTTATTTAGAGGTTTTACCAACCCCGCTGTTGTGACAACTGAAACAGGATAGGCTTTGTAGACTGGCCCTTCTGGACAAACTGTGACTTGAGTGCACAGGACCTCACATGTCGAGTAACACTCAGGAAAGGGACAGCTCGGTGGTGTGGAGTCATGTTTTTGTAAGGTGCTGTGATTTCTGGAAGCCCCCCGTGATGTCACAACTCTGCCCATTGTCTCTGCCTTCTTGTTTGCTTCCAGGCTGGAAGGACACACCCAGGGATCAGCAGAACTGTGACTGGGCTGGGCTCCCCGGAAATGCATCTATTAGGCAGCTTCAAAGGTGGGGGTGGACACCCTGAGCCCCGCCCTCATTCCTCGGAGTTTAATGAAGAGAAATAAATAGTGCTCTCCCACCCGTCACTCAAGTATTTGCCATGAATCAACTGGGGCGGGGGGTGGGGGGAGGAGGGGAGGTACACTTCAAATAGCAAATGGCAGCTTCTAGACAAATGAGGTGGCATCACAAAAGCTCCTCGGAATCATCCTCTGGAGCCTGAGGTCTCTCTCATCTGTTCCGAATTAATTCTCCGTTACTTCTTTGCTTCTTCTGGGTTTTGTGTCTTCGCTCAAGTCCGTGCTACTTGGCTAATCTCTCCCCGACGCTGGTTTGATCTTGAGGCACATCCTTCCCGAGGCCAGCCCCTTGAGGGGGGCAGAATTCAGAGGGCAGGGGCACAAGGCAACACTCCGGCCCATCCACCTGCTCCCTGCGGCCCCACCGGCTTGGTCTGCCGCAGTGTGGAGGAAATTGTTTATTAGAGCAATTTTCCCGAGATGTCTTTTTCTGCCTTGAAACTGGCCTGCGGCTCCCCGGTTTCTCACTTACCGGCCTTACAAAGAGCAACGGGCTTCCCAAGGGTTAAACATCCCTAGTGCCGCCTCACACGGAGGAGGAAAAAAGTCCTCAACATTCAAGAGAGCTTGTATTTTTAAGACTTTTTCAAAAAGGAATGAATGCCATCAAAACACAGGTGATCAGATTTCAGTCTTCGAAAAACAACCTGTGTTACCACGTCATCCTGAATCCTGTTTACCACGCAGAGATGAAGTGACTGTATAATGAAACACTCATGATGAATTTCCTCACCTTCCCTCCCACTGTGGGGTGGTTTGATTCAGAGTATGACTCGGTGGTTGTTGTGTGTGTGTGTGTGTGTGCGTGTGTGTGTTAGAGAGAGAGAGAGAGAGAGACAGAGACAGAGACAGAGACACAGAGAGATGGAGAAAGAGAAAATGAAGGAGACACAGAGAGGAAGTGGAAGAAAGAGCCAGAAGGGAGGAGAGGAAGAAGGGGGAAGAAGAAAAGGAGGAGGGACAAGATGCATCAACTAGCAAAAAGCTCACCTTCAGTCACTTCTAAAAAATGTGTCATTTCTAAGGGGACACCTTATCATGAAAAAATAAATCTTGTGTGCGTGTGTGTTTTAAAACATTCATTTATTTGTTTGGGGGAGAGAGAGAGAGAGAGCGTGAGTGCGTGTGGATAGCGCAGTGCGGGGGGGTAGAGGAAGAAGGAGAGAATCTCAAGCAGGCTCCATGCTGAACACAGAGCCCAATTCAGGGCTGGATCCCAAGACCCTGAGATCATGACCCGAGCTGAAACCAAGAGTCAGACGCCTAACCGTCGGACTGAGCCACCCAGGTGCCCCAGTTTTTTGTGTTTTTAATTCTTATTACCAAGGTCTCTTAAAACTGTATGTTAAACAGGCCTTTTGCATGGTGATTAAACAAAGTACAAAGTCCGTGACATTACATTTCTTATATCTCAACCTCAACATGGAAAAATATTAAGTTTTCAGCTACCCTCAAAAAGCCCGACATATATATATCTGTGTCAGATTAAACGACTATTTTTCGACAAAAGCATGTGTAAATTTCTACTCTGATGTTCAATTTTCACATTTCTGTGAAATTGTTCAAAATGTAATTCCTTACATAACAGACACACCCCCACACAACCAATCTAGCTACGTGGGGTATAGAAGTAACACGTTTAGCTTTTCCCGTGCTCCAAAAGCCAATAAAATGAACATAGTATGGTGCGGTCCATACATAATGTCCTAAAGACTTAACATACAAGCTGACTTTTCAATCCTTCAGATGACTAATGAACGCACTAGTTCAATGAGAAATTCTTTAGACTTTATGCCAGACTTACGTTGTTGGGAATATGTTGAATAGAAGAAATATGTGGAAGTTATCTAGTTTATAATAACTGTCTCTGTAGTGATCTCAGAAAGCATATGATTGCCAAATCAATATTGATTTCTTTTTTGTTGGTGTTTGTGTGTGTGTGTGTGTGTGTGTGTGTGTGTGTGTGTGTGTGTACGAGTGGTTTTTCCCTGAAGAATGCAGAAATTTAATACAGGGTCCTGAAAATTAGATCCTTTTCTTCAAGTCATTTACATGTATATGTATGAATATACTTCAAAATAAAAACTTGATTGATGGACTTAAATAATGCCTTAAAAATTTAAGGCCTAAGACAATCAGATAAATCCTTGATTACCCTTAGGAATTTCCCTTGGCCACCGAGGAAATCAATGGGGCCAGCTCTGTTTAAATTGACATCCACCTGTTGCAAACGTGGAAACATGTTGAGTCAAGGTTCCAGGGAGAATAAATGCTTGTAACAGAGACTGCATTTTAAATTGGGTGACTCAGTGATAGAAGTGAAGGTCTGTTTTCCATTTAGTTTAAGCTGAGCTTCCCTATGAAGACATTCTAGAAGGTTTCAACATGTAAAAAGAACCAGACGCAGAAGACACTTCTTTTTGGTGTCAGGCCATGTGCTTATTTCTTGGGATTAACTGACAGCAGTCAATTACTCCCAGGATTGCATAACCCTTGCCTTGCACTAAGCTACACCCAGAAAAAAACTGAAAAGATCTGGTAAATCCACAACCCTGGGAGGGCAAGTTGCTACTCTCCTAAATTAAGCTAAATCTGCTATGAACTAACTGGTCAGCAACTTCTTATGTGCAAATCATTCACTCTGGGAAAGGAAAGCATTTGCCTACATATTGATTCCTCAAATGTAATTTAGGAGATCAAATTTCAATCCTTTAAGTGCTAGTCACTCTACTTGAAACTGTACAGTTTTAAGACTAGTCCTAAGAGAGGATGAAATCCAGTGGTTTTTACAATGTGTACTGCAGAAGTTCAGACCTCTTCAGAGAACTTCAGATTACGACGGCGGTACGGGACAGAAGGGGCTGGAAGCTGGGGGGGTGGGGTGCGGCTGGAAGGAGGAGGCTGGCTTCTTGGTCTGTTACTCCTGACTGGTCAGAAGCTCTCCTTTCATCTGCTTTCTTAATATTATTATTATTTGAGTAGAGTTGACACACAATGTTATATTTGTTTCAGGTGTACAACATAATGATTGAACAAGTTTATTCATTATACTGTGCTCCCCCCGCACCCAAGTGTAGCCACCATCTGGTCATTTGTTTTATTCATCACCTGCTTGTATGACTTCTCCATTGGGAAAGAAGGTTCTACTCTTTAAGTGAATGAATACTTTTTAGCAATGGATGTCATTCATTCAATAAACATTTCGGCGGCATCTACAATGTCCCAGATATCATGCCAGTTTTGGAGCCTACAAAGATGAGCAAGTCTCCTTTCTGCTATTATGGGGTTTGGGATGATATAAAGGCACCTCAGGACACTGCCATAGGATATAATGCAAGACATGAGCTTAGCCTCATTTCTCACGTGAGAAGATTGGGACCCAGAGAGTTGAAGTGACTCACGCAAAGTGACACAGGGAAGGAGAGAGCCAACTATTTATATATAGATGTTCCCTGTTCTAACCCATGTTGCTTCCACACATACAACACTCACTCTTTACAGACTACAGTGTTTTGGCAAAATCATTTATGTCATAACCATTTGTGCATCTCCAATGCCTCAGACAGGACTGGGCGTAGAATGGGCACCCAATGAATGTTTGCTTAATTTTCTTTTTATCAGACATGGAAGAGAGGAAAACTGCTTTGAAGGTAGGTACCTAGATCAATACATACCATGGTGGTTGAAGATGGGAGCTAGCTAAGATATTGGGAGGACCTGATTAATACATACGAAGGAGAGAAACATTATCCAAACCCCAATGCCATCCCTATGTATTTTGGCAAGCATACCCTTCTGCTAAATTTTACACTATAACAAGAACTTAGTGAACATTCAGTAATTTTAAGAGGCCAAGAGAGAAAGTGCTTCCTTTCAGAGACTTATACTTTCTGTGGATGGAATAGCATTTTTCATTCTGGTAGGTTCCCACATTTTGATTCCAGCATCCCACAGGGCTGTTAAAACACATTCAACATTTTTATATTGGAGCGAACATATTTTTGGCTCCCAAAGTATTCATTTTGGTTCAATCCATAGCTGTATAGAAAGGCACGTGAACTTTATTTAACTTCCTTTAAAGAATCTAGCCGCGGATTACTTGGATACTGATGATAGTTTCATTTTGGAAAATGTACGTTATTGCTTATTGTGATTTTAAGTTTTAAAAAATCACTGTCTTCTACTGAGTTTGGAAAGGTATGAACATGTGATAAAAACTGACCAGATATTTGATGATGTCCCCGAGAGCAATAAAGTATAATTTAAATATTAAAGTTATTAACCCAAAGTCTTTTAAAAGATAAAACAGACATAATACTAGGTTACTAGAGTTTTCTTTCTTTTTTTTTTTTCAGCTCCTAACATAGCTGCAACTTTTGAATGAAACCATAACTCCTTTAAAAATACAAGCAAGGCATGTCCAATTAATCATACAAGTTTCCCTCTAGATTGTTTTCAGACAGGTCACATTCCTAAGATGTTAATTTAAGCTTTCGTTAAATCTATAAGTAGAATGAGTCCATAAAATAAGATTCTGTACAACAATAGCTCCACAAACGTGACTGTAACCTACTGTGGCAAAACTACGATCCTGTATTAATAGATATTTTCATAGTTCTCATTCTATCCATGTAATAGTAAGAAATTATTTTTAAAAGTACATATCTGGTTGAACCTAGGGACGACTTCACGTTTTTATAATTTTATTTAGAGCTAGCCAATATTTCTCCTTGCATTTTGACCTATTTTCAAGGCGGTGTCTGTATTTGCAAGGAGACAGGTGAGGGACCTGGCCAGTTTTGGAGAACTCAATCACCAGCTGAGGTCCTCCTTCCATTTCTCAAAAATAGCTCCATCAGGAAAAATTGAGGACCTGGTGAACACTCCAAAGATTTAGGGTCAGTCCGAGCTACCTAATATGGATGAGCGAGATAAGGAGTTATGTTTAAATTAAGCAAAGGATAAATAAAAATTCTTAGCTCCAGGCTGGTATAATGTTCGGTGACAATGTGTCAATTATCTGGTTAATTTGATCAACTCAGACAATGCCAGGGGATATTTCAGGTCCCAAAGATCAAAGCAAGAGGGAACTCTATTATTCTGCTTTGTTCATTCCATCATTTCTTGTCTTATTCTTTATTGTGGTTTTCCTGCAGATAATATATGTTTAATGGCAAACCTTAAATTACAGGCAGAATTGTAAAAACCTACTAGAGAAGCTTTGTGTTTAGGAACAAGACTAGAGAAACAATGACCAAAAAATGGTTGCTTGTCACGGAGTAGTCAAACACGTCTTTCTCCCCGGGAATGGTTTGCACTTTGTTCTGATCACCCGTGGCAGATGCCGTGAGAGGTACGTCGCCCCATTTCCTGACTGAGGCTGTTTTGCAGCCCCAGACCTTGGTTTGTGTACATTTTCTCAGAGGTGGATCAAAGGCAGAGGCAAAAGTAATGAAGCGTTGTTGCTCTAAATCTGATACCTTGCAAGCTAAATACACCTCTCGAGAGAAAAATATAACTTTCCTAAAGAGAAGGAAAAGATGTTTCCTGCTCAGATGCTTGATAGAAAAGAAAAAGAACATTTAAAAAATTTTTTTTGAAAAAATATCCAGAAATCTTCATCAGAATTCCATTTCTGTGCGTTAGGTTTAATGAAAGTGTAATTTCAGGGACCGGATCCATTGCTGAGCTCCCAACCACCCTCAGTCCAGTTTTTTTTTTTTTTTTAAGATTTTATTTATTTATTTGAGAGAGAGAGAGAGACAGAGACAGAGCATGAGCTGGGGGAGGAGGCAGAGGGGGAGGGAGAAGTAGGCTCCCGGCTGAGCAGGAAGCCTAGGACCAGAGATCATGACCTGAGCCAAAGGCAGACGCTTAACGGACTGAGCCACCCGGGGGCCCTTTTGGTCCAGTTTGATTTAGAGTTCCTGCTCTCATCTCTGAAATGAAAGAGTTAAGACGGTTGGGAGACTACTTCCTAACCAAACTTCTTTCTGAGTAAGTGATGGGAGAACTCTGTGGGACCTCCCAGCACACAGACTGAGGTGACAGGACTTGGTATCTCAAATGACAAGATAAGAGGAATTGAAATGAATGTAAGTCATGGTCACCATCTAGAACCAAGGTTGCAAACTCAAGTATCTACTGAGCCAGAAGTTCCCTGTTGCTAGGAGAAGTCCCAAATCTCTATTTTTATAAGCAATCACCTGATACTAAAGCATCTATCCATTTTGTTTCAGTGTTACACAGGTGTGGGGGCTGCATGTGGCTGGTGGTCATGAGTTTGCTAGCCACGGCCCGAGGTTTAGATTTTTACCAGTTTATTTATGTATTTATTTATTTTAAGCAGGCTCCACACCCACCCTGGAGCCCAATGCAGAGCTTGAACTCACGACCCTGAGATCAAAACCTGAACTGAGATCAAGAGTTGGACGCTTAACCAACTAAGCCACCCAGGCACCCCCTCCAAGATTTAAGACTTTTAAAAAATATATATGTGAAAAGTTCAGAAGGCAAAGTGATGAGAATGGTTACACCATTATGTGACAAGAACGCTTTGTAAGCCCTGAACTTGTCTGAAATTATCCTTATAATAACCCTAACACTTAGCTAGTATTGTCTGCCCATTTTACAAATGTGAACATTAAAGGAAATGGATGTTAGGAAACCTAACCTGGTAACTTGTCCAAGTTACACCGTTAGTTAAGAATCTGTCCTCTTAACCATATTAAGTATACAACATCTGACTTAGAATCGAAAATGACATTTTCCCCCCCAACGGTCTTCTACTCATCTTTCTTAGTAAATGTTTAAAGGCAGTGCCTTAAATAATAATCATTAAATTAAGCTATTGTTTCTTTTATTTGAGAAGAGAAGCATGACCGGACTGAGTGTAGACATCATGCTTGCAGATGGAGGAGCGCCCAGGTGGCTCAGTTGGTGAGGCGTCTGACTCTTGATTTCGGCTCAGGTCATGATCCCAGGGTCATGGGATCGAGCCCTGCATCGGGCTCTGCACTCGGCATGGAGTCTGCTTGAGACTCTCTCCTTCTCCCTCTGCCCCTCCCCCTTCCTCAAGCGCATGCTCGTTCTCTCTAAAAAAATAAACAAATAAATACTTGTAGTTGGAAACCATTCAGACTCCGGTTCAGTTCTGCTTTTTCCCTGTGTGCATTAGACAAGCCTCTTCACCTGTCTCTCCACTTCATTGTTTATTTTTCTTGCAGGTCAGCAAGGTAGGTTTTCTATCCCAATTTTGTAGGTGAGAAACTGAAACTCAGGAAGACGACCTTGGTTGTCTGGTAATCTCAGCTCTTAGCAAGTGGTAGCCCGCGCGGCTTCTACACAACCTGAAGCAAATCGACTGCTTCTAAAAGCAGTGATTGGCCCCGCTTTGCAAACAGAGAAAGCAACCTCAGAGACACGGACGCGGACAAGGAAAATGAACGCGTGATACTTGTCTTGCAGAGTCATCAGCAGATACACTGGCTGATTACTATCCATTAATTTTTCTTCTCTTACCTCTAAGGAAACAACAACCTACACAAGGAAGGTCGTTTGCGAGGAAACACCAGCGTGACCACACATCCCATCTGATTAAAACTCTCTCGGCATTCAAGCAAGTGTTCTTTCTACTCTATCATTCTACTGGTCCCAGGCCGGGTGACCGATGTGGTGAATAGCTACAGTGGTCTATCCAAATGGCCGACGCAGACAATATGGAATTATCTAAAACATTCCTACTATATTCCTTAGCGTTCAAGGCAGTCAAGGGCAGTCAAGGGCAATGCTGAGAGGCTGGCAACTAAATCTGAAAATCTGTGCATTCTCTTAGAGACCCACTGGACTCTTGCCCTCTTCCCCAAAGTGGAAAGCCTGTCTCTTCCTCTTTGCTCTTTGCAATTTAGCTTATTAGGAAACAAATCTGAACTAGAAGGAGAGGAGTTCTCCAAGCTAGCTCACTATAAATACAGCAAGAGGCACCGAGCACTAAACAAACAGAAGGGGCTTACTTCAAAGACCAGTGTCTCGTTGGTGGGTCCTGGTGCATACAGCCGTTCTGGGTGGTTGAAGGAGCGCTGGTATTCAAACACGGTCCCAGCAAAGGGGAACTCCCCAGGCCAGTCGATGCTCCAGCCCCCCGTGAGGTAATACTTCTGCCCCAGGCTTCTGACCGCAAGGTAACTGGAGGAGAGCTGCAGCTCCTGGATCTCAATGCTTCGGGCCCCCGCTGGAATGGTGACTACTGGATAATATTCTAAACGGGAAGAATAGAACAGTGTTTTCCATGTTGCACACTGGAGAAATGGAGCTAGCAATGCTCAGAGACATAGTGATGTCCACTTTTATAGAGTGGGGTTGTTGAATCATGAACGGACATCCATTTCTACTCTATGAAGTGCAAAAAACTGATCAATTACTTCATCTTCCCAGGGGAAGGAACGCCAGAGAGAAAGTGTGTGTTCCTTTCCCAAGCACGTGTTGTGGACAGGAGGGACACTCTTCTTCCTTCCAGAACAACCAAGGCCACAAAACTCAATAACGCTTTTAAATCTTTAATCCATTTGGAAGAAACTTAACAGCCATGGACCTCAATAGTGATATTCAGGAAACAGGGCTCTGGGTTTCATTTTACTCAAGATTCGTTTAGATAATTGCTCCCAATATTCATCTGGCATCGTGAGTGTGGATCACGATTCACATCCTGAACTGTAAGTTTCACCAAAATCTGATCTTTGTTTAACAAAGGCCTGTGGGACAGAGGACAAACAGCAAAATAAAAAGGCATTTGATGGACACATCTCAGAGTTGTATGTGTTGACGGAACTCCTCACACTGAGAAACCAGCCATCCTCCCTTGTTCTTGCAAGGTGTCAAAGCCATCATTCTGTGCGTGTCAGGTGAGCCAGTAAACGGCTCGATCACAGCCAGCTTGACAGAAACTTGTCAGCAGCAAAGCTACTGCAATGAAACGGCAGGGATCGCTTACCGTTGGCTTTATGCTGGTTGAGGTATAGGCCTTTATAAAACTTGCAAGTCGAATTATCCCCTTTGCAAACACCACACGCATCCAAAACTGCTTTAGAGCCAAGTTCATGATCGCATCCCACTGGCTGTGACAAAAGTAAAAAAATAATAACAATAAAGTGAGAAAAATCAGAAAAGCCAATGGCTATGAATAACCAAGAGATACATGGGGCTCTATCTTCAGAATATCTGGAAGACAGTACAGCTTTAGGGTTAAAGGCAGAGTCTCACATTTGGGGGTTCAAATCCCTCCTCTGCCTTTACCAGATGTGGGACTAGGGCAGTTACAGAACTCTTCCAAAGCTTGCTGAGACCCTTCATCTGGAAAACTGGAATAAAAAGTCACTGCTGCTACTAACAGCAGGTGATCTTACTTGGGCCAGCTCTCCTGCTGAAACAGAAAAATGCTGAGCCCCCCACAATCCCCAGAGCCCCCCACACAATGGAATTAAAAGGAAGACTAATTGGCAGGAAATAGGAGTACTATGTCAACACACACCTGTGAGGCTCTGACCATATAGTGAACATACTTAGCAAACAGGCAATGGAAGTTTACTACTGTTCTTTACATTCCTATTTAATTTTTGCAGCTACTGCGTGTAGTAGATACATCATCATCTCCATGCATACTTGTGGAGACAGGTGAAGAAGAGCTAATAAGAAGGTCGGAGGGGTCTTGCAGAACATCAGTGGGGACGTTAGAGATAGTCTGCACATCCAATTTGCAAACACTGGTCTTTTCCCCTAAGCTGTGTTTTCTCCAGATACAGAATCTCTTGTACCACTTCTCACAGTACACGTTTGATAGGAGGAAACACCAGCGTGACCACACATCCCAAAGCAGAAATGTCTTCTTACTTCACAAATCCCATCAATACACACGTCGTGTTTGTCTGGGGAGCAAGGAGTCCCATCTTTCACCTTGCTGGACATGGCGAAAAAAAATTCAAAGTTCTCAGCCTTGCAGTATAGTTTACATCGATCTGCCTCTAGAAGCAAAGAGATCAAGACAGGACATGATCAGGAGGAAATCACAGGAAAATGACATGATGGCCAAAAGGATGAATTAAGTTTATTTAGAAAGCTATCATGACTAAAATGGGAAATGTTACACAGTTTTGTATATGGGTGTGGGTGTGCATGCATGAATGCATATATATGTGCTTTTAAAAACAGGAATCTCGTTTGCAATTCAAATAAAACTGCTCTAACACAAAAATTTCATTTTTCTCATCCTTAGTAATAGCCACAGTACACACGATCGGTGGGTTATACAGCTCCTCTCCTTGGTTAGCAAGTATTTTAGGCTTTACAGGACTTACGGTCTGCTATTGACAATATATAAATGAAGGAGCGTTTCCGTGTTCCAATAAAACTTTATTTACAAAACAAACAAACAAACTGAAACTGGTCAGATTTGGCCCACAGGGCGTAGTTTGCTGACTATGATTGAGGACATGGATTACTTTAGATATTTATTCGGGTAGTTAAGAGAAAAAGTTTTAGGCACTTTGGGGGAAAAAGGGGGGGCATATGGTTCATGTTTATAAAACATATAGAGAATAATCATGTCAGGAAAAGGAAGAGGAAACAAACTAAACCTAAAGGCTAAAAAATGCAACTTTTATTGACCATAAAGTCCCTGAGAAGTTTCTGGTATCACAGGCAAAAAGAAAAAAAAAAAAAAAAACAAAAAAAAAACACTGTATTTCTACAGAGCTCTTGTTATCAGAAGGGAGTTATGCCAATTTCCCAAATACAAAGCATTCTTCTTGGCCAGTAGCTCCAGATGACATTTCTCGCGGGAGACCGTGCGTGGGCGACACCATACATCAGCCCTGACAACAGTTGTACAACAAACGTGTAAACAGTTTGCAAATCTCTGTGCTTCATAAAACCTCTTAATAAAAGACAGTCAAAACTTAAATGTGAAAGTACTTAGCTTATCATGATCCAAATATGCAGATGTGTCAATGGATTAAAAGTTTCTCCTTTACCTAGAAATCTCTTTTAATAGCTTTATTAAACACCTCCCAAATTTTGCATCGGAGGCTATGGAAGACATATCTATACCCTTTCTTTTCTCAGTCATGCCCAGGAATGAACAAGTTCTAAAAAGTTCAGTTTTACCCACAGAGGCTCCAGGGCAAGTTTCTCAACTGGTCTGTTGGAAACACAGAAGGGGGAAAAAAATCTCACTACTGTAAGACAAAGACTGTCTACATTTACAAATAGTCTTCCCTTGTTCTTCCCCAACCTGCATGAATGTCACCAGACCTTCAAATCATGGTCAGTGTTTCCCGATTCTAAGTCCGTATCAGAAGGAGAAGAGGGAGAGACAAAAGGTCTTAATTTTTCTGTCTCCTATGCTGGGATGGGGGCTCCCCAGGCTGGGTCTCTGTTCTACTCAGTGTAGCTCCCCCTGCATCTAGCAGAATGGCGCCCATGCAAGAAATGCTCAGTAAACATCCATTGAGCAAATGAATGAAGTAGCATGCTCCTTACTCAGTAAGGCTGCAATTAAATTAGTGAAAAACTTTTGAAACCAAAATATATTTCACAAGTTAAAAATTTATTTGCTTCACTGTCTCCTCATGTACTCAACACAGAACCTATTTAAAGGGTGATCACAACACACACTCTGTAAACACTGTGTATGAATGAAAGACATGATGTGGGGAAGATCAAGGAAACTCCAAGAAGACAAAGCAAGGAACAGAAGGGGAAGTGAGAAAGGAAGGACAGCAGGGTCTGGGGGAAAGGGCCATACATTAAGAATCACGGAATGACAGGAGTGTTCAACCAAGAGAAAAGAAACCTTCAAATGCTGGACTTGAAAGCAACTGCAGGTGTTCTATCTATCTGTCCCCAGGAACATGTTTGTGCAGTGCCCTTCCTAGATAATCGCTCAGTTCCTGATAGAATGCCTCGAGCGACGGAGAGCTGGCCACTCATAAAGGGGAAACAGGTCCATTATGGACAGTTGGTGCTTATTTATTCACTCATTCATTCTGAAAGTTATAAATATGTGCCAAGGGCTGTTCTCAGATGCCGGAGGTCCAAGCATGCTCAAAATGGACAAAGGCTTCATCCCGTGGAACATAAATTCTTGCGGGGAGAAAGATAATGAATAAGTGACTATATGATATGAACTCATGCATGGTTAAGAGCTATGAAGAACAAAGCAGGTTAAGGATTGAGAGAATGACAAGAAGGAAGGATATTCTGGGCAGGCTGGTGAGGGAGGCCTCCCTGAGAAGGGGCTGTGGCTAAGAAGTTCTTAGCCTTTGAACACATCCTGTCCTTTGAAGTGATTTCAAATAAATCTAAATCCTTTTCTAGTTATTACCTCTGAATTTTTGCAGGTACCTGGTTTCTTTTCTCTTTTTCTTGGTAAGTTTCTATATTATTCTACTGGAGAATTTTTTTTTAAATGAATGTATTCCCAGCTTTGTCACTGAAGTCCAAGAGAAATGAAAGACAAACTAATTTTGCAAGCACACATTTTTTTCCATAAAGCAAGAAAGAGGCGTACCATGAAGCATGACTTTAAAAAAATGGTTTAAAACTCATTAATAAACCCTGCACCTACTATCTCTTAGTGCAATTTGAAACACTGGAAATAACAAGGGCTGAGTTTCTATTTTAAAAAAAGAAACACGTACTAGTAGACACTTATAGATGGCTCACTGCAATTGCAGAATTTTCATGCCGGTCTCTCTCTGTGCTTTTGGACAACCAGTCATGAGCCGGAACCATACAGAGCTCCCGCGACGGCTGGGCGGGGGCTGGGCAGAGCGGCACTATCACTGTCATCCCCCTTGTTAGGCGTCGTGTGCGGTCTCTAACTCCGCTGGCTTCTCTATGGTCATTGACAACACGGGTTCTTTTTGAGCTTTTGCCCAGCTACGACCCTCAGTCTTATTTCCCACGAATTGCCACTACCGTCAGGTCTTCCCATTCTACCCGTGTGCCCTTGGGGCTCCCAGTTATCCTTTCTCAACAAGGATGCCTGAGTTTTGATAAAGCAAGGGAACTGAAATAATAGAAGGCAAACAACCAGAACAGTGACAGCTTAGTCTGCGAAGGTAACAGAAAGCGCATTAAATGTGTACATTATAACTAAAATAAATGTTTTGATACTTTGATAAAATAAAAACAATTCAATTTAAAAGGTAAAATACAAGCCACAACTTTAAGTAATAGTAAGTACTAGGAACCCAGTATGGAGACATTTTGAAATTCATGGCTATGAGTGTGTGTGTGTGTGTGTGTGTGTGTGTGTGTAATACCCTGCAAACAGGCCTTCCCATGTATCCCATGATATTCCCATATCATCTAACATATCAGTTGCTGAATATGGTGTCTCTATGGGGCATATATGGTTTCATGGGTTTTTGGTTTGGACAATTCATACCAATTTCAATTAACGTCCCTGGGAGACTTAATTGCTGAAATGTCAAAGGTAAGTTTCGAAACATAAGTACATTCCAAACACATGAACCCTTTGGCTTACAGATGTGGGGGACAAAGGGTTGTCTTGTGAAAAAAAAAAAGTATGGAAAAATAAACAAAACCTATGGAAGTGAATGAAAAACCGGGTCAGGACAGGTCTAGAGGATGATGTCAACATCGAAACTCTTTTATGGAGGCAGCGATTTCGTTCACATTGCTGTCCACAAAGAGTCATATTTGTTGGAGGTTTGGAGAGACCAAATTACCTTCCACTTTGGTATAGGGCTTCCACTGGTAGAACCATCCACGGAAAGGTTTGCTGTTATATTCTGCACACTGCTGGGCTCGGAAATCCAAGCTATTTTCATTACAAGGGTTAATATTGCACAGCTGATATATACGGCTAGAACCTGGACAGAACTTGCCACCATACTGAGGCCTAAAAATAAAATGAAAGAGCTTTAGTGTGAGCAAACAGAGGGCTCGTTATTAGTCATAAGCAATAATATGAGGGACAATCAAGATGAACATTATCAGAAGGCATGCGGTGTATGCAATCTATGACAAGAACGGAAATAATGTAGTATACGACATGCCATGTCCCTCCTTGTATCCATGGCAGGCAGAACCCATCAATCAGGGACTTGCTCTTTCTTTTCTTTCTTTTCCCAATATAGCCCCTGGGGAGGCATTACCACTGCTCAGCAACTGGAACTGCCATATTCAATAAAACAGACTTGTCATCCCTGATCCCAGTGTTACATTCTGGCTATTTCCTTAAAGAATGATGAGAGCATATTCTTGATGCTCCTCATGTTACCTGTTTTGGAAAATCTGTAAGTGCACCTAAATGTTCTCATTAATGTAGATAGATGTGTGTCTGTGTGCTACAAAGCTCTTCAAATGTGGACCCAACCTACTCCCCAGCTCTCCTCCCACTTCTAACCACACCCAGCTTCCCTACAGTATGTCATCCACCTGCTGCTATGTAGAAAGTCAGGACACCGAAGAGAAAGAGCAGAAAGCCCCATTTGCCATGTCCTCCCATCTGGCTCTGTCAATCATTGAGCCAACGTTCTGATTATTGTCTGACTGTTGTATATTTTACTCTAGTTGATCCTAAACTGTGAACAAAAATTCCCTTGTTTTCATCTGCATAATCACTTTTTAACTTTGTAGGTGGCCTACTCCTCTCCTGCCAAGCACAATGGGAAATGGATTTCCAGAGTAGGGAATCCCATTAGAACATAAATAATTATGATCTAATGGCCAGCTCTTTAAGCTCTTGGTAGGTAGACTGCAAAAACCAGAAAGCAATATAAAGAAAAAAGGAGCATAAACCAAAACGAAAATGACCAATAACAGCTTATCCAGCTTCTTACAGGCACAAAGCAATTGCTTTTTCTCATGCTCACTTTTTTGTGCTTTTCTCCAAAGGCTAAAACCCAACTACGGATCATCTCACACAAAAGCTCAATGCAAACATGTAACATGAAAGAAGCCTCCAGGTTAATAAATTTATGTGATTAAAATTCCTTGTCTCTTTAGGAAGCACAAGAATGCTATAAAACACCCCTGGATTTGCTTCAGCATATTTTATCAAATCCTCGTGCAACTGCATGCTAAGATGGATTCAACAGAAACGGGAAGGGTCACAATGCCAGAATGAGATTTTTTTGCTATTTCAAAACACTCTGGAGCAACTACTTAAACATTCAGCAGCCATTGTGCTGGATTAAATCCCCGAAGACTTCTTAAATCATTATCTGAAAAGTGCTTAGAAAAACCTTAAAGGGCCCTACAATAGCTTTACTATTCCTGGTCATTTTTACAAGGCATATTTAAAACTTTCTTAGTTGAAGATGTTCTGTCTGCAATTTTACAAATAGCCTTCCTTCAGACTCCTCAGATTCGATAAAGCGAAAGAGGACCACATGTGTTACTTTTTCAACTCGGAAACCGTAACACAGAAAAGACCTCGAAACTTCCATAGCACCCCCTCATTTTGTAGATGAGGTGAAAGACGGATGAGAGAGCTCATAAAACTTGCCAAGTGAAGATCCCATAGCCAGCCAGAGACAGGGCACAGTTAAGCCCCCTACCTTCGACTCCCCGGGGCTCCTTTCCCTGAGCCGTGCTGCCTGCATTTAGCTGAGTTAGGCTGCGGGGGCCGGCAGGGAAGAGGGAGACAGTCAGGCACAATGGTTAGGGAGCTGGCCTTTTATAATGAGGCCGGTCTGGATTTAAATATTCTCTGCCTCTTCCCAGCTTATCTTTAGGCAACTGTGTTTAACCTCCTAACCTGTAAAATGGGGGCAGTTGTGATGATTAACAGTGTGATGTTTGTAAAGAATTTAGGGCTGACAAAGTACGGAAGCAGTCCACGTGGCCATCAGTAGGTGAATGGATCAAGAGATGGTATATGTACACAATGGAATATTATTCAGCCATCAGAAAGAATGAAATCTTGCCATTTGCAATGACGTCCTGGATGGAGCTAGAGGGTGTTGTGCTAAGGAAATGAGTCAGTCAGAGAAATACAGAGAAATATGATCTCACTCATATGTGGAATTAAAGAAATAAAGCAAACGATCACAGGGGAAAAAGGGAGAGAGACAAACCGAGAAACAGACTCTTAACTCTAGAGAACAAACTGACGGTTACCGGGGGGAGGTGGGTGGGGGATGGAGGGCACAGGGAATGGGGATTAAAGAGTACATTTGTCATCATGAAAAAATAAAATGATAAAAAACAAAGGTCACAAAATAAATGAGATATGATCTTCAAAAAAAAAAAAGAATTTAGGGCTGAGTCTAGGGCAGAGTTAACACAGATCAATCATAACTTTAAGCTGTTTTCTGCTTTTAATGACTGGCAAGAATTTGTACTTTTCCATCAAATCCTCAAATACAGGTACATGTTTCTGCAGCTGTCAACAAAAGTCTTAGGATAAATTGACAGAAAATTCTACCATGACATCTTTTGGGGTAACAAGATTAAAAACAAAAAAAATATAAACAGTCAGAAAACAAATGTCCCAGTAGGGGAGCTCTGTTAAAAAAAGATAGCCAGGGGCGCCTGGGTGGCTCAGTCGGTTAAGCGACTGCCTTCGGCTCGGGTCATGATCCTGGAGTCCTGGGATCGAGTCCCGCATCAGGCTCCCTGCTCAGCGGGGAGTCTGCTTCTCCCTCTGACCCTCCCTGCTCTCAATGTGCTCTCTTTCCATTTCTCATTGTCGCTCTCTCAAATAAATAAATAAATAAAAATCTTTAAAAAAAAAAAAAAAGATAGCCACACACACAGACCCAGACTGACTCCTGGGTCCCTCCAGATTTCTCAATAAGAACGTATGAGGGGGGCGCCTGGGTGGCTCAGTTGGTTAAGCGACTGCCTTCGGCTCAGGTCATGATCCTGGAGTCCCGGGATCGAGTCCCACATCGGGCTCCCTGCTCAGCAGGGAGTCTGCTTCTCCCTCTGACCCTCTTCCCTCTTGTGCTCTCTCTGTCTCATTCTCTCTCTCTCAAAAAATAAAAAAAATCTTAAAAAAAAAAAAGAATGTATGAGGGGAAGATCCAGAAATCAGTGTTGTTTTTTTTTTTTTTTAAGCCATACTTGGTGATTTTGATAATCACCTGAGCCTGGAAATTACTGGTTAAAAAATGGGCCAGAGATTTAATTCAACTATTATTCTAGAGCTATGACTCTAGTGGCATATTATTTTTTTCTCAAATAGACTTGCATTTTAGGAAAGTTCTAGAACGCCTTTGCATCTTTCATTTTCACTACTTAAATTTTTGCGATTAATTTTTTTGAACAGACTTTATAGAAATTCCACTAGGCTCCTTTAGACTGTAATAAGCGAACAGTCATGGAACCAGAAGGAATGTCAGAGGATTAAAGGTGTGGGCCCCTGGTCTGACTCTACCACTACCAGCTTGGTGACCCGGGCAAAGACTGCTGCTCTGGGACCCTCCGCCTGCCCTGGTTACTCATTCGCCAAATAACTGGATCAGACAACAGGGTGCAACTCATGCATCTGTTCTAGGTAGACTGGGAGGGAAGGCCTGAAGAAATGTTTCGAGGTTCCTGAGGCATAGTAAGGCTCAGTAGAAAACAGAGCTTCTTTCCATTAAAAATATCCACCTCAGGGGTGCCTGGATGGCTCAGTTGGTTAAGCGTCGGACTCCTGGTTTCGGCTCAGGTCATGATATCAGGGTCGTGAGATGGAGCCCCACGTCAGGCTCTGCGCTGAGCATGGAGCCTGCTTGAGAGGTTCTCCCTCTCCACCTGCTCCTCCCCCCACTCCCATGCTCTCTCTCTCTCTCAAAATAAATAAAAATGAAAATGTCTACCCTAGACATGGGAAAAAGAAGCGCCATATGTGTGTGGTACCAGTGATTCCAGAACCAGATAACCTTCGAACATTTTTAAAGGTGAAAAGCTGGGTAAGTCCACGAATCAGCCAGGAATAGTTCATTTTTATGAAATAAAATATGTTCTGGGAAAACCATCATTATGTGAAATAAAAGCTCCTACTGCTTCTCACAGGAGAAAATGAAACTGGTTAGGTGGAATAATGTGAACACACCAAATGTTTGAACTGAAGCAAAGAGAAATCAGTAATTTAAAATGAGGGGGGGGAACCTCAGTTTTACCACAACAAGGTGAAATAAGAACAGAGAACAACTAATTCAATTGCCTTGGGACAACTGCTCATGTACTTGTTTTATTTGTGAGGCATAATTAAAGTAAACAGTATCCCAAGGAGCCTTAATCATGTTGAAAATGATAAAATGGCACCAAATGGAACTACATTAGTGATTCTTATTAGGCATTTCTGAAATTACAGTATGATCTTTCCATGAACAATACCCTATTATAATGAGAGTTCTCAATCCCACAGATATGAGAGAGGTTTTAGTTTAAATCTCAGGGGTGTCATTCACGCATGTTACCAGCAGAGCTATTAAATTAGGTAATCTATTTATTTCTTGGGAAAATACTGAGCTGTAAAATGCTGTGATGTATGAAAACCAGATCTGTGAAATGGGCTGAAAAAATGAAAATATAATGATTTTAAGAATCCTACCCAAGATATGGGCTACTTTCAAAGTATGAGGAGGGTGGTTTTAATAGTCTGATATAAGCTGGAAATGCATCACAAGCCTGTCTACCACCACGCCTAGTTACCAGATCGGAATAAACCAGTGAGTTTCACCTGGGGATGGCTTTGCCCACTACAGGACATGCTACAGTCTTGGGACATTTTTGGTTATCAGGGGGCTGTCGGGGAGGGAGCGCCATCCTACTGGCATCTAGTGGGGAGAGGTCAGGGCTGCTGGTAAACAGCCTGCCATGTCCTGGACAAACCCCCTAACAAAAATTTTCCAGCCCAAAATGTCAACAGTGTCAAAGTTGAAGAATACTGTCAGCCTGAGATCCCAAAGAGCACCTAGCAAACCCTGGTCAAAGTGTCTTCTGACCCTCTCCTAGTTGGGAACAAACCGGCCGCTTGATCCAGCTCAGGCTGCTGACGCAGATAAAACACCAGGCCCCTTTTAAATTTTCCTTCTGCTCCAGTTTATTTATTTTAATTCTTAATCTACCAAACATTTATGCGATGCTTCTAACATGCCAGGCACTTTGCAGAAGCGCTTTGCAAACATTAACTCAGTGGATGTAGGTACTCCCCTTAGTCCATTTTTTACCAGTGAGGCATCTAGAGCAGGGAGAGAAAGTTGTCTATGGCTACAAAGCTGGAGAGAGGCAGGGCCAGGAGGCAAACCTAGGGTTCTGGGCTTAGGAGCTTGCGCTCTTGACCTTCATGCTATACCACCACTCAGTGCTGTGAAGTGAAATCCCTAACTTCCAAGGACCCCTCACATTCTTCTCTCTCTACCACATTCTCCAAAAGTCCAGTTTCGTCAGTAAGGCCTCCCTCCCCATTCCCCTTGTTTTGGAGGACCCATCCTCCGCTAGCCGGTACTCCCACTCGAGTTTAGGACGAAGGTGATAAAAGCCACACAGACCCCGGATCCTTTTGTTGAATGCCCACTGGAGAATCCCTGGTAGGGGGCATTCTACAGACCCCCTTCTCATCCCCCCAAACCTTCAGAGGTGGCATTACTGTCTCCACCTTACACATACATTCAAGCTCAGAGTTCAAGCGAACTTCCCGAAGTCACATAATTAACAGGCGGCAGACCCAGGATTTGCAGTCCCATCTGGCTCTCAAACCGGGGCTCTCTACATCCCTGTGCCAATCAGGGAGTATGCATCTCCCGCGGGTTGCACACGGGGATAAGAGCAGAGGAAAGGAACATAAAACCGCCTTTGTTTTCAAAGAACACAGAACCCCGGTACGCCCGGGGCCAGAGCGTGCCCACAGGTGACCACAGGTCAGTCTCCCATCTGTAGATGCTGCGATTAGTCCTCACTGTGTTCTGTTTAAAGAAAACGGAATTTGTCGTCAGTATCTTAACAGTCGGGAAATTTCACACACATTTTTTTTGGATTTCTGGTTTCTCTTGAAAAGTCAGGCAGATCTGTCACCACGTGTTGATGTACATTCCTGCAAGGCAAAAATTAGCATACTTTCTCCAGTTCATCAGTTTGACACACACACACACACACACACACACACACACACACACACACACACA
>NW_027397108.1:1767608-1879815 GCF_003265705.2 Callorhinus ursinus
ACACACACACACACACACACACACACACACACACACACACACACACATATTCCACTGGCCAAGCTTCTCTGCTCCACAACACAGGCATTGGACTGTGTGACCGTGTGGCTCAAATTTAGATTCAGAAATGAGCTCGGGCTATCACTTGAGTCTCTGATCGTCCTAGTCACACTTACATAGAGTAGCTCCTTTGTTGTTTTTGGGTTTCTGACTGTCACACCCCCACCCCCTGCCCAGGGCCTGTAGCTTGTATATGCAAACAGTAAAACCCCAGCTTGTTTGCGATTCACCGGAGGGAAGGAAACTGCACTTAAAAACCAGTACGTAAGCAAAACAAAACCCAAACCGTACATTCTTGCCTTTTATGAACATGGACTTTCTTTGGAGCCTTACTTGGGGTTATTGCAGTGTCTCTCTTGATACTTGACTCCGCCACCACAGGTTCGCGAACACTCTGACCACTTGGACCAGGCGGACCACTGGCCGTGGACGGGCCGGGGGCCATGCTCCCCAAACTTCACACACTGGCCTTGCCGACACCACTGTAAAAAAAGAAGGTGTGACACGTTTCCTGTCAGAGTCCACGCAGGGACAGGAAGGAGAGGCAGTCACCTGCGCATTAACAGAAAAACGAGTGCGTCGGCAAATGGGAGAACCCAGGACACCTTGACAGGTTCCTTGGCCGGCTGCACTTTACTGACACCGGGTTACTCTGCATCTACTGTGTGCGTTTTGGAAGGCTGACATCTAGGGAGGGGGCATCTGTCACCAGCAGGCAAATATCGTATGCTTTGTGAGCTGTCGAGGTGAAATGTTCAGAGATAAGATTCCACCCAACAGCCAAGGGACTCAGTGCAAGCACAAGGACAAAGGAGCCTCCCCCAAAATCTAGAAACAAGGCTGCTTCGAGAACAATGTGGATCATTCACTCAGAGAGAACCGGGTTTTTTTTTTTTTTTTTTTTTTTTTTTTTGGTATGAACACAGAATTTATCATTCTGATGATCTTACCATAAAAACAGATACAATTATGCAGACATTTTCGTTTAACCCAAACCATCCCTGCGGAGCACTTCTTATGAAGCCCAATCGTTCTCAGTCCAGGCCAACCGTGCTTGTAGATAACATCCTTTGACCTTTTTGTCTGTATGAAAGGTCCCTGCTCCAGACCCTCGGATGACTTTGAGCTCTCCTAGTGTCTTTTATTAGGAATTAGCTCTGGGTCTTTCATTTGCTAGTGCTCTGATCGAGCCAGGACGAGAACGGTTTTCCTCTCCTTTTGTTTTCTTTTGCAATACATTCCAGGCTTTGCTGGTCATCTCTGTCCTTGGGGCTTGCATTAGCCTCTGGTAGTGGTTTTATTCCTGTGGTGCTTTTATTATGAGCAAGTTCTGCATGACTTAGTGTAATTGCACACTTTCCTAAAAGCCTCCACAGTGAGATCCAACGGACTGGGGTTTGGACCATGCATGCCGGGTTCTGCCGAGGAGTGGGGCTTCAGTTACAGAATTAGGGGGAGGTGGTTTGACTTTCAAATCTTCGCTTTCCCCCTGGGATACATTTGGCTCCTTGGCTGTTTATTGCGTGGCGAGTGCACTTTGCCCAGATCAAGATATTGCTTCCTTTCTTCAAATTCTTGCCGTGTGCGGATTACTTATTGTGTTTTTCATTTGTCTTTTCCCCGGGTTAATTGCCATTTCAGAGTTTGCATGAACTCCTGTAACACCATTGAGCCCTTTTAGGGGGAAAGCAATTGGTCATTAGAGGATCTGGGCCACTGCGAGCAGCTATCAGAATCTTCCTGACCAGGAGTCCCCGGGACTGTCCTGGCTGACCTCAGTGGCAGACACAAGATAAGAGCCAACAGCAAGAGCAGGGGCTGTAATTTATGAAGTTGCTCCTAGGTGCCAGAAACAGTGCAGGCAGGGGGAGCGGGAAGACTTCCCGTGCACTTTCTAACATAATCCTCCCAAAGCGCTAAGGAGTTAATAACTATTTTCTGGATGAGAGGAATTCAGCAAAGAAATACTAACAGAGCTACCCAAAGCAGCCACATGGCTATAGCTGAGGCTCGATTTCAACTCACCAAAGCTCCTCAACAGGATATGTATCCTTCTCGCCTCAGAGGCAAAGGCTCCGCACCCAACACCCCTCCCCCCCACATAGGTCTTAACCCAAATTTCTTTTTTTTTTTTTTTTTAAGAAATATGATTTTTAGATCTGTTCCAAACCTTCAATTAATTTAACTTTCTTTTATTTCAGGATTCATCCTAGTACTGGCTTAGGTTGCCAGAAGATTGTCTCCTCTGGCTTTTTCATTCAGTATAGAAATCAGAAGTAAATACATGAATGCACACACACACACACACACACACACACACGCTCTTTGGATCTCATTGCAGAGGCTTTCAGGAAAGTGTGAAGTTATTCTAAGTCATGCAGAACTTGCTCATAATATACATATTATATATATATGTGTGTGTGTGTGTGTCTGATTCACACGCACATGCATAATATACATTTATAAAATTCTACATATAAAATTGTATCTATCCATACATGTATAGATATGCCTTTCTTCTAATTTCAAACTGAGTGGCTGTAACTGGCCAGACACCTTTTATGACCAACAGAAAACATAAGCCTTTCTCTTCTTGCACATGTAACTAGATAAACGTATGTGCTTTTTCACATCTTCAAATGTTTACTGAACATTCATGGTCCAAATATCACTGAATGACCAGGGACTAGAAAGATATGGGGAAGAATTCAGCTAGGTTCCAGTTACAAAGGAACAAAACACAGAGTAGTCGCTACTCTGTAGGACACTTGATATAAAGCATAAGGCACGGTCCTGGCCTCACGGAGTATATAGTCTAATGAAGAGCTGGTTCCATCCCCTAGAGGAGGAAGAGTCCGAAAACCTTGCATGTGGATGCAGTAATAATTAAACTGGAGTGATGATGGACAGAACTCATCTGAATGCTTTCTGCTGAGGGGGACGCCTTCCCCCATTCATTCAAGGGCATTCCCCCAGTATTTAAAACTGCAGTCTGGTCTTTTAAAATAATGAGGTTGGGAAGTGGCATGAGGACATCTGTTTTCTAACTTCTGGACCGATTTGTCTCAGGTTACAGTAAATAAGGCTAATCCAGAGGCATTTTCATGCCCATGGAACTACATCCCTGGTGTAGGTAGGTAATAAAAACTTTAGCCCTATGCCACTTGGCACTTACTTTCCTTGCTTATTATATCAATCTATTCTTGTACATCCCTCTTATATTTAATGCTGTTGCATTCATAATGAAAAAACACCCACTAATCCTCGAGTTTCAAATCCTAAATTTTGATGCTCTAAAAATAAAAATGACGGGGCGCCTGGTGGCTCAGTTGGTTGAGCGGCTGCCTTCAGCTCAAGTCATGATCCCAGGGTCCTGGGATAGAGTCTCTAGTCAGGCTCCCTGCTCAGCAGGGAGTCTGCTTGTTCCTCTCCCTCTGCCCCTCCCCCCCAACTCATGCTCCCTCTCAAATAAATACAGTCTTTAAAAAATAAAAATGACTTGAGCAGTACTTATATGTTCAATTATTTCACTATTTTGCCTCATCACACCTAAAACATTCCATGCCCATTTTCAATGAGCATCCTTAGTGGAATTTCCTAAGACAGGCACTTCTGAAGGAAAGTTGCAAGTAATACCTCAATTTAAAAAAAAAAAAAAATATTTTCTTTAAAATCAAAGAGTTAAAAAATTTATTTTCTTTAAAATCAAAGAGTTAAAAAAAAATCACATCCCAGCATCCATCTTGGTGTACCCACTCACTGTATTTCATTCTAATAAGTGCACACCTAATCCCGGGCATCGACAGCAACTCAGGGCTTAAAGGAGGTCTGTTTAAAAAGAAAGTCCGTGTTATTGGCTTCTGCACAGGTTTCCCCACTGGACTGGGAGTTCTTGAAGAGATAAAACTGAATTTTATTCATCCTTGTATCCCCAGAGCCTCCTGTCTCTGATATCTAGCAGTCAGTAAGTTATTGTGCAATTGAATTCACTTTAAATGACTAAGTCTTCTCTACCGGCTCATGCTGCCTCGAGAGAGCCAGAAGCAGAGATCAGAGATCCTGGAGCATCTCCATGCTCCCCTCTTTCATAGCTCTTGATCATGATTTTCCAAAGGAATGCACCAAATCTGGGTCATTTACTGCTATATCAAGTGCACCTCTCCCTCCAGATGCTACTAAGAAAGGAGAAAAAAACCCAGAAACTATGAATGTTCTTCCTTCAAAACACAGATATCTTCCAATACTGGAGATGGTTCTGAGCGCTGACCACACTTGCTGGCTAACGGCTTTCTGGTACAACCGACAGTGAGTGATCCAGCTTACCCTTTGCTAGGAGTCCCTCTAAGTGATGGGACTCCACTGAGCATGTCAGAAACTCAGTGATGGGTCCTGTGAGGTGAGAAGTAGAAGCCTCGTATGGGGGGGACAGTCCTTCCTTTGCTACTAAAGGGGACATCTGCTCCCTGTAGCTTCTCTATACTAAATCAAGTTTAAAAGGCAAACAGTATACAATGAAACCTTCCACCTTGTTGAAATATTTCATCTAAAAATGGAAACCAAAGTCAGAAAAAAAATCATCATAAACAATTGAGCCAACTCGGTGATATTAGCATTGAGTTTTTATAATAGCTGCTACATAATGCTGGTGGATTTAAAGACAAGTCAGAAAATGTATGCGGCCAAGGCATTCCATTCTGAGGTCCCAGTACAAATAGTTTGTACGATGGTTTGTTTCTATGTGTTATCGTGTTTCCAGAACTAAAAACTAACACGTATGCAGTTTACCATACTCAAGCCACAAACGGTCCCTTCCGCTGCAGGCATAAACTTGGTCTCACACCTGTGGCCCACTCGATGGCACCAAAGAGACTTGCAAATGTCCTGAAAGGAAAGAAGCAGTTGGTGAGGGTGTTGATAGAATAAAAATGAAAATATCCAAAGCTTTTGTACACAATATTGTATCTTGATGGGGAGGTCGTAGTAGTTCATTTCAGGACCATTGGGCTTGAAACTAAGAGACCTGGTTTGTAATAATCACCACCACCACCACCACCACCAGTGAAGCAGGAGAGGCCAAGACTGGAATCGAGCACACTGGATTCAGATCCTTGCTCCAGAATTCCGGGTTCCACGCCCTGTGGACGGACACGTTCTAGAAGTCTCTGATGTGCAGTTTTCTCCCCTGTGCAAGCAGTGATAAAAGCAGCTCTTGCCTCTCCAGTTGGTTCTCAAGGATAAATGGTGTGAATGATCACCATCATCACCTTCCTCTTCTTTAGTAATTTTCAAGCATTTGGACAATTCTTACACCATGGAAGAGTTTAACTCCCACACTAGACTGTGGTAGGCAGAATACTGCCCCCCCACCCCAAAACGACCACATCCAAATCACTGACACCTGTAAGTTTGTGCAGTTACATAGCAAAGGAGAATTAAAATTGCAGTCGTAATTAAGGCTGCTCATCAGTTGATCTTGAGATGGGGAAACTATCTTAATTTTCCAGATGGGCCCAAGATAATCACGAGGGGCCTTAAACAGGGCAGAGGAAGACAGAAGAGAACCAGAGAAAGGACAGTGTGAGGAGGACGAAGGGGGATATTGCTGCTTTGAAGATGGGGGAAGGGGCCATGAGCCAAGGAACATAGGAGGCTTCTAGAAGCTGGAGAAGGCAAGAAAATGGCTTCTCTTCTGGAGCCTCCAGAAGGAATACAACCCTGCCAACACTTGATCTTAGCCCAGTGAGACTCATTCCAGATGTGTACCTCCAGAACTGTAAAAAAATAAATTTGTATATTAAGTCACCAAGTTCATGGAAAGTTAGAGCAGCCATAGGAAACTAGTACTGTTACTAACCCCATTTAGTGTTGGACACTAAACTAATTCCCCGTACTAACTAATTTAGATGATGGGACTGAGCAAGCTATTGACACTTTCAAAGCCGCCAAGTCACACACAGCTGGTAAGTGGCAAAGGCAGGACTCACACTGGCCTGATTCCAGCCAGAGTCCTTGACCACTGCTCTCTGGACCTGGATTTGCCATTAAAGGAAGTTGGAAAGCTCTCAACCTCTCTGGGCCTCAATTACCCATCTACAAAGTGAGGGGACCGAACCAGATTCCTTCCAGCTCAAACAGCGGAAGTTGCCCCTCAGAATTATGTCACTAAGAGAATGTCAAAATCATGAAATGTCAAAATCATTCCATTTTGTTTGCCGCGTTCTGTTTACTGGGATAGATGTGTGAACACGTACAATTTGGGGGAAAACATTAACAGCAAGGGAGGAAACAAAATGACTTTTGTGGTCACTTGGTGTGGCCCTGAAAATTCCATGAACTGGACACCCAATTCCCCAAGCCTTCCAGTTGATGTAGATTTCACAGTGACACAATATGGCAAGAACATGCTCAGGAGTTATTTCACAAAAAAAGTTTTCCACAGAACCAAGAAGAGGAAATACATGGAAACCAGAGAGATGTGCAGGGAGCCCGATCGTGTAAACCATAAAGTCCGTCCCCCCCACAAAATGGAAGGATGTTCAGGACGCTGCTGGGGACTACAACCCACCCATGGCCCCAGACATGTACCACACATGCCATCATTTGAAAATCACCATTTTCAAATCTCAAAACAGCTCCTAAGACACGATATTTCAGTGTTTCCCGTAGACATGGACCTGCCACTGACATTAGTAGAAAGCACGAGGCAGCCTGCCAACAAGTGAATCAGCTTCATCATCTCTGTGTGCTCTCCCTCCATGTATCACCCTGGGCCTGAGGGGAACAACTTAATGTGGAAAAAGACAGTCGACATCAAGATGGAGAAAGGAGAGGCAACCATTAAAACCTAGCCACAGTTAGAAAGGCTTTCAGGATTAAACTGTTTCCCTCCTGACAGCCAGCGAGCAGCCATAACCCACACCCGTCGCCTATGTGGCAGCCACTGAAAATGACCCTGGGGCAGACCCAAGCAAAGGAGACCCGGATTCCATAGCCAATGCCAAGCCACAGGGTGAAGGAGAAGGGGCAGCTGGAGAAGACTGGGAAAATGAGGCAAAACACAAAAACACAGGATTCCAGAGTGAAATCAGACAGGCTGTATGAACATGTTATTTCTTTTGTGGTGAAGTACATAAGTCAAACATAATTATAGCCAACTACATGCTTTGACGACCATGAGAGTCTTCTGAGAAAGCTCCCTTGCAAAGTAAACAGAAATGAGAGTTTGTACTTTTTTGCTTGCTCTTCCCTCTTTTTTTCTTCCAACATATTCGACTAACTTTTCCTTATCTATAATTCCCTAGACTGAAGTCATAATTTAAGGGAAAAAGAAATAACCACAGAGACTCCAAGGTCTCATGTTGCCTGCATGTGATTTTTAAGGAGAGTCTCGATACTAGGCATTACTCTGTCCTATCACTTGTTGATCATGTTGTCCTGTTGTGTTCCCAAGATTCTGAAGGACGCCCCTCCAAGCAAAACCCAACGTGCTAAAAATGTTAATGGTTTCTGCAAATTGAATTTTATAAAGCACCGAACACATCCAAAACAAAATTCCCCATCTGTCCCCCCAAACCTGTTCAGCCTCTTCCAGCTCATGTTATGACACCTCCGTACTTCTGGATGCTCAAGCCAAAAATCCTAGAGTCCTCCTTGACTCCTCTGTCTCTCTCTCCCTTCCTTGAGGAGGGATGAGAAGGGGACAGAGGCAAAATCCTCCACTTGATGAAAATGGGAGTGCTAAAGAAATGTTCGTTTTAGTTACCATGTAAATTCAGCACATGATTCCTGGGTCTCTACCACCACGGCAGGTACACGCTATGTATTTGCCACCCACTGAGGTAAGAGGCACACCTGGTCAGTTATAATATGGCACCACAAGTTTATGATGGTCCACAGAGGGTGCAGACGGAGGCCGGGTGAAAGGAATGTTTAAATCTCCTTGGGGGAAATAAGGAGGTACCACTTGCACTGAATCTCCGACAACAGTAAAAGATGATTAGGTATTTGTCACATGCGTGACCAGGCAGCATTCTAGGGTGGGAAGCATGTCTACAAAGGCTTGTAGACATGAAAGAAGGGACGGTATGAGAAAATACAAGGACATCAACACAGTTGGAACATAAATCCATGGGGGAAGTTAGTAAGAGTTGAAACCTGATGTAGAAAATTTAGTAGATTGCAAAGTAGGTACAATTTACTAATTATATTTAGATTTAGATACTAGGAAGTTTCTCCTTATTCCCCATTCTTTTATCCCAATGTCAAGTTCTTTTTTTTTTAAATAGTATTTAAAACCGAGATATAACTGACAGGTAACACTGTATTAATTTTGGGTATACAACATAATGATTCAATATTTGTATATATTACAAAAGATCAGCACAATAAATCCAGTTAACATCTGTCTCCATACACTGTTACAATTTTTTTCTTGTGATGAGGACTATTAAGATCTACCCCCCGCAACTTTCAAATATGCAATAGAGTACTAACTATAGTCACCATGCTGTACATTGCATGTCCTTGACTTATTTTCTAGAACTTTGTATTTTTTGACGTCCTTTATGCATTGCAATGTCAGATTCTTGAAAGAAGAAATACATGCCCATCCTACTATTTCTGATGTGCCTTTTCTTTTGAAGGAAGTGTTCTCTGAGGTGATGGGTGCGAACATATTTACTAGAATTCAAATGCCTTCCCCGTAATTCCTGTTCTGCTTCAAGCCCTCTTGGTGCATCTGTAAATGAACATCTACGGAGCTTCTGCTACCTGACAGTAACTGCCGGCTGCTGAGGTAACAGAGTATGGGCTGCTTGCTGCTAACTTAGTAAAATAAGGGGCTTCGGAAACACTGACCAGAGTCTTCCAGAGCTCAGGGCCTTGGGCAAGGAAGCCACGGGGAGAGAGGAGCCTGGGATGGCCACGCTGCTGGAGACAGGAGGGCGAGAGCAGAGAAGAAAGCCTGGGTGTTCGCTGAGGGGTGCCGCCGTCCCAGGAGCTGCACCCTCACAATTACCAGGGAAGAACTGTCCATATCCTCACCTTACAGATAGATGAAGCCACAAAAGCCGAAGGAGGTTCAGCCATTTGCTCAGGGTTCTAGGATGTGGTGGATTAAGGTTTTAAACCCAGGTCTACCTAACTCCAAAAGTCAGACGGGGTGTGTGTGTGTGTGTGTGTGTGTGTGTGTGTGTACACGCATGCGTGTAAAACTGAAGAAGCCTAATTCAACAATTCCCAACCCTGAGCGTGCATCCAAATATCACCTAGAGCCCCTGTTCAAGCATTGCCAAGTCCTACCCCCAAATCTTCTTATTCTTTAGGGTGGGATGAGCCCTGATCATTTGCATTTATAACAAGTTCCAGGGATGCTGATGATCAATTGTGTCGCTGGTTTCAAAGACACTTGAGAATTCTTTCCTTTTTTTTTTTTTTTTTTTTGCTCTTCTAACTATTATGCAAAAACTGCCTTTCCAGGAGGCATAAAGTTCAAAAAAAGTAGGCAGTGGAGGAGAATAGGTTTGTAAGGGAAAGCAATGACAGGACAGTGAAGACTCTGAAAACAAACACCATCCTTTCCCTGTGCTGCCGGAGACGGGTCTACACTGTCCGGACCAGCAGGGCAAATGGGAGGTTTGCTTGTTTAGGAAACCCCTCCCCCGTAGGGCCAGGCAAGAACTATCTGTGATTCTCAGCGGTAATGCCATGGTTGGTTAAAAACAGGTATCTTCCGCCCCCTAAGCTGTGGGGGGAAACATTCTGCATTCGGGATCTATCAACTTCCCTGTCTTACCGCATGGTCATCTCAAACCTCTTCCTTAAGCAAATCTCCCCACCGCTCAGGGATTCCCATCCCTGTGCCTTCCTCATTCTAGCCTGCAATTCCCACTTCCCTTTGCTCCACTCCCCAAGGAAGACCATCAGACTGAGGTGCTGTCTCTCGAAAATATGGTATGGTTCCAGAAAAATATCCGTCACCAAAGAGTGGCTGTTTGAGCCCTACACACTGTCGGACACGGAACAGGCACCGCACACGTTTGATGAATGTCTGATCCTGAAGGCATCCTAGTAATTTTTAAAACTTCCTTTATATTTCTAAAGAAAATCAAACTTGTTACCAACTGTGCATTTGCCACAGAGTAAGCACTTAATAAATGTTTGATTAGTGACTGCGTAAGCTAGTGAAACCTTTAGGAATGAAGGGAAGAGGAGGCAGAGTTAGGCAAACTTTGTCTGCAAAGCGAACGTCTACTGACTTCTGCCAAGCACATCAACAGGCAATTAGAAACAGGCGTACACTTATTAATGTATACATGATACACCAGCATTTGCCAAAGTAAGGTCCATGTACCATGGAGAATACACCAAAAAAATTGTGAATGGTGTGTGGGTAAACTTTTCTAATAGTCATACATTTAAAGAGCATTAGAAAAATATGTGATCCCATATCAAAACCTGTGATTTGGTGGTTATTAGGACTGGACTCATGTATTTTTAAGTGAGCTGATTTATTAGAAAAGCAACACATGAATAACAATACAGAGATACAGGGCACCTGGGTGGCTCAGTCGGTTAAGCGTCTGCCTTCAGCTCAGGTCATGATCTCAGGGTTCTGGGATCGAGTCCTGCATTGGGCTCCCTGCTCAGTGGGGAGCCTGCTTCTCCCTCTCCCTCTGCCTCTGCCTCCCCGCTCGGGCGTGCTCTCTCTCTCAAATAAATAAATAATCTTAAAAAAACCAATATAGAGATACAGCACAAAGAATGAAGGTAATTATCAATGACTGAATGTTGATGTTCGTGACTGAGGCTTAGGAAACACTCCTATTAACTGGAGAAAAGGAAGCTTAACATCAATGTGATGGACAGGTTTAAAGGTTTTGAGGCTTTGGGCAAAGGGAATATACAATCTCTGAGCTCCACGTTAAAAATGATAATACTCCTTTCAAAAGCTCTTTCTGAAGACTGAGGAGAAGTAAAATAAGTCTCTAAGAAGATGCCTTCTAAAAAAAAAAAAAAATGTCTGGCGCTTAACGGACTGAGCCACCCAGATGCCCCCCGGGGTCCCTAGGTGGCTCAGTCGTTGGGCGTCTGCCTTCAGCTCAGGTCTTGATCCCAGAGTCCTGGGATCAAGCTCTGCACTGGGCTCCCTGCTCCTCGGAGAGCTTGTTTCTCCCTCCCCCACTCCCCCTCCTGTGTTCCCTCTCTCGCTGTGCCTCTCTCTGTCAAATAAGTAAATAAAATCTTTAAAAAAAAAAATGTCTTCTGTGGAACAGAGGCTCACATGGCAAGTGCTGGGGGCAGTGGGAGGGGCAGTGTTATCCGCAATGGGGCTGCAGCGGAAGGAGGAACGACAGGAGGAGGGCCAGAAAGGGGGACGAACAGGAAGACAAGGAGCTATAAAACGCTGTCATTTCCCAGTTTCCAGATACGTAGGAATTCCACCTTTCTCTCTCTGGATAGTAGGGAAGAACAACTTAAAACCGATTCCACTTTGTATTGATGTTGAGATGGTCAGTGATGGAGTTTTGGACGAACTGGTTCAATGTTTCTCCCATTTCTACATCCTGGACCTTTGCTTTTCCCATCAGGTTTCTCATAATATTGAAGGGCAGACTGGACACTCAAAAAAGTTGGCTGCCAACAGTTTTCATATTCCATAAAGGCATAGGTATGGATTTTGAGGTGGTGATGCTTTTTCAACGTATCATGTGGAAAGGGAATATGAACACAAGAATAATAATCAGAATGATGAGAAGTAGGCAAATGTGACTCTACCCAGATTTGCTACTTGTGATGAAATCCTCATCTACCCAGGAGGGATTTTCTCCCACAGATGCAGTTGGATGGTATTTAAACCAGGCATGGTCTATGGGGGATAAGCCCGGATAATTCACTGACAGTAAAATCGCCACTTAATTATCATGCCAAACAGCTGACATTTTAGAGATAACCCAGACTCTAACCCTTGGCCTTCGCAAACCAAATGTTTAGATTTCTGTTAGGGACACAGACACATTGCAGAATCTTAATGTAAGTTTGAGATCACAAGCAAACATACCTTCACAAAACCGAGGCTGCATAACTTGGCTTTTGCTCCAAACTGCCACTTGCACTGTGTGTCAGCATCATAAATCTGTCCTGGTAGTTTGTCCGGATATTTATACTGTCCCGTTTGCTTGGGCTCATCCACCAGACAGCCAGCCTGAGGTGTGCTGCCACGAAAACACAGCCTTGTTAATTCCTGTGTTTATCTGTGATCTTTCCACGTGAAACAATTCGCCTCTGAATGCACTCACATGAGGAAAAGCATAGCATGGCGGAAGATATAGGTAATACTGAACATTAAAATGGGTATTTGTTTTTTCCAGAGAGTGAGTCCTGTCCTGTCTAAGAAGATGGAATTTACACAGCTACGGAACGTTTCACCTGGCGCTGGAAGTCATAGCTCTCCAAGTGGTTTGGTTTGGCCAGCTAGATGGGAAAGGTCAATATATTTGAAAACTCTCCCCAACAATCATACTCAACAGATTTTTATTGGGGTGCCTACTGTGTGCTGAGCACCAGGCTAAGTGCTACAGGTACAAAATAAACTAGACAGAGCTGGTACCGGTCTTCATGGAGTTGAAAGTCAGGCTGCACCTTTTATAAATGATGGGGCAGTGGTCAAAGATGTACTTTACCTAAAATAATCTTTACAAGCAAAAAATAAATTAGGTTTTTGAAAGTATTGGGAGAAAGGACGCATTGGGGCAATAAACAGAATAATTCCCCAAAGTGTGCCCAACTGGGATGTGTTAAGAAAAAAAAAAAAATCGGTCTGGATGGTGGATATGGTTAAATAGCACCTTCTCTCCATTTAAACTAAATAGCTAAGCTATGAGATCAATGAGAGGCAAAAGAGCGCGGTGCTTAAGTGTGATTTTGGAGGCAGACAGATGGGAATCCGAATCAACCATGAGACCAAGAGCAACTCTAAAATACCTCATTACTGACAATGACTTACATTAAGAGTTTAACAGATGCAACAAGAAAATGCAATATGCTCAACTCAACATAATAAGCATGCAAAGTCAACTGTTGTTGTCATCACCCCAAAACATTTAACTGTATCATATTAATGACAGAAATTCAATCTGTATTAAGTTGACCCTGATTTATAATATTTATTGGTTCTATTCTCACATGAGATAGAAAAGATAATTTCAAAGCCCCAAATAATAAAATTACAATAAGACAATCTTCTATTTGATAAAACTTATCATTAGCACAAGGTTTGTCAATTTCTTACTGTTCTTTGGGGTATTATTTGGTTAAACATCTTATATTTAATCAGCTTTGCCTGTGTGTATTACTAATTCTATAAACATTTGAAAATCATAGGCAATAGTACAGTTTAAGAAAAAAGTATCAATGTTATCAATTCCCAAAGATATTTTGTTAGTTTCCCTAACATTGGGTCAAAGGGAAATGGGATTAGAACTTGAGTGTTCTTATGAGTCAACATAGCATAAGATATATCATAACAACTAGAGTGCTATTATAATTACAACGGTCAAATATATATTGTTGCTAAATAAAATTAGAGGAGGGTGCCTGGGTGGCTCAGTCAGTTAAGCGACTGCCTTCGGCTCAGGCCATGGTCCTGGAGTCCCGGGATCGAGTCCCACATCAGGCTCCCTGCTCAGCGGGGAGTCTGCTTCTCCCTCTGACCCTCTTCCCTCTCGTGCTCTCTATCTCTCATTCTCCCTCTCGCAAATAAATAAATAAAATCTTTAAAAAAAATTAAAAAAAATAAAATTAGAGGAAACTTCAAAGGGTTCCAACCTTGGGTTCATCATTTAATATGAATCACATAGTGCTTCCTTCCTAACTCCCATTTTACTAATGACATGTAGTTTTGAGTTATCAAACAGATTTTATATAGCTATCATCCCCTTTGGATGTCTTCTGGCCATAAAACGATCTCATGGCTATTTTAAACAAAATAGGTAAGCAAGACAATATTCCATTCATTATAAAACATGCACACCACTTTAGCATTTTTAATACTCTTATGACCAAATTTATTGATCAGAGTAAAATACTTAAACACAGTAAAAAGTATATCTAGCAACCTCTGGAGGTCATAAAGGGGAGAGAGTTATAAGCATAGATCTTGGAGTCATACCCGACCTAAGTGTGAGTCTTATGTCTACACGTCACCAGCTGTAGTACAGTAAGCAATACAATTAACCTTCCTAAGACTCAGTTTCCTCAACCAGAGACTAAGGATCCTAATAGGATTGCCATGAAGACTGAATGAGGCAACATTCGCAGAGCATTTAGCATGGGTATTAGACCTTCAATGTATTTTTTCAATAGCAGTAATGATGACAATATCATTACCATTACCATCATCACCAGCACCACCACCAACACCATCATCACCAGCACCATCATCAACGCCAGCACCATCATCATCATCACCAGCACCATCCTCATCATCATCACCACCACCACCACCACCACCACCACCATCACCACCACCATCTTCATCATCATCATCACCAGGACCATCCTCACCATCCTCACCACCGGCACCATCATCATCATCATCACCACCACCACCATCATCACCAGCACCATCCTCACCATCCTCACCACCAGCACCATCATCATCATCACCACCACAACCATCATCACCAGCACCATCCTCACCACCAGCACCATCATCACCATCATCATCACCAGCACCACCATCATCACCAGCACCATCCTCACTATCACTATCACTATCCCCACTATCAAGCCACTGAGTATTTATTTTAAAAAGCTGTTGAGCACTGTTTGAGGTCACCACCCCAGGAATACCCGTTTTATTTTGTCTTACCTAAGGAATTTCTTGAGATACTGTCGGCTACACGAAGACCAGGAAAACACCCCATTGTTTCCTGTCAGTGTGGGAGACATGATATTGCCTTCAGCCTTCCTGCAGGGATTGCCTTCCCCATCGTGAATCATGCCGAAGCTGAAAGAGAAGAAAACAGAAAGTTTTCTGTGAAGCCATTTTCCAAATGATAATCAAAGGAAGAAGATAAACTGAAAATCAATGAACCCAAGTGAGAGACAAAGTTATCACAATTCTAAGAAAAAACAAAGACAAAAATGAGTTACTCTATACAATCGACCTTTGAACACCATACGGGTTAAGGCCACTGACCCTCCCCACCTGCAGTTGAAAATTCAAGTATAATTTTTATCTCTCCCAAAGCTTAACTACTAATAGCCTACTGCTGACTGGAAGCCTTACCAATAACTTAAAGGTAATTAATACATGTGTTGCATGTTACATGTATTATGTACTATTATATTCTTACAATCAAGTAAGCTAGAGAAAAAATGTTATTAAGAAAATCATAAGGAAAATACATTTAATTTTTTTAAAAAAATTTTATTGTTATGTTAATCACTATACATTACATCATTAGTTTTTGATGTAGCGTTCCATGATTCATTGTTTGTGCGTAACACCCAGTGCTCCACGCAGAACGTGCCCTCTTTAATACCCATCACCAGGCTAACCCATCCCCCCACCCCCCTCCCCTCTAGAACCCTCAGTTTGTTTTTCAGAGTCCCTTGTCTCTCATGGTTCGTCTCCCCCTCCGATGTCCCCCCCCTTCATTCTTCCCCTCCTGCTTTCTTCTTCTTCGTCTTTTTTTTTTTTTAACATATATTGTATTATTTGTTTCAGAGGTACAGATCTGTGATTTTTTAAAAAGATTTTATTTATTTATTTGACAGAGAGAGAGAGCACAAGTAGGGGGAGCAACAGAGAGAGAAGAAGAAGCAGGCTCCTAACCGAGGAAGGGAGCCCGACGCGAGGCTCAATCTCAGGACCCCGGGATCATGACTTGAGCCAACTCAGGCTCAGGAGTCCCAGGAAAATACATTTAAAGTAGTATTTACCAAAAAAAAAAAAAAAAACCCTACATCTAAGTGGACCTGCACGCACATAGTTCAAACCAATGTTGTTTAAGAGGCCACTGTTGGGGAGCCTAGGTGGCTCAGTCAGTTGAGCGTCCAACTCTTGGTTTCAGCTCAGGTCATGATCTCAGGGTCATAAGATCAAGCCCCACGTGGGGCTCTGCGCTCAGCGTGGAGTCTGCTTGAGAGTCTCTCTCTCTCCCTCCCCTCTGCCCCTTCACCTTGTTTGCACACTCCTCTCTAAAATAATAAATCTTTTTTTTTAAGAAAAAAACAGTCAACTGTAGTGTTGTAAAATTAATATAGAAAATTCTAAAAAATGCTAAGGGCTTTGTTCTATTATGTCTTGGCCACAAAATCAAAGAATGGTATGTCTGCTGTATATTTTAAGGACAAGAAACTTTTGGTCAATACAGCTAAGCTAAATTAAAATGATGGGATAGTCAAATTCTTTTATTTCAAGTACCACATTTTTTTTTCTTCCCACCAGTTGTGAAACTGTGATAAGGAAGTTCACGGTCAGGAGGTGATAGGTTAAAAAAAAAACAAAAACACATTTAGACATCTGTTTGACATTCATATTTCTTTCCTGCTCTGTATAAAGGCGCCTTGTGCCTAACAGGCATTTTTGTACCAGTGTTCACAATAAAATTGGTTCATTCATACCTTGCTAAGAAAGTGGCTGTGCACATACACAAGATTCCAATTTCCTGAAGATAATCTGCTCATAAGAGACACTAGCACCAAAATATTCAAATATAAATTATAGTTGTGGAGATGAATTTGCTTCTATTTTTAAGTCAGAAATCAATCAGATGCTCTGAAAATGAGCATTCAACATAAATGCTGAATACGAGACACACACGCCAACACTCTTAAACCCATCTATCCAAAGAGCTTTCGCTTTGAAACAGTCATTTTGTTAAGCAGCGTGCTGATTCCAATGTGGATGCTACTGTTCAAGGGATTTTTGAAAAGCCTCTACAGAACTGCATTGGCACCAGATTTCATGCCTTATAAATTCGGCTCATTACTCTCAGGTTTTCTCATTCCTCATTTCGAACTCTATTCTCACAAGAGAAAGATTTACTAACACCAGGGAAGAGAATACTAAGTACACGCAATGACACCAACTATAAGAATATCCAGCGTGTGCACCAAAAGCCTTTGAACAATTAACATGCCATTACATTCTGGGAATTTACACGTCTATCCAATTACTTTCTCGGTATAATGAACTAAAACGATCTTCACTGCAGAACATGGAAGACATTCCTGAAAGACCAGGGGGTCCGTTAGATGACTTGCAGTCCCTCTATCCCGACAATGGATTTCTGTGCAGCTATAAAACATTGTTGTTTAAAAAAAGCAACATCCACGATGACTTGCCTTTATTGAGGGAGCTCTCCTTATCGTCAGGTACGATTCTGAGCTTTACCCAAGATTTAGCCTATCTATTCTGACTAGACCAACAGTTATCATTAGGGGGATGCCAATGAATCACGCAACTGGTTTTCATAGAAAGTGGTGAATCCAGGGCTCACTCACTTGTGCCCTGACTCATGAGCGATGGTGAAGGCCAGGCCAAGCCCCGTGTCCTCATTGATGGTACAACTTCGGTACTTACTGCACATTCCACTGATGGGGGCAAACCCTATTGAGAGAGCAATTTCAAGTGTTAGTCCAAAGGGCACACATACAGATACCTGACCATTTCTTATGGATTCAAAATGTTGTGCACAGTTTTAGTTTCATTGGTTAACATAATTAATTTCAGTTTAATTGATTCATGTACTTAATTTTTTTGCAGGGAAGCACTAAAGGTATAGGATTATCTGTCCTGCCCAGATAAATGCAGAATTTAACATTTTCTTGCCTTCTAAAAGATATTGCCATCAACAGATCCTCCTCCCAACCCTGTAAAGTCACTATGAGTGTTATATTTTCCATTTTACATACAGAACAGGAAGCTGCAGGACATTTATATGCCTTATCTCAATTAAACCAATGCAAAATGTCCACTTAACAGCACTATTAGCATTAAAGCTCAAGGTATATTTTCTAAGAGAACATACATCCTGGTCTTTTTCTGAAGCAGACAACATGAAAAGGTCTGAACAATGTGAACAGATTAAATGCATTGTTTCCTATTCACTAGAATGTGACAAATGCTTCTGTTTTCAAAAACTACTTCCTTCTAAGAGCAGCTATAAAATCTTGCCAGCCACTGTTTGATTCTATCTTGAACCACATTATAGCGTTAAATGTCTTTCTTCCCAGTTTGGGGTCCTCCTATGCAGAACAAGAGTATGTACCCCGTTAGTATTAAATACACGCTTGCAGATGGCCTGCATCCACTTTGCTGCTATGTGGTCCATGAGACAATCTGAGAAACTTAATGTGTAGGCATATATCATCACTGGCACCACCACCACCATCAACACTGAGCTAGAGGAGCATTAATTCATCAAAAAAAAATTGTTGATTTCTTACTGTATGCAATGGAATATACTAGAAAATACAGTATAGATGTGGAAGATTTAGTCCTTACTCATTGTCGCGTGCAAATGTAGAACAGCTGAGTCCTTTAAAGGTCAAGTAACTTTCTAAAGGATGCACTTCTATGCTACCCAAGGGCACAGTGATGCACCATGGAGATCAGTCAAATTTTCTTCAGCTGCCCCAGTTGTGCTTATGGAATAAATCACAACTCGTCTAGTTAAACAATTCACCTTAATGATCATCAATAGAGTTAATAAAGAAAAATACAGAATGAATAAAGGAGATGAACTCACCATTCCACCCTGACTTGAGTTAAACAGAACAATATTCACCACAGGGTACAGTGAAGATAACTACTCCACAATTTAAATATTAGGTCTTATTAAGGATCATTAGGACCACCCACCCAGTAGACAGTTTCCATACTGTGTTTTCACAGGTGTGAGTGAAGCACCCATTCATACCTTACCTAGAGTGTCACATGGTTCATTCTTCCAGGAACAAATGTCAAATCCCGTGAGTAGGATGGCGTGGTCATGCCTCTTGCCATTCTTTCCAATGAGGGCAGACTGCCACTGACAAAAACTATTCAGAGACTGGTCTGCATGATGGTTGATCAATAATCCTCCCTATGGGAAACCCACACAAATCAGAGTGTGAATCTGTCAGAGGTGAGAACGTTGAATTATTCCATTTGTACAAGCAAACACAGAAACATGTTTCTAGGGAGAAAGGTCAGTAGAGGAAAACACTTGAGCTAAGGTTGGAGACAACCGATAAACAAAAACAAAAACAAAAACAAAAACAAAAAAACCCTAAAACTATTTCGGGTAAATTCTCACAATATTTAAAGCAACTACAGAGTTTTAGTAGCATACTTTATGACTAGTTCTATTTCTAAAAAAACAAAAATAATAACCTGACATCAGTTAGGAATATCTGTGTTCATCTCATGCTGGTACCACCTTTATAAAACTGTTAAAGCTTTTAGAACCTAATTATAAGTTAATAGTGATAAAAGTTCAATGCCTTCTTCAATACAGCACGAGGAAGGTAGTGACCACAACTTATTTACCCCTATGTCAAACTTTCCAGCAAAGGGTTTGCCACGTCACAGATTAAAATCCATCCATCCATCAAGCAATAAAAAGAAAGCTCACTGAACGGATGTAGAAACAAATAATTATAAGACTCTGAGGGGGTAAGATAGGACCTAGCTTTAAGATAATTATTTACCAAATCTTTGCTTAAAACTATTGACTTGGGTCAAGTTGAGGGTTTTTAGAGTAGGTCTTTAATTATCCGTGAATTAGGATGCCTCTGGCTTCAATGTCCTTGGGCAAAGTATAAGTATAAGTGGTAGGTTAAAGACAAAAGTGTCTCCCAATGACACACACCCTCCTTTCTACCTTCCTAAAATTCCAAGAACAATTTGACAGGTTAACCTCTGTAGCTGCACACACCTGGACGATGAGATTAATTTTTGTCTTGTCTCTGACTCCTTGCTTTGTACGTTAATTACTGGGGTAATGGATGAAGAGGAGAAGCCACAGGGGACTTAAAAAACTTGGTAATCTCCACCTCAGAAAAAAACAGTTTCAAACAGCATCAAAACACTACCAAGCAGTGAGTGCCGTGCAATCAACACTTTATTATATGTTCTGGTTTTATGATTTACTCCATGCCTGTGTCCTGCACCTCAAGGTAATCAATTCAAGGGCAGTTAAATATTCCTTATTTTATTCCTGGTAGTACCTAAGATGGTGTTGGGGAGACAGCAGGTTTACTACAAGAATTTTCTGATGACTTATTTTCAGTATGTTTTCAAAATATCTTTTTAAATCTACCTGCAATTACCCAGCATATCCAACGTGCAAAATCCAACTGACCCTTAAATCTACTATCAAATGCCCCTTCCCTGTAAAGCCTACATAATATTTGTATTTTTATATATAACGTAATATTTTACTATATATGCATATTTAATCATATCAATGCCATTGTATAGATATATGTATTTTATATATATGTGTATACATATATATATATATATATATATATAATTATTTTGTGATGTTTTAGTTATTTGAATATATAACCCTTTAGGTTGTACTTTCTTTGAGGATAGGGTCAGCCTATTTTCAAGCTGGAATTTCTAACGACTAGTTCATGGATCGGTACACAGTAGGTATTCAATAAGTAGATCCTGAATGGCAGAACGTATTTTTTTAAGGATTTTATTTATTTATTTGGCAGAGAGAGACACAGCGAGAGAGGGAACACAAGCAGGGGGAGTAGGAGAGGGAGAAGCAGGCCCCCGCCAAGGAGGGAGCATGATGTGGGGCTCGATCCCAAGACCCTGGGATCATGACCTGAGCTGAAGGCAGACGCTTAACCCAAGCGCCCCCTGAATGGCAGAATGTATTAAGAAATAAGTGAAGTTTGGCACTTACAGGTTCTTGTTCCAGAAGAATGAGGCTCACCACAACAATGTTTATGTCACTTCCAATGGTCCCATCTTTAAATAGGCTAGAAACCTGTTGGAACAATTGAAATCAAATGAAAATAAACAAAACCTAAAAATTTCCAAAACTCTGTGTATTAATCAGGCAGATTTATAAGTATGCAGGCTTCAATTTTACAAAATTGAATATATGTATATGAACGTATGAAGCAATTTCCTCAAAACTCAACTTTTTTCCAATAAAATTATGTGACTATAGCTGCTATTCGATCCATACAAGGATATTCTGTGATTTTTGGCTGTTCTGGAGATCCAGAGTATTGGAGTCCTAACAAACTCCCTTACCATGTTCATGACCGTGAGAATGTACGTGGTAACATTTGCCTTGCCGTGCTTTTCCACCATTTTCTTGTCTGCTACCACAAGGGTTTCCACATTTAGGCCCTTTTGTGATTTTCCAGCTGATCTTCTGGGTCGCCCTGCACTCCCATACTCATCAAACCTGAGATAGGTATCCTCCGTCGGAGGCTTAGGGGCATCTACAATGAACATAAGAGCATTTGGAGGGGATTATCAGTGGAGAACATCTGAGTGAGATAGAAAGAAATCTAAACAGGGCAGGGAGAGAGTCTGTAACCAACACTTGACAGATGTACTGATAAATGATGACTTCGGTGCTTGTCCTGGGGCTTTGCTGCTAGTTTGTGGTAGAGAAAGATTCATTCAAAGAGGTTGGTAGACGGATAGACTCAATAACTCAAAAATACCCTAACAAGTGGAACACACACACACACACACACACACACACTACAAATCTAGTTAGTACAGCAGGTCAACAAAAATTATTTTTGTCTGAATAGTCTTTAAAAACAGAAAATGCTTATTTTATTTTATTCTAAACACTGCAAAGACATTCTTTGCCTCTGAATTCATAACACTTCATATATTATTTTCTAAATAAAATTTAGAAATATATGTCCTACAAAACACTGTCCATGTCTAACATCCCTGTTTCATCAACACAAACTTGAATATCACACAAAATAAGTGCTCAATAAGGACTCTTTGACCCAATACTGAGTTAGTTTTTGGGGAAATGGCATAAGTCAGGGGTGGTATTTAAAATGATATTAAATATTTCACAAGAGGTAAGGTGCAGGCACTACCTTAACAGAGTGGATATTGGCCATGGCCTTTGAGAAAGACACCTGGCAGTGGCAGGATGTTGGGCCAGGCATGATCCCTTCAGTTAATGGGTAGGGACAAGTCCAAGGATTGTTGGGAGAGAACAGGGCATTTGGAAATGTAATACTAAGAGTTATCTCAATACTTCAACAACTAGTACAGACATAACAGTAAAGTCATTATAACTCTCCACAGAGTGAAATTAAAAGATCAAATTATGTAGAGGTAGATATAAAACCTCAAGTGGGCCGCTTTGATAAGTGACCCTGAGTCTCAGTTTCTTTATCAGTGAAAAGAGCATAATACCCATAATACCAATCGTAAGGCTGCTCTAAAGATCAGCTTTGATATATCTATCAAATACATATCATTGTCACTATGGACAGCATCACTATTATTAATATCACTATTATCATAAATCTGTGCTAGATTGATAGTCCTTAAAGAGGATATTTCTGTTAACACCCCCAAGCCCCAAAGACCAATTAAAATGGTAGAAACATGATATTTCATTATTGCTCCCAATCAACAGCTCAGGGATACCCAGTACCCCTTCTTCTTGGGTAGAACCACCATCTGGCTGCTCTGTCCGACTCGGCACTCACCTGCCATTCGTGGCTACTGAGCCTTTGGAATATGTCTGGTGCCACTGGAGAAACCGAAGTTTTAGTTTTAATTTTAATTAATTTCCATTTAAATCAAGAAAGCAAACCTTGATACGGTGATTGAAAAACAAGTAAGTTTGGAATAGCATGCATATGTAAATCTACTTTTCTAACCTTAAATTTTATGAAATCCAAATACAGATTAAGTATTTCTGATGAGAATTTGTTGTCTACATTGGAATTGTGCTCTAAGCGTCAAACAATGACTAGATTGCCAAAACTTAATATAAAATACCCGATTTATAAGTTGGTATACTGATTGCATATTGAGATGATATTTTATAATTTATCGGGTTAAATAAAATATATTATGAAAATTAATTCGCCTATCTTTAATTTTTTTTTTTAAATGTGGCCACTGGAACATTTAAAACTACTTGTGGGGCTGACATTGCATTTCCATTAGATGCCGCTGGTCTACAAAGGGCAGAAGGTTGTGCCTGGGTCACAAACCGTGTGCCTGGGTCAAAAACCTGTATCTCACTGCCACCTCCACATAGGTGCCAATATTCTCATTTCCTGTGAAGTTATCCTTCAAGAGCTCAAAGGGAACAAACATTCCAACCACCCCTGAGGATTCATCTCTGATTTCCTTCATTATTGGAAGACGGGGTTCCTTTCTCAGGAGCACAGAAACCAAGATAATATAGGGACCCATGACTAAAATAAACAAAAGCATATCAAAATCTTTCCTAGTTTAACCTAGAATTGAGAACTGATCACCGACTTTTTGCCTGACAGTGATGAATATTGGTCCATCTCCAAGACTAATTTCAGGGGGTGCTTAGGGTAGCCCCATTTTAACCTGCAGAGTCAGCACACCTGACTGCACTCAAGAAAGCCTGTCGAGGGCCCACATAAGAACAGAGTAAGAAAAAGTTTCCTTACATACATTTCTTGCGTCGTCCACAAAAATGCTGCTTTTGCAACCTTGGGTGGTGATGCTCTCTTTCTTGACTCCGAGATGCATGGGGAGTGTGAGTTGGGGAGTGACCGGGATAATGCCTGCTGGAGCCCGGGTAGTCATGGCAATGCTGGACCTTCTCCTCAGCCGTCCTTTTGTACAGTACGTGAGGATGGTGTCCGGCAGGTGCGCTGTAGTTATGTTCCTGGGCCAGCAGCTGAGGTAATGGTGAAATGAGGAATTCGTTTTTTCGTGTCCTTATTAGACCTGACTAAAGAGCCAAACACACAGAAAACATTAATGGTTCCAGGCAATCCCTTCTTACGTGGTGATTTTCAACAACTGTTTAATCGCTACTTCCTGTGTGCTACTTCCTTAGCACCGTGCTAAGTAATTGACATGCATTATCTATTTCATATGTACCATAAACAGTTACAATACTGTATGTTTCATATGTACCACAAACAGTACAATACTGTAAAATACCTCCATTTTACAGAAGACAAAACTGAGGCTAAGAGAGTAAGTAGGAAAGCTAGCACTGGCATCGTAGGGAAGGAAAAAATAATTTTCCCTTTACCCTTCTAGGTTCTTGACTCAGACCCCCATTGTAATAAAAGATTAACAGGAGAAAAACAGAGGCTTAATAACATGTATACCTTCCTTCTACATGGGAGTCACCCAGGAAGACTGAGAAACTCCCCCAAAGGGCCCAAGACACCACCTTATAAATACTGTCTCCCGGGAAAGATAGAAGATGTTGAGGTGGTGATGGGGGCGGAGGACGGGCAGTCATGCAAGGTTACCAGGAAAAGCACAGAAAAAAGAGCTATGATTGATATGCAGATTTAAGTCCTGGCTTTCTGCACCAACAAGTTGCTAGAGATTTGGTCACCCTCCTGTTCCTGGCACAGAGAGGGAGTCACCCCACAAATGGAGGTTTCCCTTGTGAAGGTAAAATGGTAACTTCTACTCGGTTTTCAGAGCTTTTCTTATGTCTGCTGTTTCTTAAAAACAATCAGCTGAAAATAATCCTTATGCCAAAGAGGCAGCGTTTGGGGCACCCAGAGCTCTCTACCCTCAGAAGCAGTGCCCTTAGCTACAGTTCCAGACTCTGCACTACTAATCTTGATGCATAAGGACTCTTGTGCCTGAGGGCAGAGCCACGTGACGTCCTGGAGCCTCTGCATCTATGACGAGGGGGACACAGCGGCAAACACAGGACGGAGGGGGCTGCTTCATAGCGGCCCGGCCGCCAAGGGACCCATAGCATGGGCAGGAAAAACTATGACATCCCATCCTGGTTTCACAGGTGCTAAATAACAGGACTAGCATAGGTGGCGGAGTGGGGAGAGTGGTCACGGTCATCTCCATGTGTTATCGACAGCATCTGCTAAATGGCGAAGAAAGAATGAACCGGGACTTCTACCCCTCCACTTTGACCTCAGTCTGTACACGCTAATTGATTCCATTGTTCTTTCCGGCTTATCTCTTAACTCAGGCAAAAGCCCCAGGGGGCAACACATCCATGGGTGAAACTGAAACTACCTCCTCGAGCAAGAGTGACTCCCCTGAGCCAGCAAGACCCCAAGTGACTGATCCCAAGACAATGACAGACCTGACCTTCACTGCCCACCTGCACATACCCACTAACCTTTGCTGCACATTTTCCTGACATAAACCTGGAAGTATTTTCAGCACTTTGGAGACAGCCTTTGAGATGTGAGTCCACTGTCTTCCTGGTGCTGGCCTCACTGAAATAAATCCCTTTCTTGTTTCCCCACCACTCGTCCCCTTTGGATTCTGTCAGTGGCAAGTGGCCAGACCTGGTCTGTTTCAGAACTGCCAGAGCCAGGCGCGCTTGAACCCCTGTGCCCCAGCGATAACAGGGGACTCGGCAAGCCCATCCAGTCGCAATTTCGCTTTCCAAGTTTACGGCACAAAGTGTTTATCTTTGTACCTGATATTTCAGCCGCCAACACACCCCTGTCTTCCCTTCCACACCTCCGCCCTTTCTCTTCTTGCATTTGGTTCAGAAGGTCCTGGACATCCGGGCCCTGGGATAGCAAGTGTGGTCTGCCGGCCCTGCAGCTTCAGCCCATCCAGGAGCTTGTTAGACATGCAGATGCAGGTCTCACCCCAAATCTGCAGCATCAGAGTCTGCATTTTATTTAGATCCCCATGTGATGTATGTGTCTGTGAAAATCTGAGTAGCACTGATAGAGGCCGGCCACTCTTAACCTTTGCCGAACATCAGAAACCCGTGGGGATCCGAAACACACACACACAGACTCCCTCACTCCCAGGAAGAATCCCGCACCATCAAAAACCAGATCTCTGTCCTTGTGATTCATGCATCAGACCTTCAGTTCTGAACTGCTCTGGTGACTATCGCCACGCACCAAGGGCTTCGTGGGCCAGTCTTCTAGGGCTTCCCTTCTTCGTGAGCAAAATGGGGACCCTCCTCCCCTCCCTGACTACCTTACAAAGGGAGACAGAATAACCATTGAAGAAACCCTTTATACACTCTCAACTACAGCAACCTAGGTGGCTAAGGAGGATGGCTGATTGAATGAACAGTCACTGAATGCCAGGGAAGTGCGAGGCACCCAACTATGCAGGAGATACACAAACAGAGCAGGTGCTCTGCTGGGGAGCCAGACACCTAAAAATTCAAGGATGCTACCAAATGCTAAGGGGGTGTCGGGGCGAGCGCAGGTTACTATGGGAACACAGAGGCGCCGGCACTTAACCCTGCCTGCGGGCTGGAGGGGTTGCTGCATACGGGCTCTGTGCCCAGGCCAAATTTGGGCCCGCTGTTATAGGATTCAGCTTCTCGTTCTTAAAAGAAGTCCCAGAACATGTGGTTTAGTCCTGATTTTCCTCCCCTTTCAGGAGGGTGCTGCCTTCGGAAAGACTGTCTCATTGACTTGAAGCACTGACCTATTATCTAGAACTAGGACACAGACAGATGTTTTCCTTGGCTTGGCGAACTCCCACTGAGCACCTAATGAGCAGCCCTGTGCCAGGGGTTGGCATACAGAACAGACGCACGCAGCAAGTCAAAAGAACTGTTCACATTCATGTTCTCAGGGGAGATTCCGGAAGAAGAGAAATCGATTGGCAAGATAAAAATTCAGACAAGTAAAATCCCACAGTCTAGAAATCCTGTCCATCATCTCTTCAGGCTGGCTCTCAGAGCAACCCGCCCTTCCCCACCCAGCCCAGGGCCATGCTGGTAGAGGTTTTCGTCCCTCATTTGGACACTTTCTGTTTAGTCTCCCAAAGCCTCCTCTCATATGGTGTCCTCACATCGGCCAGAGCCCTTGTCCTTGGTAATCAACTCTTCCCATGCACTCCAGTACTGATCTCGAATCCAAACCCCTTTTCCTGGCCCACAGGCCCCTGCATAACCTGCTGTGTGTGGAGCTGGGCAGTTTGTCTGTCCCCTCTCCCTTCCTCCTCACCATTCTTACAGGGCATTTCACTTCTTGAATCTGCTATGTTCTCTTACTTGCAGGGGAGCAGAATTTGCCACCCCAAAATATGCCTCTTTGGCACAAGGATTATCTTGAGCTGGTTATTTTTAAGAATCAGCCCACACAGGGGTGCCTGGGTGGCTCAGTCCATTGAGCTGCTGCCTTTGGCTTAAATCATGATCTCTGGGTCCTGGGATCCAGCCCTGTCTCACATCGGGCTCCCTGCTCAGGGGGGAGCCTTGCTTCTCCCTCGCCCTCTCCCTCTGCCTGCTGCTCCCCCTGCTTGTGCTCATTCTCTGTCAAATAAAATAAAATAAAATAAAATCTTTAAAAAAAAAAAAAAAAAAGGAAAGAATCAGCCCACACAGGAGAAGCTCTGAAAACCTAGAGAAGTTACCCTTCTCTAAGAGACGTTTATGTTTATAAAGGAAATCTCCATATATAAGAGTATCTTCCTCTGGGTACCAGGAATAGGAAGATGACCAAAGCTCTGGAAACTCTTCTCAATGGAGAAGGTGTGGACTTAAATCTGCCTAACCACCATACCCTTGCTAACTGCACTTGGCCTGATAAGTTCCCATAACTTGCTTCTTCAACATCTTCTTCTGTCTTTAGCTGGAGATGGTATTTAGGGTGGTGTCTTGGGCCTTTTGGGGGAGATACCTAAGTTTTCCTGGGTCCCTCCCATGTATGCAGGAGGTATACATGTTAATAAACATCTTTGTTTTCTCCCGTTGATCTGTCTTTTATTACAGGGAGGTCTGAGCCAAGAACCTAGTAGGGTAGAGGGAAAATGATTTTTCCTCCCCCACACACTCTCTTGCACACTTTTTCTTTGACCTCTGGTCTCCTGCTCCCATCGACTTGCTTGGCTTCTGCTGCTCACTGCTTTGTCACCTTCCTCTCAAATTTGAGAAACTACACTCATGGCCCTGTTTCTCCCCTCCTTCCAAATGCTCTGACACCACCGTTTCTTTGCTCATGTCTATCTACAGTGACAGAAACAAACAAAATGCCACCCTCCCCCTACCATATGCCCTGTGACAGCTAGAGCCTCACCAGCAACGCTGCTCTGTGTCACACGTTATCAGCCAATCAACATTTGTTTATTAGTCTACAAATGTTTGTGGAATAAGGGAATGAAAGAATCTCTGACCGCAGGCTTGCTGAGGACACGCTAGCCAGCACCCCGTCCCTCCACAGCAGAGGAGGAGACCAGAGGTGGGAAGCAACAAGTTCAAATACATAAAAAACCAGGCACTCTTTCCTAAGTCCAGCTGTGAAGCCTGGAGCACTCCTGGGGGTGCTTTATTTGAATCTCACGACCACCCTGTGAGGAAATCTCAGTTGGAAGCACAGGTAGAATGGGGTCCCGCTGATGTGAACCCTGGCCTCCCAGGGCCCCCACCTCTTCCACAAGCGTGAAGACAAAAGACACCATTAACAGTCCCCAGCAGACAGAGTGAACAGTTAAAAGGGGGGGGGGGGGAAGCAGTGATTCATCCATGAAAGCCCTCCTGTCTTACTAACTTCCTAACTTGGTTAAACTAATATCAAAGGCTTACCCCACTTAAGTGCCTAAACTGGACTAACCGGTTGGGAAACTTTTTCTCTATTTTCCCTGTCTTTTCTTGAGCACCTTAAGCAACTCAAAGGCACAGCAAAAGCTGCTGTGTTGAGAAAGCATGAAAAAAAAAAAGAATTGTCATCCTATATCCCCCAAGACAAACACACTGGCCCCACACGGCCCTCTCTTTTTCAGTTCAGAGTGACAAGGACAAAAATCTAGAACAATTCTTCAAAATGAAAAAAGAATTTTACAATGCCGGATATTAAGGAAGAAACATTCTTTTTTGGGTTGAGTTTGACAAAAAACATTGGAGTCTGACCAAATAAATACATTTTATAGTTTAAAAATCCAAACCCAGCACCTCCAAAGAGAGCCATCTGTTTATTTGGAGAATATGTGAAGCATCTTGAGTTACTGAACACACGCAACGTTCTGGCTCCAACAGTGGTGAGCAAGATGGAGCGGTGGTCTCATGTGGCCTCCAGTTAAATGGGGGAGGCAGGGATTAAATAAGATCACAAATGGGTATGGAATATTCCTTTGGGCAAAGTATGAAGAAAAAAAAGTGCTCTATGAGAGAAAACAAGCATGAGGAGAGTGGGAGATCATGAGAGGCTTTCCTGAGGACGGCATTTCCAGGAGACCAGAGCCCTTTCCTGGCTCATGGTGGGGGGGGGGGTAGTTGGTGAGGGCGGACAGGAGGGGACAGAGACCCAGTGGCCTACCAGTAAGGGGATGGAGTCTGACGATGCGCTGAGGCTTCCCCTAGGCTAGGGAAGGACAGGAAAGGCCTCAAGTCCCTGGGGAGTGGGTTTGCTACACTGAGAGCCGTCCCCAACCCCCCACCCAAGAGGCCTCCTCTCCCTCAGAAGAGAGAGGGAGCCAGAGATAAAGGCCTGGCTGCCCCCGCTTCTGGACTCAATACTGTTCCCACATTAAGTGTCAACCTTTTCCAGTTTCAAAGACCTAGAAACCCAGTCACATAATTTAACTGCTAAACTTACAGATGCAATGGATACAGACCAAGACTCAAGATTCTATGCAGATCATTGTTTACCACTTTATACTTTTAGAAAGGAGAGACTATAAGATGATATACTCTGTTAGTCGTTGTTTCCTATTTCAGATTTCAATGGTCAAATAATACATCAAGGACTCATGGAGGGTATAAATCATACTTCAGGAAATTGCCCTTTAAAACACTCTCCCCTTAGGTCATTTTTAAATTCTATTAAAGGCTTTTAGACTTAACAGAAAAAGGGAGACTGCAGATTCCAGGAAGGACAAGGTCCTTGTCTTGAGCGACCTGTATCTCAACACTTATCCTTATTAAATAATCAAAAACCGATTCAATGGGTTAATGATGGTTGCTAAAAGTGAGATGACACATCTTAAAGAAAGGTCTTGGGGGCGCCTGGGTGGCTCAGTCGTTAAGCGTCTGCCTTCAGCTCAGGTCATGATCCCAGGGTCCTGGGATCGAGCCCCACATCAGGCTCCCTGCCTGGTGGGAAGCCTGCTTCTCCCTCTCCCACTCCCCCTGCTTGTGTTCCCTCTCTCGCTGTGTCTCTCTCTATCAAATAAATAAAACCTTTAAAAAAAAAAAAAAAGAAAGAAAGGTCTTGAAGCAATAAAAAAAAAAAAAGAACCCCCAGGGGCAGTATCAATCTTCTATTTCTCTTCTTAAGAAAGGCTAATAGAACAACAAAATACCCCCCATGAGGCTGGCTGGAGAAAATACTGGCAAAGATATATATTTGTGCTTACCAAAAATCCATTGATTTTTCACTTTTTAATCTTTTACCCATTGCCAAAAATAAAGACAAAAAAAAATTGCAACTTTAGGCAAGATGTCACATTCTTTAAAAAAAAACAAAACAAAACTCCTATTTTGTCCAAACAATAGCACTAAAGAATAACTAACTGATTTGTTGCCCAACATGTACGAGGATACCCCAAAGAAGAAATCTCAGTTTAGAGTGAGCGAAAAGCTTAAGGAAGTGTACGCCGTCCGTATGAGACAGGAATCCATGGTCCAGGGACTGGAGGAGGAGAAAGGAAGTATCAGAGAAGCGAAGGACTAGGGACTAAGAAAGGCTGAGGAAAGTCTCTAACAGAGGAAAACCATCAGCATGAGGATGTTTTAGAATTGTGTGAAGAAGTGATAAAAATTAAGATAAAATGGAATGGCACAAAGACAATGAAGTAAAGGAAATGCTCAACATAAAAACAACAGTTCAGGGGGCGCCTGGGTGGCTCAGTAGGTTGAGTGTCCAACTCTTGATTTTCACTCAGGTCATTATCTCAGGGTTGTGGGATAGAGTCCCGTGTTGGGCTCTGTGCTCAGTGTGGAGTCTGCTTGTCTCTCTCCCTCTGCCCCTCCCTCTGCTCTCTCTCTAAAATAAATAAATCTTTAGGAACAACCCAACAGTTTAGAGGTAAACTTGAAGCTCGACTGCTTGCTAGCTGGGCTTAAGCACTCTCAACTCCTGGTTGTTGTTTTTTTCCCCTACCTGTGAAATGGAAATAAGAGGATCCCCACCATGGGGCTTCTTATTGATCAAATAAGTGAGTATTTATCAGGCAACGTGTAAGCTGTCAACTGCTCAGTAAATATTAACATAAGACATAGAGCCATAGTGACTTTCCAAAAGGAAATTGGAGGCTTGAGATTACAGATTTACTAGGTTCAAGATAAGAACAAGTAGAACTATCTGGACCGGAGATCAGGTTGAGGAGACAAAATCTGACATTATGCCGAGAGCATCCGGACACTAATAACATCCTCAGTTCTCTACAAAGCATATAATTCTAAGACACCGAAAGAGAATTTTCTCCCATCTGCATCTATACATGCGGGAGGGGGGGCGGGGGGTAAAAGGCAACTTGCACAGGCCCTCACATGTAGACATGCCTTTTGGAAAAAAGAAATATATATTCAGGATTCCCTATTACTGTCAGAGGGGGAAAAAAATCTCTTACACTTTGGGAGAAAAAAACAAAAATGTACATGTCAACACAAAACTGGCATTTCCCATTCATTCGTTGATAGTAATATTACCATCAACTAGACTCATAATACAAATATGATTTAGGAGAAGATGTAGGATTTCCAGATTCATATACACAGTAATCTTCCTTCAAAAAACTGTAAAGTCCATTCAATGCAAATTTCATCAGATATTATCAATATCCCCAAACTGCCTGGCAAGAGAAGGGACCATTGGGGCACCTGGATGGCTCAGTCAGTTACGGATCTGCCTTTGGCTCAGGTCGTGACCCCAGGGGTCATGATCCCAGGGTCCCGGGATCAAGCCCTGCATCCATCGGGCTCCCTACTGAGTGGGAAGCCTGCTTCTCCCTCTCCTGCTGCTTCTCCCTCTCCTTGTGCATGTGCTCTCTCTCTCTCTCTCTGTCAAATAAATAAAATTTTTATTTTTTTTTAAAGATTTTACTTATTTATTCATGAGAGACAGAGAGAGAGAGAGAGAGAGAGAGAGAGAGGCAGAGGGAGAAGCAGGCTCCCAAGGAGCAGGGAGCCCGATGCGGGACTCGATCCCAGGACCCTTGGGATCATGACCTGAGCCGAAGGCAGACGCTAAACCATCTGAGCCACCCAGGCACCCAAAATCTTTAAAAAGAGAGAGAGAGAAGGGACCATGAAGCCAAGAGCCACAAAGTTTTTTCAATTCTGTGATGGTTAAGTGACTCTTTCATCCTTTCCCTTACTCCTGAAGAAGTTTACAAACCGCTCAGATACTCCAGTCCCTGGTTTGTAAAATGGGAATAATAATATCACTTCCCTTTGAGGATTTTTAGAGGCCTAGATGAGTTAATGCTTCTGAAGTGTTAAGAACAGCGCTTGGCACAGAGAAACATACATGTTTATTATTATCACTATTCCGTTTGATTATTTGAGGGAACAAAGCAGAGAAGTCATGCCATTTTCTGCTAGTGTGTTGGTATTATAATTTTCCCCTTCAGGTGGACCTGAAATTCTGGGAGGTGGCATAAGTATTCTGTTTATTGAGAAAATAATGAAAGGACGACACAAAGCTTAGACTGGCAAAGAGACATATTAATGACATTCTTGCAAAGGTAACTGAAGATATTTAAAGACAGGAGAAAGCATGGATTTTTCTACCTTGGAGAGCTGCTTAACCCAACGGTTCCAGGTTTTAACTTTGAGTTGTTTGTTGGGTTTCTTTTGATGGGGATGGGAAAGACAGATGGCAGGTAGAGAGGAAATTGCTAGACTGCTCCTCTTCAATGACCCTTTTGGACCCATTAACTTCTCATCCACATGTTCACAGGTTAAATGTGAAGCCCAGCCTTGGTCCATCCTGAAGACCCGATCTCTTATCCACCTGCCCTCTATTGAAAAAAAAAAAAAAAACCAACCAGCAGCATGGGGAAAAGGACACTCTGATTGGCCATGAGAATAAATGGGAGGTTGCTGCTGGGAGAAAAAAAGTGAAGTTGACTTTCTGGAGAATATGGCAGATCCCTCCAGATGTTCACCGAGCACCCTGCCTGAGGTACACACAGGAGCATCACTGGGCAAAGACCATTTCTCCCAGGGACCCCTGACCTCCACTAGGCAGGTAGAGTCTCCATGTACTGTCAGTCTCTATAGCTTTCTGAGTCATACTGATAAGGATGGATTAGAAAGAAAGGTCTAAAAGATCTTTCTGCAGAAGTTCTTAAAATTGCCTGGCTTTTATCTCTTTCCTAGCCTGGGATATTGAGCTACTTCTTCAAATACTCCAGTAGGCTGAAAATGAATTATCCTTTGCTTTCATTTACACTAACCAAATTTGGCTCCGAGACAGCATTAACTAACATGGCTTTGACCATGTGCAATGGTTTAAGCTACTGACACAGAGATGAATTGACTCTTTCCTCGGAGTACTTAAAACATAACCATCTGTACTGGTATAGACAATGCAATACTAGCAGCTCTTCAAAGATATCAATAACATACTGATGAAACTTATTTATTTGGCTAATTAAAAATATGTCTGTTGAAATAAACACTTAATGACTTCAACAGCCCAAATCTCATGAGACCAGAGTACAGTGGTCGCCAGTGCAACACTGGTTTGGGAGGTATAAGCCCATTCTGTTCTAATTTATGCCTACGCCCATTCTCAGTAGGGCACAGACTTCCAAAAAGCTTTTTTTTTTTTTGAAACAATGTATTAGTATCAAAATGGTTGATATGTTTACCATGGCCTACTGTCTGTATTTTATTTAGTATTAATTTCAAAAAATTAAATGTCCAAATGTTCATAAATGCACACAATTTTTATAAGCAGTCTTATAATCTATGTTTCAACACTTATTAATTAATCCAAGTGGTTAATCATGATCAGTAGAGGTTGGGGAATTTCTCCCCTTCTTCCCCTTTCCCCCATCTTTTATTGCCCTACCTGGAGGAAGAGTTCATTGTTTTCTACGTACCAGACACTGTACAAGACATTCTATCTGCAAAATCCCCCCTCTCACACAGCTTAATTTGCTGGGTACTTTTATTAACCTCTCTGTATCTCAGGGCTATCTGACCACACAGCATTTGCTTGCTCTTATCCACACATGCTATTTGGATTCAGGACAAGTTCCAGAAACACTGTATTGTTTAACTGAAATCTACTAAGAGTAGAACTCAAATGTTTTCACAAAAATAAACAAATTAATATATATGAGAGCTGACTGATGTGTTAACTAACTCAATAGGGGGGGATTGTGTATGTATATCAAATCATCATGTTATAGGCTTTAAGCATCTTACAATTTTATTTATTATACCTCAATAAAGTTGAAAAAAAGAAAGGTTCCAGAGAGGATATGACTTTTGGGGAGAGTAGGGTAACAGCCCAAATAATGGACTCTTAAGAACTAAATACTTCTGAGCTGGCGTAAGGTAGATCCTAACCTCTTGGCAATGATCTTTTCCTGGCATTTAGATGGATCCAAAGAACATGCAGGAATACCCATAAACTCAGACTTCCAGAAATGAAGGCTGGGGTCAAGTGGCACCAAAATCAGTCATCCTTTTGGCTTCCCCTCTCAATTTTCTCACCAAAGGAGTTGGGGGGGGGGGCGCTGTTCACCAGTGTCACTGAGAAAGCTCCTTGGAGGATCTGGATGTGAGTGGCTCTACTGCTCTTTGGAATGTGGCCTTACTGGACATTACTAATCTGGTTCAGATTTCATTCTGCAATGCCCTGATTTCCATCTGTCTAGTGTATTGCAGGTAACTTTCATGGCAGGGCTGGGACACCCTGCTTTGCACCAACCATGACATGTCCTGCATGCCAGGGGCACTCCACACATCTTTGGGAGAGATAAACACAGAATAAGAAGGAAGAGAAACCACATCGTCCCAGCTCCTCAGAAAGCAAAAGAGACCTTGACAATCAACAAGAACAGATGTCAGAGCTGCCTGACCCTTACAAGCAGTTTGGTCATGAAGACTTTCTCATCTAGGGAAGACTAAGGAGGGAGCCATTTGACAACCTTGATCCTCTTTGCTCCAGCCTCTTCTTGAGAATCAGATCATTTCAAAGGAAACTTAAGGAAGGATGTCATTTGGAAAACACATGACTGCCATAATGGCTGCTGGTTAATTGTGAGGGACCCAGTGGAGATAGCTAGCTGGTCTGGATTTAATAGAAACCAGACTCTCCACCAATTTCGCATGGGATCATTCCAGGGTTTGGTGCTGTGTCTGCTAATAAACAGTCTTCCTTCTTCACATGTCATGTCAGCATCCTCTGGAGGGAGGGGCGTGCTCAATGTCTGAGAGGAAATGGTCAAAACTCGTACCCATCAGAGTTTTTTAATGTTTTTGAATGTCAGTTTCAGAATCCAAACTTAGGCTTCCAACCTCCCATCCTCACTTTCTCCACCAATGTCCTACAGAAAGTGGCATTATGTGGTTAACAATGTTGACAAACTTCAACGCACAGTTGATCTCTTGAGCTCCTAACCCTGTCCTGCCCTCTGTTCTCATTCCAGTTTGGTCATGTATTGCCGCAGGCCTAGAATAAAGCTGGGGCCTCCTATCTTGTCTCCCTGTTGGCAAGCCCTACCCTCTCTCGCTCCAAAGTTATTTTTCTAAAGCATCACTTAAAACAGGTCACATTCATACTCTATTATTACAAGATGTGTGCCAAACCAAGAAATATGGATTTCAAACCACTTTGCAGACCAGTCCCATCCAAATCCAGCCCCCGGTAGCCTCTCTAACCATCTTCAACCCTTTGTTGCTAAACTCTAAGCACACTGGCTCCATTGTTGTTCCATCAACAGGACAGCCAAGCTCCCATCCTAGACTTTTGTGACTACTATTTCCTGCATCTAGAATGCTCTGTCCCCACATACCTCACTTCATTTTGCCCAAAGGCCACCTCTTCAAACCACCCTGTAAAACAAAGCAAATATTGTCATTCTCCATGTTGGTCAGCTTTATTTTTCTGTATAGCCCTTATCATTACTTGATGGTCTCTCCTGTAGTTGTTTGCTTTTGTGTTTACAGTCTGTTGCTTCTATTACCTCCATAAAGCCTGGGGCTTGTGTTTTCTTGCTCATCTCTGCCACATGGAAGGTGCTCTGTAAATATTTGTAGAATTAATGAACCAGAAATAAGGCAACATGCTTGGAACTCAGAGAGACCTAAAAATAGGCAAGATATTGATGCCTGCACTTAAGGATGTGTCTCCTTTGAGAGACAAACACATAACCAAAGAATCAGATATATTATGTTCCTCTGCCAATTCATCATTATGATTTACATGTTTCTCTTGCAGGCTTATCATCTTGCACATTACTACAGCACTTATCAAAGGAAGCTAGACAACTTTTTTTTGTAATGTAAAATCGCTGCTCTTGACACTCAGATGGCATTGGCATGACACTCAGATCATGCTGAAGGAATGAGGGAATACACAAAATTCCATGGGACTGCAAAGGCAGACCACCTCTGAGGATATCAAGCTCTTGTACAGGGAGAAATGGCTGAGGGTTTTGAAGGGAGTGCCCAAAGAACCCATCTATATGATAGAAAAATGGCTGGACCCAAGTGGTAGGGACCCTGCCTCCCGTAACAGTGAAGGATATGCTAATTTTTGAAAGATTTTTATTTTTTTATTTCAGAGAGAGACAGCGAGCAAGCATGAGTGTGGGGAGGAGCAGACGGAAAAGCAGACTCCCTGCTGAACAGGGACCCGGATGCGGAGCTCAATCCCAGGACCCCAGGATCATACCCTGAGCAGAAGGCAGACACTTAACTGACTGAGCCACCCAGGCACCCCAAGGATATGCTAATTTCACACTATACAGCATGCTTGCCATTTTGGTGAAATATGCCAAAAATTTAGACTCGAAAATGATGACATTACACGTTCGGTAACATCCAGTTTCTCACCTCATTATACCATCACTGCTTCAGATTGATATCTCAAAGAGCCTAAGCATTCCAGATATAGGTATTCAAGTGCTGAAATTTAAACTCTCAGTATCAAATCAATCCAGATAAATATTTTCATAAAAGTATTGCTATCAAAACTCTTAACTACTTGCTATCTGAAAATCAATAATCAATAGGTTATTGGTCCCTCCCACTATTTAAATTCTCACCACCCAAGTTTATTTGGTGTCTGAGTTTGGAGAGTAGGGAACATAGGTGGCTGATGTCTCATACGTGTTTGCCGAAAGTAGAGATTTTCCTAGAAGGAACAATCAACACGGGCCCAGTGACTCAGCTGGAGCAGCACAAAGAGTGTCTGCCGTATTTGCAAGACAGTGCAAATAGCTTTTGTGGAATAAATGATGCTCCTCCGCTCCCAAGGCTGCTGCCCACCAATGCACGGCATCAGGAAGACATATGTTTTTACTTGTTTCTGTAGCGGTGATGGGTTATGTCAAGCTCTCCACCCCACCTTGCCCTGCCTCCCTTGGAACTGACAACATTCATTTGTTTCAAAGACAGCTGGAGCTGGAAGCCAAGCCAGTAACCAGCTGTCAGAGATGTGATGAAGTATGCCACGTGGCATCCACTCATTGGGTAGCTGCACAGAGGGGTGGGGTGGCTGGTTGGACTTCCCAAGCTCTCCCAGGGGTAGTGTGGAAGAGCCAGAGATGAACACCATGTTGGAAACGGCTGGTCCTAATTTTCTCCAGCTATTTATCTTCTCGTGTCCTTCCTCACCCCCTGCCTTAAGGTAAAACCAAGGAAAATAATCATAGGATTTGGGGATGTTAAGAATTGTGTACTCTATCCCCTGATTTTACAGAGAAAGAACATGGGATCCAGGGAGAACGAAGGCATTGCCCAAAGCCTCACAACGGATCAGAAGCTGATCATTTTTGCTTGGTGTTCAGTTTTCTCATGTACTTAAGAGATTAGACTTGATCATTTAAGGGCCTTTCCACATCTGGAATTCTATTGTTTTTATCAGTTGGGATGACATGCAAGTAACTTACTGTGATGCAAAATACAATCTCTGTATAGGCAGCAAACCTATTTGAGAGCCTGGTACACATGTAGCAACAAAAGAGCCCAGTTATGGGTATTAGAGCCTGTCTTCATCCTGGCTGAATACTAAGCTTAAGGATGTAACTCCCAACTCAGACCTTCAGAGTCCAGATTTCCAGGGTTTGCAGACCAATCTTCTAGAACAGAGACGACAAATTGAAGTCCACAGACCCAGCCTGGCTCTTGGTAGGGTTTTTTGGGTTTTTTTTTGCAGCTTTATTGAGGTATAATTGACAAATTAAAGTTATATATATTTAAGCTGTACAATGTGATATTTTAACAGACACACACATTGTGAAATGAGTGCCACAATCAAGCTAATTAACAGATCCATCCCTCACAAAGTTACCATCTATTTTGTATATGCGTTTAAAACTCTAAGATCTACTCTCCTAGCAAGTTTCAAGTATATAACACAGTATTATCAACTATAGTCACCAGGTAATACATTAGATCTCCGAAACTTATTCATCTTGAATAACTGAAAGTTTGAACCCTTTGACCAACATCCCTCCATTTCCCCCACCCTCAGTCCCTGGCAATCACCATTCTACTCTCTGATTCCACACAAATGCAGTATTGGTCTTCCTCTGCCTGGCTTATTTCCCTTAGCATGATGTCCGCCCAGTTCATCCATGTTGTTACAAATGACAGGATTTCCTTCCTTTTTTATGGCTGAATAATATTCTATTGTGCATGTATACCACATTTTATCTGCTCCTCCACCAATGGGCACTTAGGTTGGTCCCTTATCTTGGCTATAGTGAATAATGTTGCAATGAACACGGGAGCGCCGATATCTCATCGAGATCCTAATTTCATTTCCTTTAGATACATATCCAGAAGTGGAAATTCCCGATCATATATATGATAGTTCTATTTCTGTTTGAGAAACCTCCATGCTGTTTTCCAGAGTGACTATACATTCCTACCAACCATGTACAAGGGTTCCCTTTTCTCCATGTCTTTGCCAATACCAGTTATCCTGTCTTTTTGATAATGTCCATTCTAATAGATGTGAGGTGATATCTCATTATAGTCTTGATTTGCATTTCCTTGATAATTAGTGATGTTGAATATTTTTTCATCTACCTGTTGGCCATCTGCAGGGTCTATTCAGGTCCTTGGTCCATTTTTTAAAACTGGATATTTGTTCTCTTGCTATTGAGTTGCCTGAATTCCTTACATGTTTTGGACATCAGATAAACAATTTGCAATTTTTTTTTTCACTCCATAAGTTGTCTCCACACTTTGTTTATTGTTTCCTTTGTTGTGCAGAAGCTTTTCAGTTTGACACAATGCTACTGGCTGATTTTTGCTTTTGCTGTCTGCATTTTTGGGGTCATATCCAAAGATTCATTGCCTAGACCAATGTCCAGAAGCATTTCCCCTATATTCTCTTCCAATAGTTAAGAAAGAGACAATAGGCCCCCAAATGGTATCACTTATGCTCAGCTCCGTGTCCCCAAGTCAGACGTAATACTTAATTACAGTTTCAGCCTCTTTCAGGAAGGGAATCTTAAACCAGTCAATCAGAAATTACCTAGTCAGTACCAAGGACATAATCTTCCTGAAAGACCCTTGCTTTCCCCTAAAGGACGGTGACCTCACCACAACCACTCCACATTTTGCCAATTTAATTTTCTTATCCCGCTCCCTTCTGCCTATAAAAGCCTTTCACTTTATATAGGCTTCTTGGAGCTCCTTTCTATCCACTTGATGGGTTGCTGCCTAATTCCCGAATCGTGGAACGAAGCCAACAAGATCTTTAAAATGTACTCAGTTGAATTTCTGTTTTCTAACATAGTTTTGCAGTTTCCAGTCTTTTGCTTAAGCCTTTAATTCATTTAGCTGCACTGTCGTAAAGGTATTTTCATGCACGGCTAGTTGTTCAAACTGATGCTTCTACGAGGGGACAAGCACTGGAAACTTCTCCACCTTCTTGCTGATGGAAAGCCCTACTCAGTAGGTTTGTTTTTCAACTCCATGTTAATGTCATTTCACCCAATTTTTCAAGAGAAGTCAGAAATTCTATTTTGTCTATACAGCTATTGGACAGCAGCTAAGGAGTGGCTGTCCCCTAAGCATACAGGATATGCTCTCACAGTCCCCAACCTTCCCCACCGTCCCACCTCCCTCATTACACGTCTAGTCTGGTGCCTGTGGATGTCTGGCTTAGAGACCTCTGCCTTAATTCAGCCCTATCTTTGGTGCACTGCTTATGTAAGAGTTATGTCTCATTATCCAAGGCATTTTTCCTTTTTCTGTATCTGCCAGATTACCCAGCACAATGCCAACTCCACATATGTGTCACACACAGATGTAATTCTTTAGGGAAAAAGATCTGGTTATGAATGGAGAGTCTATAGTGAGCAAAGGGGAAAAGAACTGGGATTTGGGGTTAGATTCAAGTTTGGAGTCCACCCCTTAAAATCTCTGCAACTTTGCACCATGCACCTTCCCTACCTTAGCCTCAGTTTCCTGAACTGTATAAAGAGAATAACACAGAATTCTATTTTTTTTATAATATCACTTGGGATTATATCAGGCACTTGGGATTATATCAGGCCCAGCACACTGCTTGGTGACAGACAGTCCCTAAGATCTCACGGAGCGATCACTGCATGAGGCAGGTAGATAAACACAGCTTTCTTGGAAGGTTGGAAAAGCAGCATAGTTTATTTACCTTGTGAAGTCTGGGAGTTTGCAAATACTTGGTGCCTTCATGCAGAAAAACAAACTACAGAAGCCTGCCATGGGTAAACATTTCTGTTCTGTGAACCAAACTTGCCTTCTGCAGTATCCAGATTACTACTCCAAACAGATGCTGGGGATGGAGGAGGGGAGCCAGAGGGCAAAAATAGCAAATGACCTTTTGCATTAAATTAAACTAATACCCTCCATCCCGACTGGGCTTCAGAAGGACATAAATAAGACAGGATGTTAGACAAACACATATGCCGTTAACTCGTTAACATATAACGGAGGGATTAATTGAACGTGTGCAGCCGTTTCCAAGTTTTTCTTTGTGCTCTCATAGATTTCCTTGGCTCATCCAACTGTCATGCAAGTTCTCTTCCTGTTACAAGCACAGTGTGGCAGGAAGATGAGAAGTAGCTTTCTTGCCAAACACTGGGTCACTTCCATCTGATATCAATAGTTACATATTAGTCTGTCATGGGTCACAGATAAGTTTACAAAGTTGTTTAAAATGTCAGATGGCTCGGGCCACCCTTCTCCTAGGATAAGTTGTATTTCAATAAACCAAGTATGTGTAGGCTTCCAGATTACTAATACAAATGGACAGCTAGTTTGTGGAAGCAATCACAAAACGCACTATTCAAGAGCATACAGCCGAAGGAAGCTCCATCGTAACCCAGTTGCTCGTGCCATATACCCACCCATTCTTTCAACATAAAGCATTTTAAAATGAATTGTTTCTGCTGTCACGTCTCTCCTTTAATCAGAGGTTACACCCTGCATATCAGTGGTTTACCATGATCATACTGAGAAAATCAGCAAGATGTTGAGTTCTTTAACTTCGTACAAGAAGAGGGTTTCGTTTGATTCTCCAACCATAGCCAAGATAACGTGAACTGAGATGACAGCCAATATCTTACTTTTATCCATCAACGACCAAGACTATGTGTAAAACTGTACGTTTTCTAACTAGTAGTTGATGTACTTGATGACTACAGCCCTCACTTGGGTGCTATGGATCCATCTACCCAGCTTGTGTGAGAAAGATAGAGCCTGGTTGCTCTTGTAGTCTCTCTGGCTTTCTCTCTCACCATTACCCCTACCCCCACCCCTACCCTTTAAGACTTCCTAAGCAGGCTGGCCTTCCTGCCTGTTCTTTAAACTTGCCAAACCTGTTTCTGACTTTCTCCAGTAGGAACATGGTAAAGCCCAAGCTCTCTGTAAGGCTGGATTTACCTTCTCAGAAAACTCTTCCCTGACCATATAATCAAAAACACCCCTCTTGGGGCGCCCGGGTGGCTCAGTAGGTTAAGCATCTGCCTTTGGCTCAGGTCATGATCCCAGGGTCCTGGGATCAAGCCCCACATTGGGCTCCCTGCTCGGTGGGGAACCCTGCTTGTGTTCCCTCTCTCACTGTGTCTCTCTCTGTCAAATAAATAAATAAAATCTTTAAAAACAAAAACAAAACAAAACACTTCTCCTTAAGTCATGACTCTGGGCAACACTCCGGTCATGCCACAGACTGGAACCAAATGCTTGCATTCAAATTCTGGCTCCCCTACTTGTCCTAAGACTTGTGACCTTGGCTGCGTTACCTGACCATTTGGGCTTCAGTTTCTGGAGGATAAATGAAGGTTATAGGCTTGCTGTGAGCGTTAAAGACATTAATATAAGTAAACCACTCAGAAGAGAGTCTGACACATAGTGAGTGCCAGGCTGGCCTATTTCATTTGCTGCTTCACTGCCTGAAAGTATCATATTTCTCCAATGACTGCTTGTTTATCTTTTTCCACTAGCATGTGGGGTCGTCGAGAGAAAGGACCTTGTATGTTCTTGTCCCATCTTTTATTCCTAGCTTCCGGGCACCAGGAGTAGGGTCTGATGCCTGACAGATTCTGAATGACTATCTGTGGACTGAAGGAATGATGTCCCAGCGACGCTTTTGTGATGAGACCGCCGCCACTCATGAAGTAGGCAGGAGTCAATTAAGTAAAGAAAGTCAGTAGTGGGAGAACCTAGGACACGATTTAATAATGAATAAAAGCAAGAGTATCCCAAACTTTGCATTATCTAGTTCCACAAAACGTATATACGATTACAACCTATGATGAGGAATTTGGCTTTATTTTGCTACTTTTTTGGGGGGGGTGAGGGAGGGTTTGGCAAATTCTCCACATGACAGCATATGTATGACCGTTAGATTCATTCATTCAACAAACATTTGTTGTCTCTAAGGGGTTCAGCACTGACCTAGGCCCTAGAGATGTAGAATGAGACCATTCCGGCCCCTGCTTCAGGGCACTCAGGTTCTGCCCGAGGAGGCCGCCTGCTAAAGAGACATCACAAGACAGCCTCCTTCCACCCCGCTCCCTATTCCCCCCATGGAGCCGGGGAGATCCCTGAAGGGGCACCTAACAAATTCTTGGAAAGGTTTCTTAAAAGAGGGGATATCAAAGCTTAGTCTTCAATGAGGCTAGCTTGTGTCAGCCAGGTGAACCGGGCAGGGGAGGGAGGGAGGGAGAATAACCAGCTGAGGGAGCTAGCAAGGTGGGTGGGGGTGGGGAGGGGCAGCCAGGTGAGGGAGCAAAGGTGAAAGGCTCAGTTGCCGGCAGCTGTTTGACTTGCCAAGCATAGAACTGTTATGTGCACCGGCATGTATGTGCTCTGGGGCCGGCGGCAGGGGGTGGGAGTTGGAAAGAGGCAGAGTTTTTCAAAAGCCCTAAACATAAAAAGATAATGTGTAACCTGTATGTAATTAGGAATAAAAATCACATTATTAGTAAAACTTACAAACAGCTGACAGGGAAACAGCCAGAATTTCACAACTTGAGAGAAAACCCAAAAAGCCATATGTTCATTAAAGCTGGCAACTTTGAACTTTATCCTGTGAAAACTGGAGAGTCATCAAGGATGTTAATCCCGAGGAGAGTTAGTATGGCTGAAATGTGGATGATTGAAAGGAAGACAAGAAATCGAGACTCAGAAATCCAGCAGAGGCTTTGCCTGGGTTTCTGCAAGACAAAATGGCAACAGAAACCCAGCAATGATGGCAGAGAGGGAGTAAACACATATTTAAAAATTCAGAATGTAGACTTAGGAGGCTTTAGTTATTGGGAGTGGGTAGTGAAGGAAGTTACTCAGATCCTTTCGGTAGACATCGAGCCTGGCTCAAAGACAAAGAATCACTCAGCCTTGCTTACTTCCTGTAGATAACCTCTTGAACCCATCAAATTTATACTATCCAATACAATAGCCACTAGCCACATGTGGCTACTTATATTTAAATTGAATTCATTAGAAGGAAATAAAACTAAAAGTGCAGCTCCTGAGTCACACTAGCCACACAGTTCAAGTGCTCGTCCACCACATGTGGCCAGCAGCTACCATCTTGGACAGTGTAGAAAGTTCTATTGGACACACCATACCACCATCCTTCCATCAACTTTAGCCAATAAATTGTCCCTGATCTTATACATTTATATTTTGTTGTCCCTGGAACTCTAAAAGATGTCAGGCTACTTGTACATATAGGATCTTCCATTTGCCTACAAGCAAGAATTAAATGCCACTGTATACATGCATTTGGAAGAGATATATGGTAAGAGTAGAAATCAACCTTATAGGATTTCTCAGTCTTAGATCAGTATAGAAGAGGCTTGCTGCAAACAAGTGGGAACCTGGCAATAACAGGTAACAATGATTTGGGTGTTCCCAATGTAGTTTTGACAGCCAGTGTGAGAGGAGGAGTCAACAATAAAGTTCTATCAATCTCCTCTCCCCCACCCTATCCATTGTCTTTTAAGTAAGCTCCATGCCCAGCATGGAGCCCAACACAGGACTTGAACTCAAGACCTTGAGATCAAGACCTGGGCTAAGATCAAGAGTCAGATGCTTTATCGACTGAGCCATCCAATTACCCCCTCAACCTCTCTTTTAATTTCTGTAAGAAGCTTTATGAACAACCTCTCATCTGCTGGGGTTAAAAATAATGGGAATTATAACATCCAAAAACAATAACAAAAACTACTACAACTGTATTTGGTTTCAAACTGAAAGGAAGGAAAAACTGTTGTTTTCCTTGTGTGGAGGGCAGGCAAGGGGGACTCAGGTTCATCTCAAATCAATGGACAACTCACTTTCTGAGTTTTCAAAGAGCCTCACAAAGGGATAAGGTGGCCTGGTGGATTTGACAGAGGTGCCCCAACTTTGAGAAATGTAAATGTAATTCATACTGCTACTGAAAATTATGTTCCCCCTTGACTACATATGTTCATAGAAACTTCAGTACCACAAAAAGCCCCTCTCACATATGGGCTAGTCATTGTGTAGGAAACTGAACAAAAGTGATGTGAATCATTTAATCAAATTGTTGACCACATACTATGTGGCAGGCACAGCTGGTAATGCTGGTATCGATCTACCTGTGGCTAGTGAGAATATGAATAATCTTCCCTCATCAGTAGAGCTTCATGATAATCTTCTGGTCCAAGTAGGTCTGAGGAAGTACAGAGTGAGCCAGAGCACCAGAGGAGACATGAGGAAGGCTTTTGACAGTTATCTTTGGGGAAGCTGGAAACCATACTTATGTCTTCTTCTCAACTCAATCATCAGTTAGTAAATGTGATTTGAGATGAGATTAGAAGGTGAGGAGAAAGAGTGTTTATGGGGGAAGCCAAAGTTCTCTGAAAGCCCTATAAGGCCTATGGGGTCTGGCCCTTGCCTCCTCCACAGCCTCACCAAGGAGGGGCTCGGCCAGTTGCCCATCTAGTGCGGCTCTGCCACGTGGCCTCATTGGCTCCTCAGGTGAGCCATGCTTCCTCCTCCTACAGAACATGTGCACAAGCCATTCCCTCCTTCTAGTTAAGATGTTTTTCCCTTACCTCTCAGCTTAATCACTGTTTTCTTTAGGGCTGTCTCTTCTCAATTCCCCTCCACCAGGCAGGTCTTCACTGTACCACATGCTTGTCTTTTGAAGCACTTACCAACATAATTGTGTATCTCTAGGATTCGTTAATGGACATATCTCCATTCTAGCAGGGTTATAAGCTATAAATTCCACAAGGGCAGGAATATTCCTTTTAAAAAGTCCATCATTCCATCTCTAGCACCTACCACAGGCCCTGGCATTGAGTAGGAGTTAAAAAAAATAACAAAAGGATGGAATGGACGATGGCAAATGAGAGTCTGGAGAAATCTGGATCTGGAAAAGCCTGCGGCATTTTTAGACCCATTCTAGAAAAATATGATATAGGATTACGGCTATTATTACTACCACTGTCACTGTACTGTTACTACAAGCACCAGGGTTGGTAGTGGTACTGTCTGATACTCAGGAAGCATTTCCCACTATAAAACCAGGCAGGGCGCCAGGCCGCTTAGCTACCCTAATAGCACTCTAGAGTAAGAAAAATTCCATTAATATATTGTAGATGAGGAAACCAAGCCTCTGAAAATTTAAGCAACTTGCCCAAGGCCACCCAGCTGGTACGGGAAAACTAGAATTTCTACCAGCCACCTGAGTTCCAAGCCCGAACCCTAGACCAAGATGGCCTCTAACTCTCTACCATATTCCACCCAAGTCTTACAGAGAATTCAAGGGATTTTTAATCTCTGGACATTCCAACTGGGTAAATAAAGCTATTGCCACTCGACAGTGATGGAAGCCAAGAGGTTAATCGACTTACTGTGTTTGCTACAAAGGGAAATTTGAAATATCAGCAGAAAAAAAAAATCAATATGGCTTCAAACTGCCGCAAATTAAAAACAGATCGCAGCCTTTTTACAAAAATATGACTACACTTCAGCATAAAGTCATTTAAAAATAACTGTTTCCAGACGCCATATGGGTTACGTACCAGTTTCATATGATTAGTATAATTTTTGAAGGAAGTTGTTATCAGAACCACAAAGTCGAAAAACCATTTTCAACCAAACCGCAGGAAATATTCGAAGGTAAAAATCTTAATGAAAAAACAAATGTGGAAGGTAAGACAACTGGTCACGAGAAAACCTGCAAAGAAGTTCTCAATTCCGGCACACGGGGGAAATCTGGATTTCAAGACAGCGTGTACAGAACGGGGACTGGCTTATTCCGTAAACCAAAGTCACACATCAGGTGAATTCCAAAAACATTAGTGTTTGCAGAGATCCCGGCTTTGTCCTCTAAACAGGTGCCAAACTGCATGGCAGTTTAAGACACTCCTGTTCTTCCAACTCTGATACTGTTAATTCCACAAGCGGAATAAAGAAGAAAGAAGGAGTTTCAGAATCTGTTTTAGACAGCGAAAAAAAGAAAAATGAACCACGTGGAAAGGAGGAACTGTGCATTTATGTCTCTCCAGGTGGAGAAAGAGAAATGGGCAGGATCCTCATTTTTCCAATTTTCCCCAAAATAAAAAAATCCCCAGGAAATGCTGGTATTTAAGGTAGAGGTGGCCACATATTGATAATACAGAGATGTGCTTTGTCTACACGGAGCATCTTACAAAAGAGTTGAGTAAGTTGCCTACATTACACATGGGAAGATTTCACATCCAAGATGCGTGGCTTGTCTAGAGAACTGAGAGAAGCTGCTGGGCAACCCGGTTTGCTGCACGCTCTTCCATGCCCTCCAAGTGCATCACGCATCAAGACTGTGTTACTTATTTGCATATCCTGCCCAGTGCTAGCATTTGCATTTGGGACACCAGGTATAAAGAACAATAATGGTGGTCACTGGCCGTGCGTCCCAGCCAGCCAGTCGTCCCAGCCGCGCCTCGGGCCAAGGTTTCAACAGACCTCACCAAAATGCCATCTCAAATGGAACATGCCATGGAAACCATGATGTTCACATTTCACAAGTTTGCTGGGGATAAAGGCTCCTTAACAAAGGAGGACCTGAGAGTACTCATGGAAAAGGAGTTCCCTGGATTTTTGGAAAATCAAAAAGACCCTCTGGCCATGGACAAAATAATGAAGGACCTGGACCAGTGCCGAGACGGCAAAGTGGGCTTCCAGAGCTTCTTCTTGCTAATTGCTGGGCTCACCATCGCATGCAATGACTATTTTGTAATACACATGAAGCAGAAGGGAAAGAAGTAGGCAACATGAGCAACACTCCCGCCCGCCCAAGGAGAGTTCTCCCGAAGGGTCTCTAGGAATCTGTCCCACAGCTTCCCCCTGTATAAAGGATTCCATGAGCAGATCGGGACCCTCAGAAAATGTACAAATAAAATCCAACCCCCATTTGAGAAGCAGAGAAAGAAAAGTCAGATAAGCTTTTGATTTTTATATTGCTTGCACCCTCTTACCCTAAATAAACAAATTCCTTCTTCCAAAAAAAAAAAAAAAAGAACAATAATGGTAAGAACAGGGAAGAAGCAGTGAAAAGATTAGCAGGAAACCATGGGCGGCATATCACATATTCCAAGGAAATGGAGGTCCGTCATGAAGATTGTCCAATATGTTTAAAAGGTCAGATAGTCTAAGAGTGGAGAGCCGTGGACCAGTTTCAGGAACAAGGAGGATGTGAGAACTAACTTTGGTCGCAACAATTTTAAGGCATTTATCTAAGCTTGGTTTCCCAGCCTTTGCACTTTTGACACTCTGGGCAAGTCTGTGCTGGGGTGTTTCCTGGGCATTGTAGGACTTTAGTAGCCACTGTGCCCTCAGCCGGCTCCATGCCAGCAGCATCCCCCTCCTCCTCGACACCGGGACAACCAAAAATGTCTCCAGACATCCCCTGGGGGGCAAAATCATCCATGGCTCAGAACTCCTGTTCTAGGTGGAAAACAGATGGAAAAGGGCCAAGAAGTGATGGATCGAGACCCAAAGAGAGGGAGAATTGAAAATCTCTATCTAGAAGTTTGGGTCTGATGAGGAAAAAAGTCATAGGATGATTGCTGCAGGAAGATGCTGTGTATAAAAAGAGCCTCTCTGTTTACGTACGTATATGGAAACAGAGATGCCATGACCCCAGCATCCTGACCCGGCCAGCAGCTCTCCTGGGCTAGAAGCCACCACTCTCACTGGGAAAGCACCTTCTACCTCATTTTTGTTCCATGTGGGTCCCGTGTCACCTGGACCTGCCACAAGCTCTGGGGGCCGCCACTCTGCTTAGGTTTAGCAATAAGGCCATTTCCATCCCAACGATGAGAGCCAGCCCTGCGCCCTTGGCGGGATCTCATGTGAACGAGCCTGGCTTTAGTATGAGATCATTAAACTGGGGGAGTAGCACCTGCTTGTGGCCATCCTTGCTGCCACTTGGGGAAACGGAGACACCCAAGAAACGGAGAGAGGCCAGGTCCTGGGGACCTCATTTAGCACCTGAATCCAGCAGAGCCCAAGCCAGCTTTCCTGTTTCACTTAAATCAGGAGAGTCAAGCTTTTTGCTGAAATGAGAGCTTCAGGGAAGCCAGAGGGGTCTTAAGTCTTTACGCGTTTTCTTTCCCAAAGGAAGATAAAACTAAGTGATGTTTGTTGTTTCCTCTAATTCTCAGTAAGATACTCTACCCCTTGCTGGTGTTCGGATGCTGGGAAGCTGCTTAATCTCTCTGACCTGCTGCTGCTTCAACCATGAAATGGTGGAGATGGTACCATACACTCCTAGAGCCATCTGGGGCTGGAAGTGAGATGATGCTGTCAGGCCCAAAGTGTAGTGCCTCGGTTATACCAAGCGCTTCTTACCTAATACATGACCATAATCACTATTCAGTGTGTAACCATGACTTAATGACCACCACCACTAATTACAACTGTAATCAGCCTGAGTAATACTGTCACTTATAGAAATTACGGATAACTTCGCCATATACAATCTAGAAGCCCACGTGCATCTGTCTCGAAGAAGAGAGTGGTTCATATGAACACGTGACCAGCTCATCTGTCTTTAAAATAAGCAAAAAGACTTTCTATTACCAAGAAGTAGCTGGTGGCACTGGTTAGAGTGAAGCGATGCCCACAGATCTCTCAAATAAGCTGATAAAGTTTAAAATGGAACTTCCGACCCTCTGATTCAGGTCCTCCTAGGAGTCCTCCCCTACAACCCCCTCTAATTTCAGCCCCAACTGCAATGAGCAGTTCAAGGTGGGCTCAGACTTGTATCCAGCTGGTCACATCCCACCTCAAGTCAGCACTGTCTTTGCCTACCTGCCCTGTGCCCTTCTTCTACGTCAGAGCCCGCTCAGCCTCTAGCACTGAGGATGGAGTGAGTGAAGACCCCCAGGGCAACTCTCAACTAATGGAGGATGGGACTCCATGAAAGTCACTCTTCAGGGGGAGTTACAGAAGGTATTCCTATGGTTCTTGAGAGATCTTGGCAGAACTGAGCTCACTGTGCTCCCAGATGAATCTTCTAGAAAGCACCCCAATACTGTTGTTTTTCCTTATCACATTCTCTCTCTTCTCTCACTTCTGCTTCCTGGGATCACCTCCCAAATAAACCACCTGCACCTAAATCCTTGTCTCGGTTTCTGCTTTGGGAAAAACCAAATAAAGACAGAGCGAAGGCCCAATAACCCTTGATAATAACAGCAAACATGTTTCCTATGTACCAGATGCCACATCCAGAGCTTTACTTGAATTCATTCTTCAGTCCTTTGAAGTCCATGATATTATTGACCCTGCCTTAGAGGTATGGAAATTGAGGCACAGAGCGTTCAAGAAAATTGCCATCAAACAGTGGCTCTGGTCTCGTTCCAGAGCTTTAATCACTGTGCACATTGTCCTCATCAGACACGAGAACTCACAAGCCCAGCCTCCTTCTAGAATAATTGAAAGAAAAAAAAAAAAACACAGGCATAGAAGAACTTCAGTTATATAATGAGATACTCAGTTTCCTAAATTTCCTGTTACAGCACAAAATATGACCCACTGTTTTCTTCCCACCCAAAGAAAGGGCTATTCCACTGAGAGATGCCCAGTCCCCCACGTCTGATCACTCTTGCCCTCTTCCTGGAGGGAAAGCACCAGCAGTTTTCCTTATCCTGACAATTTTGGGGACACCTTTCTAAACACAGAGACTAACACAGAGGGTGCTCTTCCAGGTTCCCTCGGATCCCCGTGTGTGTCCAGGAGCACTGGAGCATGGGGAGCGAGAATGGAGCCCACTTTTGAGTGCTGGCTGAATTACTACTGGGCCTTTAAACTCGGAGAGTACATTTTAAGTCCCAGATTTAAGCAGGATGTAAACAACTTTAAAAATCATCTTTAAGAGAATGTTTATGTGCCTTCTTACCCTCTTGAAATACGAACCTGCATTTGACCAAAATGGATAATCAGTCTCAAGACTAATAATAGAAAATGCATTTTTACAAAACAAAGAAAGTCAGGCTGGATTAGCACTGTTGGCCCCCCAAAAAACCAAGGTTTGAGTTTCCAGTTCTTAGTCTTACAAAATTATTCTAACTAACTTTCTGCAGTTTTAAGAGATGCCTGGCTCAAGACCAAGCCCTGAATTCTTTACCTCTTCATTTGGCTTTTTCATGGGAAATGTCCCAGGATGTCACAAAAATAGAATCTTTAGCAAGTACACGTGAAGCAATCACTGGGCCACAATCACATGGTGATACATTAGTAATAATTATTATTTTTAGCATCATCATTACTATAAATTTATAAATTATAACAAAGCTACTATGTGAACCGCTTCTCCTGGGCCAAGCACTGCTTAAACCTCTCTATGTGCATTAGCCCCATTTTATTTTCAACAGGACTATGAGATAGGTGATAATAACGTCAACTTTATAGTGAACACAACTGATGCACCAAGAGGCTAAGTAACTTGCCTGAGATCATGGAGATGGTAAGAGGAAAGCACACTAATTTGTCATCAAGAAGGTGCTGGTGCCATTAAGAGGTGTGCTAATAAACGGAGTTGCTGGGCTAAGATGTGACATGACTGTCAATAATCATGGCAAGCATTTACTGAGAAAGTTTTCCTTGAGTCCCTTCACTTAATCCATTTAGTGATACCTGCATGTAAGGAGTATTTTATCCCCATTTAGAAATGAAGGTTTAAGTGATTTTCCCATTGCCACAATGCTATCAAATGGCAGAGCCAGGATTTGAACTTAAGATTCTTGTCTACGCTCAGAGTCCGTGCTTTCGACCCACTCCCTCACACTGTGGTATGACTGAGAAGGCTGGGAAATAGGGGACTTTGGGAGGTATTAGGGACCGATATGGTTAGAAGTCAAGAGTCCCCTTGTTTCTGGTTATCCAGGTCCCCCTGAGTGGAATACAGCCTGTTGCTGTCTCAGTGTCAGAACAATGTGTAAATGCTCTTCATGTCTCAGCAGGAGGGAGAGTCATTCATTCCATTCAAAATAGAGATGGAGGCGTACTTGTAGGTCCGGTATTGCGAGCAAAATCAGACCTCACAGTTCTTGAGGTCTAGTGGAAGAGATAAACAATGACCACACAATCACACAATTAAGTGTGCAATTACCAAAGGAGAGATGTAATCAGCAAGGAAGAGACACAGTGCTTTGAGAGTGTAAAACAGAGAAACCCAACGAACCCAACTTGGGAAGAGGGTGAGGGCTTTCCTAAGAAAGTGACCTTGGAACAGAGATCTGAGGGACAACGGGAGTTCTATTTGGGACACGCTCTCCTCAGGGTGGGGCCTCTGAAAATTCTACAGATGTGATTCTTGTGAATCCAAAGCCTTGACCTTTAAGAATAGAGCGGCCTCCCGTTCTCTGCGGGGCAGGTACGTTCCCAGACCCCCAGTGGATGCCTGAAACCACGTACAGTACCGAACCCTACACAGACCTTGTTTTTTTCCTATATGTTCCCACCTATGATAAACTTTAATTTATAAATGACGCATAGCAAGAGATTAACAATAACTAATAATGAAACAAAACAATTTTAACAATAGGTGTGATAAAAGTGAGGTGAACGTACTCGCTTGTGATAACGGGAGGTGACACAGTGCCTACGAGATGAGAGGACGATGACGTAGCATTAGGCCGCTACTCACCTTCTGACATGACGTCAGAAGGACACCTAGGGGCTTCTAGACCACAGGTGACCGTGCGTAACTGAAGCCCTGAAGAATAAATCTGCTGATACGCGGGGACAACTGTACTGTGTCTCCCAGCAGGAGGAGGAGGAAGCAAATTCATTCATTCATTGTGAACGAATGAATCAAAATCTTGAACTGATTCTGCACTGCTGCTACAATGATCATAAAACTCCATGGACAATGGATGCATGCCTGCGACCAAAGATAAGGGGGTGCTTCTTGGAGAGACAAGAAAATAGATTTGGGGGAGAACTTCTCAGGACCACAAAAAGCTACATTTCAGAAGAAAGAAGTGTGAGCCTCAGCTCCAACCCACTCTACTATCACTGGACTCCGGGCTCCTCTGTCAGTTAATAACCTAGCCAGGGACAGTCATAAATGATAAGAAAGGATACAGTCATGGAAAATGCACTTGTAAACTGCGTGGCTAAATCCTGTTTAAAAAATCCACATGGAAAAAAGTAAACATACTTCGACTCTCAAATACTTGGTAGCTGGGTGAGTTAATACAGCTAGTGCTTTTTGTTTGTTTGTTCTATTTGCTTGATTGTCCTCAAAGCCCAGTCCAGGTCATCCTGCCCGTCTGCTTTTCTGAAGTATTTCTTACACAGTCTACTTCGTGATTCCTTCATCTAATGTAACTGATTCCATGCCAGGTTCTGAAACTGCAAAGATTACGATCTGGTCTCTTTCTTCAAGGAGTTACCTATCTTGTGCGGACGATGGCCAAGAAAATAGGTGATTGCAATACTGCATGATGGCAAAGGAAAGCCCCGGGAGCACAAAGCAGGGGCCCTTTACTCTGTGTGGAAGCATCAGAGATTTCTCAGTGAAGAAGATATCTGAACATTTTTTTTTTCTCTTTAAAGATTTTATTTATTTATTTGAGAGAGAGAGAATGAGAGATAGAGAGCACGAGAGGGAAGAGGGTCAGAGGGAGAAGCAGACTCCCCGCTGAGCAGGGAGCCCGATGCGGGACTCGATCCCGGGACTCCAGGATCATGACCTGAGCCGAAGGCAGTCGCCCAACCAACTGAGCCACCCAGGCGCCCTGAACAACATCTTAATGAAAGAACAAGGCCCGAGCCTCCAGAAAAATATTTTTAGCACTGCTGTTAATTGCCCCAGCCATTGGTAAGGAAAAAAATTTCGAGTGATTTCGGGTCAGTCAGCTCTGACCAAAAGTGACACTGAAATCCAGACCAGGGCAATACAAGAGAATTCACGTAAGACTTTGTCTCGAAGAAACATTTGGCCGCCCCATGCTGGGACTGGGGGGAGAAAAATCTAGACACCTCACCGGTGTGTTGGCAGCTAAGTCCAAATTCATGTCCAGACAAGCAGCCCTTGGTCAAATGCATCCCCAGTTTTTCAATCCTGAACGAAAACCAGACTGAATCAATAGAATTCTTTCTGCTATCTTGAGCACCTCCCCGACCCACCACGGAGACCATCTTGTGATGTCCAATTCCGAGGCCGGCATGGCCCTGACTTCACTCAACAAGAGAACAGATTTGAGGTTCTAAATGAGCAGAATGACTACAGTCAGACTTAAGCTCCAACTACTACTGAAGAATACTGCCTAGGAAATGAGCACTTCCGGCGTGTCTTAAGTACTGCTTTTCATAAACAGGAAAGCAGTGTTCTACAAAGGTTCTTCCTCAGCCTCAACAGATGAGAGAGACCTTGACTGATTAATCTCCTTAACTGGTCTGCTCGGACCGGGTCTGAGATAATGAAATACCATAGACCGATGGCTTAAACAACAGAAATGTATTTTCTCACAGGTCTGGAGGCTGGGGGTCTGAGATCGTGGTGTCACTGAGCTCAGTTCCTGGTGAGAGCATTCTCCCTGGCTTGCAGAGAGTTGCCTTTCTGTGGTATCCTCACACGGAGGGGAGAGAGTTCTAGTGTCTTTTCCTCTTCTTACAAGGGCACCATATCAGATTGGAGCCCCACTCTTAGGACCTCATTTAACCTTTATTACCCCCTGGCAGGCCCGACCTCCAAATACAATCCCGTTGGGGTGTAGGGCTCCAACATTGGAATTCAGAGAAGTGGTGGGGGACACAAACATTCAGTCCGTAACACCCTTCTCACTGTCTCTCCTTCTGTAAAATGGTGATGATAATGAACCTCTGTAATGTGTGTATTATAAGACTTAAATGAATAACAAAGTGAAGCACTTGGAACATATTTTTAAAAAAGAAGTAGACATTGTTAGTATCAAGTGAAAGGTGGTATAGTAGAGTGCTTAAAATCTTGCGCCCTGGATCAAGAAAAACATTTTTAAACTAACTAGGTATATGTAGAAGGAATTCTGATAAGGGAATGGAGTATTCACTACCTTCTTAAGCACAACCCTTCATAAAAAATAAAGTGGCATTACAAGCAAAATGATGACACCTCTTTATCCATATGCATGTGGCTTCTTTGTATTTCCATCCCTCACAGTGCCAGCCACGAAACAAGGGTGCAGCAGCAGTTTATGTTAGCTGTTCCCATCATTCCCAATATTTCTTTTCTCTCTTTTCTAGTGCCCTCAATAACTCAATTATTTAACAATAAAGACATAAATCAAGGCTATCTTGCAGTAGACCATTCTTTCCACTGAGAACAACTAGATAAACTTTGTAAGATTTCTACTCCCCCACCCCAAAAAAGAAATCTGTTTGAAGATATTAAATAACTATCTAGACATTCAGGACCAAAAGGGTGGAGATGCCAGAGTGAAGGGAAACACAAGTAGGTGATCTGAGCATGTGACATTATTGTCCCCTCAAGGCGTTCAATGAAGAGCCTGAAAAGCCCACTTTAAAGCAATTGGGGAAAAAAAAAAAAAAAAACCACCTAGAAACCTCAGCGTGATTCTTTTGATTCAAACTAGGAAATGTGGACACTTATGTTTGGTGCTACCAAATTATCTAGGACTAGAAGGGCCAACATCTCGTACAGAAGTGAAGCCCATCGTCTGAAATGCTTATCTCTTTGAGGAACATGCTACTTCAAAAATGGTGCTGATCCAGGGAAGCCAAGCAGAAAAGTGACAACCCCAAATTCGGAGCAGCCAAACCAAGGCCTTGGCAGTTTCAAGGGGAGATAATAAGAAAACTGACCAAGGAAGAAGAAACACTGGTGAACACCTCCAGTCTGCACCTGAGACACTGGGAGGGATATTTCTTGGAAGTACAGGAAAATGAGAAATAGACCACACTTTACAAAGCCTGAAGTTCAGCCTCAAAACAGCTCTCTGGATTAAACTGATTTACCCGATAGAATCCACTCTCACCTAACTGCCTCAAGAAGCTAAAGGTTTATCTAGAATCTAATTTTTCATACATAATGTTCATGATTTAATGAAAATCATGAGACATAACAAGAAACAGGCCCAAAGAGGGATGAGGCAAATACTGGTGGTGTTGGCCATAGATGTTAAGGACTTGTAATTAACATGCTTGGAAAAATAAGTAACAACTGAGAAAATTCATTAGGAATTGGGACAGTAAGAAATTTCACTAGGAAAATAAAAAAAATTTATTTTAACATTCATATTTTAGAATGGAAGTTATAACAACTGAAATTAGGAATTCAGATGGATTTGGGGCACCTGGGTGGCTCAGTTGGTAAAGCGCCTGCCTTCAGCTCAGGTCATGACCCCAGAATCCCAGGATTGAGCCCCGTATTGGGCTCTGAGCTCAGCCGGGAGTCTGCTTCTTCCTCTCCCTCTGCTCCTTCCCCCACTCATGTTTGTTCTCTCTCTCTTTCTCTCTTTCACTCTCGCTCACTCTCTCTCAAATAAGTAAACTTTTATTAAACAATCTTGAAAAAAAAAGATTTCAGATGGATTTAACAAAAATTCAGACACAGCTAAAGGGGGAATTGATATCTTTGAAAAACAGGTAAGTAGAAAATGTGTAACATACATGTTACTGGTTATCTGAAAATATGTGTATAACACATATGCAATTAGAGTCTTAGAAGAGGTGAGACAGCGTAAGACAGATGAACTATCTGAAAAGGATAATGGCCACAAGAACTTTCCAAGATTTGAATGACTTCAAGCCACATATCCAAGAAGCACTACAAGCCCCCCCCAAATTTATTTATTAATTTATTTTTAAGTAGTCTCCATGCCCAGCATGGAGCCGGGTGTGGGGCCCGAACTCACGACCTCTGAGAACAAGACCTGGGCTGAGATTAAGAGTCAGACGCTTAACCGACTGAGCCACCTAGGTGCCCCCCCCAAGAAGTTTAAATAAAAAAAGAAAAATGTACCTAGGCACATCATAGTACTACAATGAAAACCAAAGGTGTTAAAAATTCTTTTAAAATCCAGAGGGAGTTCTTTTTAAGTTCTATTACCTTAAAAGGAACAACAGCAAGAACGGCAATGGGCCACTTGACAAAGGATGGGAGCCAGGAGGCAAGAATTATCATCTTTAAGGAGCTAAAGGCTGACTTAGAATTCTAAACCTAATGAAGAGGAAGAAAAATTAAGGATATTTGCAAACAAATGAACACTGAGAGAAGTGTTAGTCACCATCAGATGTGTATGGAATATTAATGAGATTTCTTCAGGCAGAATATGGATAAATGAATGCACATTCCTACCTGCCCACCCGCACACATATTTAGTCCCAGAGGGAAGAATGAAAATAAAAGAGAATGAATAACAATGAAGGGAACATGGGGAAATCTAAATATGAATTCTGTAAGCAATAGTGATATCTTGGATTTAAATATAAAATTAAAATATGTGGCAATAATAACCTAACAAGGTGAGAGGAGGTGAATTTCAAATGTCTTATCTTTATGACACTGTAATCGAAGTGGTAATGGTATTCATTTTTGTTAGACTCCAGCAGATCAAAAACAAATGGGTACTAAGTTTAATACCAAAACATGTAAGTAATCATACTAAGAGTATATGGATAAAACACGACATTTAAAATGCAAAGAATCAAAGCGTGGATTTTCAAAACTCCACTATGGGCTGTTTATAAACGACTCACCTTAAAATTAAAGACAAAAGGTTGCAAGTGAAAAGATGGAACAGAGTTACACCACGAAAACATCAACCAAGAAATACACTGTTACTATAGTAATCAAAGCCAAACGTAAGGCAAGAAACATTACTAGAGGTAAAGGCAAGACACTGCATATTTTAAATGGGGATAATTGACCAGAAAGAGAAAAATGAAAACTAGCAAAAAAAAAAAAAAATAGACTTTGCAATCATAATGGGAGACTTTAACATACATCTCTCAAAAGCTAATGGACCATGCAGACAGAAAAATCATCAAAGACAAAAATAGACTGAACAGCACAATTGATGTACTTGACAACATTGATGTTTAGTACACTGTACACACAAGGACTCAATTCACCTTCATTTCAAGGGCTTATGGAATATTTATCTTCACCCTAAATATGACCACATTCTAGGCCATGAACAAGACTCAACATATTTCAAAGGGTGGAAAAGTGGTTGGATGTTCTCTCACCACTGTGAAATTAAGCTAGAAATCAAAACCAAAAAGATAACCCCAAATGGCTGCAAATTAACCAAATCACTTCTAAATAATCCTTGAGTTGAAAAAGATATTCAAAGGGAAATTACAAAATATTTTTCATAAAGATTTCACATAGTAAAACTTGTGATATACAGCTAAAGTAATGCTTATATAGAAATGTTTAGACTTAAAAGCATATACATTAGAAAAGACAAAAGGTTGAAAAGCAATGAGCTAAGATTCTATATAAAAAATAAAGAAATAACAAATTAAACCCAAGGAAAAGTGGCAGGGGAAAACAAAAAACCAAAACAGTTTTCAATTCATTTTATGAAGCCAGCCTAACTTCAATACCCAAACTTGATAAGGATGTAGTAAGAGAACAAAATTACAGACCAATTTTTCTCAGAACCGTGCATGGGTAAACCTAAACAAATACATGCAAATCAAACTCAGCAATCACTAAAAGTAATAGTACATCATGGCCAAATAAGATTTATTCCAGAAAGGCAAGGTTGGCTTAACATCTGAAAAAAAAATCAGTCAATATACTTAGTGGGAAAAAAAAAGTTAAAAAAATCATATGTCCTCAATAGATGAAGAATTTTTAATAAAATTTATTAGCAAACTACAAATATAAGAGAATGTTACCAATCTGATGAAGTGTATCCACAAAGAAACCTACAGCTAACATCATAATGATAAAAGAGTAACATATTGCCCCCAAGTTCAGAACTGAAACAAAGATGTTTAATATTATCACGACTATTCCTCACCATACTTAAGGTCCTTGACTTTGCAAGAGTCCAAAAAAAAATTAATAAAGATTGGGGGAGGGGAACTGTCACTATTCACAGAAGATATGATTATACATAGAAGCATCAAAAGAATTTATAAGTAAATTTCTAAAATTGATAATGAAGAATTTCCAGATGAAAGTCTACATACAAAAATAAATTTCATTTCTCCATAACAGCAGCAAAAATTTAGAAAACAAAGACAATCATTTCATTTTAAGTAGCATCAAAAACGTCAGTCAAGAAAATCTAGCAAAGGATAAGCAAGATCTCAATAATGAAAACGACAAAACAGGAAATAATGTAAACACTTGCAAATGAGATATACCATATTTATGCATCAAAAATACTATTGTAAAGATTAACCTATAAATTCAACGAAATCCAAGTAAATATCCCAGCAGCATTTTGGTAGGAATTAGCAAAGTGATCCTAAAAGGCATATGAAAATGTAAACCCCGTATAGTCAAGACAGTCTTGAATTACAAAGATGAAGGACTTAGACTACTTGCCATCAAGATCTATGATAAAGCTACAGTAATTAACAAAAGTGTGGTATTAGAACAAAGACAGTTTTTTAAATGGAATAAAATAGAGAAATCAGGAATAGACCAATAATACATACAGCATCACCTGATTCATGACAAAGATAACACTGCAATGCAGTATGCTTAGAACAATCATCTTTGAAATAAATGGTGCTGTATCCACTGGATATCCACTTGGGGAAAAAAGTTATCTTGACCAACTCCTCACATCATTCACAAAAATGCATTCCAAGTAGATTGTAGGCTACTCATGAAGGTACATAAATCCATAAAGCTTCTAGAATTTTACATTGAAAAAATATCTTTATGATCTTGGGTATAGGAAAGGGTTTTGGTATAGGATGCTGAAGACTGATGAACTGGGAGACATTAAAGTGTCTGTTAAACAAGCGGAAAATCCCTCAACCTCTTTAGTCATCAGGGGAATGCAAAATCTCAATGATACACTATGTATACTCCATATTTGTGAAAATGAAGGCAAAAATTTCCAAGTGTTGGCAAGGATAAGGAACAAGTGAAAGTGCTTGTAAGAATGTAGATTGGTAGAACTACTTTGAAAACAAATTGGTAGGACCAATTTGCATGTGCCTTACAACCCAGAAACTCCATTTCTAGAAACCCTAAGAAATGAGAACATCTTTGAACCATAAGACCTGCAAAAGAATATTCACAGCAGCATTATTGGTAACTGCCCAAAGCCAGGGACAGTCCAATATCCATCCACAATAGAATGGATAAAGTGTAGCACTTCATGCAATGGGATGCTTTGGAGCACTAAAAATGGATCAACTATAGTTATATCCAAACATGCTGCTGAACAGAAGCAGCTAGTAACTAAGAGCGTTCTTTGCATTGAGGCAAAGTTCAAAAACAGGCAAAACTAATCTTCAGTAATTGAAGCCAAAAATAACAGTTATGTTTGGGAGTGAGGCATTTAGGAACTGAGAAAGCTTGAGCAGGGCTCTGGGGGTGTAGAAGATATTCTATACTCTGATCAAGTTGGCTGTTACATGAATGTGGCCACTTCATAACAAATAAATGAGCTCTCTACTCAGTCCTCCTGCATCTTTCCATATTTATACTATTTCAATTGATTTTTTTTTAAAGCAGAAATCCCAACATTCTTGAAGGGAGAGAGGTGATATGCAAGATTTCAGAAGCACCTTGTGAGCTGAGGGGCCGCATGTTAGTTAAAAAAAAAAACAAAAAACAAAAAAACTCTAGACCAAAGCTACATCCATGGCCAGCAGCCCTGTCCTGCTGAGACAGACACTGAAGAAAGCAGAGATAAGAAACTTACATTAGAGTCAAAAGTAGCATTTAACGGGGGACTGGCTTATTCCACAGAGAGTAACAAAAAATTGTTGACCTAAGCTGATATGACAGGATAAATAGTACCACAGACATTCCACTCTCAGTAGCTGACTCAACAGTGGAGGCTGACAGATTTACAATGGAGAACTGAATCCTCAGATCAAAATCCATGTGCTCTGTTTGGGGCTTGATGACCTACAGTATACACTGAAACCCTTAAATCAACAGGTTATGGCATTTATGTTCACGTACTCTGACAGGTCTGCTTCGTCAAACAAGCCTTGTCTTGAATCTGGGCTCAGCTCAATGCTGGACTATCAAAAGCAAGCATTTGCTAACACGAGAGGGAAAATGCTCCATTTCTGTTCAAATACTTAATGGAAATCTTTCTTGTGCTGTTGGGATAAAGAAAAAAAATGGCACAAATGTATAGAGATGTACATAATCTTTAAGACCTCTCCGTGCTAGAAAAGATTTATTTATTCAGTGACTCCAGAACTCCTGCCAACATCACCACAGTAAAATTCTCAATGTTTGTCTGGATTGGCTCTAAGTGGCTCACACAATACAACTTTCTTGAGGGATGACTACACAGACCACACTATATATCCATTAAATATGGATCCTCTATGATAGCATCTCCTAAACCACCTTAACTAAAAGCCAGGTCCAAAACATTAGCATACACACCTCCACACATTTTATAATATGGCTCAGTAAACATACACGTACACACCCACACTGCAAAATTTCACAGAATACTTTTCCTAGATAACAATTGGGTATTGTCTACACTACTCCATTTTATGCTTCTCCTATATTTTCCTTCTACTAATGCTCACTGTAACTGACTAAATGGATTCATGACCCTCTGATCAGTTTCAACCCCGAGTTTGAAAAGGACATTTTATATAAGGAAGCAGAATATTTTTTTTCAAATGTGGGAGTCAGGCTTTTTTCTTTTTTTTAATTTCACAGATTCTCAAAAATTTGATGAACATGGTAATTACTCAAATGTGGATTCTGGGGCGCCTGGGTGGCTCAGTTGGTTGGGCGTCCAACTCTTGATTTGGGCTCAGGTCATGATCTCACAGTCGTGAGATCAAGCCCCACCTCAGGTTCTGCCTGGGACTCTCTCTCTCCCTCTTCCTCTTCCCCTTCTCCTGCTTGTGCGTTCTCCCTCTCTCTCTCTCTCTCTCTCTCTCAAAATAAATAAAATCTTTTTTTTTTTAAGTGCAGATTCCAAGGGTCTCAGTCCCAGAGATTATGAGAGTTGGAATGGGTCCTAGGAACCTGAACTTCTGTCAAGCACTCCAAACAATGCCTCTGCAAGTAGACTAGGAATGACAGTTTGATAAATGCTTCTCTAGTCCCATCCCTTCATTTTCAGTTGAGGAAACTGGGGCCCAGATAAGTACAAGGTTACAGAATAGCTAGTTAGAGCCTTGGGACTAGCACCAAATCTCCAGGCTCCCAGACCATCTGAGCAGGTAGTCAACCACTTTACCTCGTTTTAACCTCTGTTGAGAAAGTGAACAATAAAACTGAGTGTTAGCAGGGAAGAAGGCTAATAATGTAAGCGGGCCCTTTGCAGAAATTAACTAGAACCAAATCCAGGACTGAGCACAGGTAGCTGACAACCCTGTCTCCCTTCCAATCAATATGGCAACACAATGTGTTCAGCGAATCTTTCCAAAACCTTCCTTTTGATCATCAAACCTCAGAATGTGGCCAGGAATATAATATTCTGGCCTTTCAGATACTCTCTGTTTAACCAGCAGTTTGGCAAGATCCTCACATCATTTTAAACTGGTTCATTTATTCCAAGTGAAACCCTGATTTTCCTGCAAGGCGCCAATGAAGCGTAAATACCTACTGCCTACCTGTTTTGGGTGATGAGCTGAAGAGGGTGAACAACCGCAAAGATTTATTGTGATGGCAGGTGCTCCTCTAGTATTTGGGGCTCCCAGAGCACACTGGCCATCCCCACCTACCCGACGGCATTCCCATTCACTGACTCTCCTCGTGGCGTGCTCTTCCCCAGCATAGCCACACCATAGCTCCTCTCCATCGTGGGATCTTGGCTCAATCGTCAGTTCATCAGTGAGACCTTTTCTGAGTATCCAACAGGGAGCAGCAAATACCCCCTCGCCGGGCTTTCGTCACTGGCAGGCACTCCTTACCTCCCTCACCCACTGTAGAGCACTGGGACCTTCTGACTTACTTCATATTCACCCATTTGTATGTTTATTGTCTCCTCACGGCACTGTGATATGGGTTTTGCATGAAGAACGTAAGCCTCACCACAACCATAAGAGGTAGGTGATCTTACCCATATGTTACTGACGAGGAAAACGAGAAACACAAAGAGTTCAAGGTTGCTCAGAGTTTCTCGGCTCACAAGCACAGGTTCCGAGGTTCATGGTGGAGGCAGTAGGAGGCTAACGCCCTTCTTCAGAACTACCAGGCTCGATGCTTCCTGGATGCGTCCTGGTCGGCACTCAGTACACACTTGATAAGTGAGGAAATACACTTGAAGAAATAATACTATTATATTAATATCTAATGTTGAGATGCATATTTGCCTAGATACATATTTCCATATATATATTTCAAGACAGAGAGTGTGAATGAGTGCCAGGTGCTCTGACAGATGCTTGAAATACAATGGTGAGGGGAAAAAATTATAAAGGCAGGGTTCATGCCCTTGTGACACTTGTCATCGAGCGTAGGATAGGCATTACTGAAATAATCACATCAGGAAGTGGGAAAGCACAACGTTATGAGAAGAAGAGGTACAAAACCGACTGTGCCCAAAGATGGCAGAAAGACTCCGTGATGCTTCATTTTACGTGTCAACTTGACCGGGCCCAAATATTTAATTAAACATTATTCTGGGTATGTCTTTCTGGGTGTTTCTTGTTGAGAATGAATCAGTAGACTGAATAAAGCAGGTTTCCTTCCCCGGTGTGGGTGGGCATCAGCCAATCCCTCACGGCCTGAACAGAACAAAAAGGTGGAGGAAATGAGAACTTGCTCCCTGCCTCATGGTCTTCAAGCTGGGACACTGGTCTTTTCCTGCCTTCAGACTCAGACAGGAACCACACCTTCAGCTCTCCAGTTCACCAGCTGCAGGTCTTGGGACTTCTCAGCTTCTCCTAATATGTGAGTCAATCCCATAGTTTTATATATATATATATATAAATTTATTTATGTGTGTACAAATACAAACACACACATGTATATATACATATAAAATACACATAATACATAAATATGTTTATTCTATAATTATGAATTAATCATATCTTAATATCTAATATAATATTGATATAGATAGATATTACTATTACATATGTATAATATATATAATACACACACACTTGTTTCTGTTTCTCCAGAAACCCTAACACAGCCCCAGGCATGCTCAGTCTACCACCAAGAATGGAGAGGGCAAGGGGCCTCCCCTGAAAAGCACCCGCTGTGGTTTCCCTGGACTGAGGAGGTCTCCTTCCTTTCTTAGCATAAAAGCCACTGGCTCCTCATTTCAAGTGTCCTGAGAAAACTCTCCTCCACTCTTCTGGCCTAAGGAAGGCAGGGCCCAGCAAGAGACTATCACACAAGAGCCACAGTCCGGCAGCTCTAGCTGCCCAGCTGGGAAGGGCATGGACCACTCATCTGTCGGTTGATCTCTCCTGCCTCTCTGTGGAGTGGCCTGCTTCCATAAGCATGGCCACCGGCAAGGAAAATTCGCTCAGGTATCACCAAGTGAGCAAAAATATAATAAGGTAACTAAATTTTCTGATACATTAAATATGATCCTAAGTCAGATACAATGTATTTTTGACTGTTCACTGATCTGGGTTATTTTTGCCACCCAACCCTTCTTTTAGAGAGAGGAATTTATAATATAGTGTGACATTACCTCTTAATATCCTGACCCGACCTTGGATCTTTTCAAAACTCTGTTTTGCTCTGGTTTCTAAATATGTTAATGAGCAGAACTGCGAAGGTTATTATGAAGATTCGAAAAATGAGAACTAATAAAGAGGTTTCCCCTTAAAAAAAAAGCAGAAGTTATTAAGCTAGCAAGTTTTGATCAAAAATAATTAGAAGAATATCCATATGTAAATTTTGAAATTTTTCAAAACCTAATACTTTCAATTATCTTCAAAAGAAATATTTCACTTTATTTTACATCTGATCTCCACCATCAGAAATGTCCAACCGTCTATGGAACTGTATAATGGCAAAGGGCCTCCAAACCCAAATATCAACCTATATACACCAGAGAGTATTCAAAAGAAAACTGAAGACACTGGGGAAGTACTTTTTGGAAGATACGTAATCATAGCAAACTAGATAAAAAGGGAATCTTTCTTTGCTGCCCATTTCCTTTTACTGTATACATCCCAGGACTTCTGATAGGAGAGGACTAGAGCTATCCTGTCCAGCACGGGCTCTGGTCCTGAGCACTTGGAATGCGGATGGTCTGAACCAAATGTGCAGTAACTGTACAATGCACATTGGATTTTGAAGACTTCCGTGTAAAATAAAAGCAAATGATCTCAATTTTTTTTACTGATCATATTTTGAAATAACACTCTCAATCTACTGGATTAATAAAATATACCAACACAAATTTTGCCTGTTTCTTTTTTTTTTTTTAACTAAGACTACTAGAAAATTTTAAATGACATATGTTGATTTGTGTTATGTTGGACTGGACAGCATTGTGCCACAGCAAAGAGGAGATGGAATTCCATACGTCATAAAAAAGAAACAGGGCATGGGGGAGGGAAACACACACACACACACACACACACACACACACACACACACACACACAACTTCTGTTGTCATTATTTAAAAATAAAAAACCCACTGCCTACTAAAATTAGACTCATTAAAATAAATATCTTCAAAGACTCAAATGAGCTGCATATGAACGTTGGGCAATGTAATCCATCAATAAGCATTCTTGGTTTAGAACATTTCCCCACATGTCATCGTCCAAACAAATCAAAGAAATCGATTAAAACTGGTTATGGAGTGTGAAGTCATCCTCTAAGCCAACTGTGGAGAGCGGTCTCTCTCCAACTGCTCACTGACAGGCATGGAACATGCTCACTTGGATTTGCTGTGTCAAATCCATCTGCAGTTATTGTCGGCAGATGGAGAGGTGTGTAATAACAAGACAACTGACAAAGTAGTGAATCAAGAAGATAGATGATGCATCCAAGATGTACGGTCACGAACAATTATTGACAATGGTAGATGTCGTTTCGCTCCGTGCAGTGGGCTCTGCACCCAAGAAATGTCAATTCACAAAGTGTAGGCAAGATGTCACTGCATTTATGCGTTGGCTGGTGCGTGCCGAATGCCCTGTGGCATTATGCTTGCCTGCTTCCCCTGCGAGACCTGGAGGTTCTTTGCAGAAAGTGTCCATAACTTCTACAGTCCTATCACAGTTAGAACTTTTCATTTCAAAGTGACAGAAACTAATGTTAAACTAGATTAACAAGAAAGGGGGATATGTTTCATTAGAGTAAAAGGTCTGAAGTACTTTAATTTTGGGCATCAAGACTGTAATGACTGTTCTTGGGGGACATAAAGGTAGACAGCAACTCTAGACTTATGTTCCATCCACTTTGCTACCCCCAGGTGTCCCAGAATTTTATTTCATTGGCTCTGATCCCGTTACATGCAAATCCCTACCAATCACTGTAGTCAAGGATATCTGATATTCTGACCGGTCACTATGAAAACATGTCACCTCCACCCAAATCCCAAGGACTTGAGGCAGAGGTGGAGAAGGTAGGTTCCCCAAGGAAAACAGCAATGTTTTTACCAAAAGACTGGGGAAACAGGTGCTGGGCAGACAAGAAGTCACAGGTGGCCAACTGCTCTCTCTGAATCCCCATAGCTAACCTGCAAATAAGGATAGCTACTGAGTTTTTCCAATGAATGCATGCCTGCATGGATGCATAAGAAAAATCCAATTCATGATGCATGCCACACAGAAATGATGCATGTTATTTCTAAATGACCAGGATGTTAATTACATACTATTGAGTGCCTACTATCTGCCAGGGTCCATTCTTGCCACTGTAGACATAGCTGTCAACAGCAGAAATAAAATGCCGCCCTCAGGAAGCTGCTATTCAGGCAGGGAGGGCAGTACATGCAAGAAAATAAAGTCTTTATTAGATGAGCGATAAACAGGGTGAAGAAGAAAGCAAGGTAAGGGGATGGCAGGGTGACCAGTGCAGGGAAGAACTTCCTGCAATGATGACATTTACACAGAGAACTGAAGCTATTGTTCGTTGTAGGTGAATATTTGGGGGAAGAGCATCCAAAGAGCGGTCAAGGGAATAGGGGCATCTGGGGCCATGAAAGGTGACAGAGGCCAGAAGGGCTGGAGCGCAAGGAGTGCGTGATGGCAGAAAAGATAGGAAATGAGGCCAAAAGAGCCTGATCACATAGGGCGTTGCAGGCCGTGGTAAGGAATTTGGATTACAAACTATGAGTCATAGAAAGCCATTAGCTGCCCGAGGAAAAAAGGTGAAATAATCTGGCAAGTGTGAGAAGCATAGATTATAGGGACACAGGAGACGAAGGAGAAGCATCAGACTAGAAGCTGCTACAAGAATCCGGGTGAGAGAGGAGAGTGTGCATCACGCTGGTGGCTGGAGAGGGGTTATCAAGTAGTCAGAATTGGGTATATTTCCAAAATACCCAATTCAACTGACCCATGAGCAATGAAATGTACATGGACAGGTGTATAAAATCACCTGCTATTTAGACAGCCGCATTTAAACTGCTTGCCCACCATATTCAAAAGTAGTCACTCAACACTTATTGGCGTTCTCATGGTGCTTTATAATATTAATTTTGTTGCACTGTCCTTATGTGTTATATTCCTGTCACCATTACTCTCTACCTTCACACTGGAATATCTTAGAATTTAGGAATCATATTATCATTTTTGTATTTCCATGGTCTATCATAGTACTTAAGCACACAGTAGGCTGGAAATAAATGCTTTGGGTTAGAAGGATGGGTGGGTGAAGGGGGGTGGATGGGTGTAGAGCTGGGTGGGTGGTAGGTAGGAGGAAGGAAAAGAGGGAAAAGAAGTGTCAAGCAATTAGCCAGGCATACAAACCCCCAAACGACCTTAACTTTCCTCACCTACGGCATTTATAAAGAAGTGGGGTAATTTAAAGGATGTTGCTATTATACAAGTACAAGGCACTAGTGTAATATGCATTCTCATATGACGGGTCTATTCAAGGAAGGGATGAGGCGATGGGTTCAATAATCAGGTCAGCTGACCAGTCTATGCATATGAGAGAATTAGCTCCCTTATGATGCATTCCAATTAAAACAGAGCTCCTTGAACCTTCAAATACTGTGAACTTAGGTATGCCCAACTACATGCAGTAGATATATACATTGTATATGTATATATATATGTATATACATATCCAATATATATTGACAAGATTCTCAGGCTTGAGCACACATTCATAAAACACAGAGAACATTCCAGATCTCATTCCAGAGCTGCCCACTGCCCCCATTGTTATAGATCCACAGGCTACAGAGGTTTACATAAGGTTGGCAGCAAACCCAGAAATGGAATCCACACTTCTAATCTACATCCACATGGATAGATTCCCTCCTTCCTCCCTTGTAAGAATGCAAAAGTAAAATTTATTATAAATATATCTCTGTTTCTATGGGGCTCCTGGGTGGCTCAGTCAGTTAAGTGTCTGCCTTTGGCTCAGGTCATGATCTCAGTGTCCTGGGATCAAGCCCCTCATCTGGCTCCCTGCTCAGGGAGTCTGCTTCTCCCTCTCCCTCTGACTCTCCTCCTTGCTTGTGTGCATGCTCTCTCTCTCTCTCTCTCTCAAATAAATAAATATCTTAAAAAAAAATCTCTTTCTTCAGAGATCCATTTATTTTCAGCAGTCTGGGTTGGCATGGTGTGAAATTCAAAAGCAAATACACATCTTTTTTTTAAGGTTTTATTTATTTATTTGACAGACAGAGAGAGTGAGAGAGGGAACACAAGCAGGGGGAGTGGGAGAGGGAGAAGCAGGCTTCCTGCTGAGCAGGGAACCCGGATGTGGGGATCGATCCCAGGACCCTGGGATCATGACCTGAGCTGAAGGCAGACGCTTAACAACTGAGGCACCCAGGCACGCCACAAATACACATCCTTAAAAAGATTTCCAGATGGCTTTTTTGCTGCCTTCCAATCAACCCCCAGTCCCCATACACCATTCATACACGGTCTCCCCATCGACGTGCCTCAAAAGTTAAAGTCATTATTGAATCATCATTATTACTGAAATCATCACTCTTAATGACTCTGAAATCAATAGCAAGTATACTCTGGAAAAAAAGACAAGCTTATATAAATGAATTCTATTAAAGAAACCAGCTTGTGATCGGTGACTATCCATGATCCTAACCTGAAGACAATCATACCCCAGGGACACCTGGCCATATCCGGGAGCATTTATCAATCACAGCTGTGCGGTGCACCCAGCATCTGCTGGGTAACGGTCAAGCATCCTAGAACGCACAGGACCGGTCTCACAAGCATCCATCCATGTGAGTAGCGCCCTGCTAAGAAATCTGATGCTAAATCATGAAACAATTTCCTAAGCAGTTTCAACAGGGGATATCTACGGACATTTGCTGCTTCTCCTTAAACCCACGGTCTCACATGCCCCATAAGGTACCATGAGCACTTGGGGGATGATGTAAGAGGACCATGGTTCTGGAAACAGAAGGGACTTACTATGTGACCCACCTGCTGCAAATTCAGCAATGTAGAACTTTTCTGTATTAGGTTTTTACTGCTGCCTAACAAATCACGACATATTTCGCAGCTTAAAAATAACAGCCATTTATCAGCTCGCAGTTCTGCAAGTCAGAAGTCTGGGCACAGTGTGACCAGGTTCTCTGCTCTGGGTTTCCCAAGGCCTGAATCAGGGTGTCAGCCAGGGCTGCATTCCTCGCTGGAAGTTCTGGGAAAGAATCCACTTCTAAGCTCATTCAGGTTGTTGGCAGAATTCAGTTGCCTCCAGTTGTAGGACTAAGGCCTCTGTTCCTTGCCAGCTGCCAGCTAGAGGCCACTCTCAACTGCTAGGAGCCACCGGCATTCCTTACCACGTGGACCCCTTGATCTCCCAAGCCAGCAATGGAGACGGTCACATGTCAAATCCCTCTAGCTATGAACCTCTTTGACCTTATCTGATTCTGTAGGATCATATGATTATCGGGTCAAACCTACCTGGAAAATCTCCTTATCTTAAGGTCAACTTATTTGAAGGCTTGACGACATCTGCAAGATCTCTTCCCAGCAGTACCTGAATTAGCGACTGGATGAGTAACTGGGAGGCCACGTGTGCTAGATTCCCAGAGAGCTGATAATTTCCCAAAGCTGAGCGAAGGATACAGGGGAACGCTATGTATTATTTTTGCAACTTCCTGTGAGTCTAAAAGTATTCTAAAATAAAACGTCTTCAAAAAGAATAATTCTGCCGAGATCACGTAACTAGCAAGTAAAAGTGATGGGCTTCTAAAAGCTCACGCATTTTAACATGCCATCCTGCCCTCTTAAACTATTGCACAAGGCATTTCTAAGGTGACAGGGCCTCTGAAGCCCCTGGCATTTTTCTGGACCAGGGGGTTCTCAATCTGGACTGTACATGAAAACCAGCTGGGGAGCCATCAAAAAATACACATGCTCGGGCCCCATTCCCAGATATTCAGCTTCAACTGGTCTGGGGTGGGATCTGGGCATCTGTGTTTTTTAAAGCTCTCTATGCTAAGAATCACTGATCTATGTGGAATTTAAGAAACAAAACAGAGGATTATAGGGGAAGAGAGGGGAAAAATAAAACAAAACAAAATCAGAGAGGGAGACAAACTATAAGAGACTCTTAATCACAGGAAACAAACTGAGGGTTGCTGGAGGGGAGGGTGGTGGGGGGAGGGGTAACTGGGTGATGGGCATTAAGGAGGGCACATGATGTAATGAGTACTGGGTATTCTGTAAGACTGATAAATCACCGAACTCTACCTCCAAAACTAATAATACATTATAGGTTAATTAATTGAATTTAAATAAAAAAAGAATCACTGCTCTAGACATGATTTAATCATTGTTACATATGCAGGATTAAACAGAAATTAGTATTTGCTTTACACACGAAAAGAATCCTTTTAGAAGCATGGAATTCATTTTGCCTTAATGCATCTCACTGCAAAATGTCTGTAAAGCCCTGAGATAAGACCAAGATATAGGAAAATACAGGATATACATATGTGTGTGTGTGTGTGTGTGTGTATAAACTATATATAAAGAACAAGAGTGCATTTAAATAGCCTTTTCTCTCCACCACATCACTGTGCTGCCTAAAACAGACCTACTCCATAACAAAGGTTGGGGAATAATTGCATTCATTCTTTATCAACAGAGTATTAATTTTGGGTAACTCTTCATTTGCCTCCTGGAAGTGGCAAAGGACACTATGAAAGAGAGATGAGGAATCATAAAATCACATAATGAACCCAGAGACCCTAAAAAGCAGTGTCTGTGTTAGGTTTTTCTACTGGAGAGAGAACTTGGGAAATCACCAGAGAGATAATCTCCTTTTACTAGCTTATGTCAGTCCCTTTCAAGTGCCGTCTCTCAAATAAGGGTAGCCGACTTCCAGTAAATGAGTGGTGTGCATTATATAATTTATATTAGAAAGCATGCCCCCTTGACTGGTAGTAGTAATAAGGGCAGATAAAATATTCCGGAGCTCAGCGGCATGAATAAGCAATGAAAAGAACTGAGCTGCAAATGAAATCCTTGGATACATCAAAGGCGTCCCTTCAGGAGAGGTGAGCGTGACATCCAGATAGAACACTCTCACCAGACTTGTATTATGGCATTTGAGTGTACTCTGCCCTGTAATTGGATAGAGAAACCGTGGGAACAGGCTTTCATGGAAATAACTGGATATAACTGAAAGCGAACTCCTGGGTTTCTGGACAGAGGATGGGTAGGAAGCCGGGGCAAATGGTTTGGGTCACGAAAGCCTTAATGGGCAGTGCTCCCTGGGCCTGTTTCTATTTGGACTTCAGGAATTAATCAGCACCATGTGACTTTCTTAGGCTCATGAAAAACAAAGGTGAAATGAGTTCAAAGGGAACTTTGCATGATTTACCACCGAGGTGATAGCCAGTGATGTTGGGCGGCTAATGTCAGTATCAGCAAGGAAGAGCTAATGTTTAGTATGTGTTTGGCACCTCAGTTTTTCACAAAGTAGGTCTCTCGGTGTCTGTCTCTTTCATGGAATATAGAATTTCATGCAACTACGAAGACTCATGTATATACATGTTTTCTTCAGCTACAGCAAAAAAAAACTGGAAACAAACACATTAACCAGAAGGGAATGATTAAATATGTATCGGTTATAAGAATAAGGTAGATGTACATGTATTGATAAGGAAGGAACTCCAAGATATACATTATTTTAAGCACTCCCCCTTCCCATCAAAAGAAAATGCTTCAGGAAAAGTGTTGGCTAATACGATTTACGTACATTTTAAACGTGCACACATGCATGCGGGCACACACATACACAGAAACACACACCCAGTCGTAATAAACTCTGGTTTCAAAAGGAACTTCAAAGCATTAACTGGAATCCTTGGCTTGCTGTGCATCATCCCTGACTTCCTTCCATGCATTAATTCACATATCAGTACATAAGTGAAGACATAATTTGGTCTTGTTCAGATATACAAGATGAAATGAGCGTGGCCCTCTGAGGCTTACAGAGGAGAGAGCAAATAATGTCCAGAGCCCCATACACTTGCTCTCACGTAGGATATAGGTTACCACTGTGACATCACTGCTGAGTAAGGCACATGAAACACCAGGCACCCAAGGAAACGTGGGCCTCCTTCCTGGAAAGCAGGAGGTCCTGCATGTAGAAGGAAGACCAGTGAGGTCAAAGAGCTGAGTCAGACAAAGACAACAGTGATGACATCACTGGGTACGCTGGAGGCAGTGTTGCTGAAAGCTAGCCATCCTAAGACAAGGAAGAGGGGGTGGGGGTGGGAAGCATGAATTCGAATTATCTCAGAGCCAAAAAAATGTATTTTTTATGCTTCACCTAGTTTGAGATGGAGTTATTCTACTTGCCAGTGAAACTTCTAGGACACACAAATAAGAACAATCTGTATTTCAATTCACACGAGCCACCCCTGCCTGCCCCCGTTAGCGTACAGGTCGGCTGATGGGAGTTGGAGCAGGGACAGTCACACTTACACGTCGTGATGCATTCCATAAAGCAAAAACGATAGTCCCAAAGAGGATCCAGCAGTCCTGTTTCCCCTGAGAAGATTCCTTGGGGATATGTTTAGGACACGAATTCAGCGCCCGCTGGGTTGGGACCCTCTGTGAAGCTTTTTCTTTCCTTTCCTCAAATTGACACCTAGGCTCTACCCACAACCCATGGAATTCTCTGAGGAAGGTCCTAAATATCGGATACTGGGGATTTGTTTTGAAGGGCCTAGGTCTTTTTGAAATGCATGGAATAAAAAATGCCACTTTAGACCTTGAATACCCAGATGCTCACTGGCAGTTAAATGTTAATGAAGGCCTCGGCCTGTGTCTTAGCTGAATTCTCCTCTCCATGGCTCCAGTTTTAATAACTCAGGAAGTGCTCAATAAAGAGAAACTATTCTTATTATCTTGGCGAAAACTTTCGCGCCTGTGGGTGGTAAGGATGACGGGCATTAGCCAGCTTTGGAAACTCCTTTATGGAAGGAGGTTTGCAATAATGATGATTATTCCTCTCTTGTTACCACTACTAACGTTACTACTATGTGCTAGGCACTGGTTTAAGCATTGCACGTGGAGTATTTTTCTTCCAATTCAGTATCCGTAAGCCCCATTATCCTCATCTTACCAATAAAGAAATTAAGCACAGAGAGGATCAGGAACTTGACCTGAGTTGTGCAGTTAGAAGAGGCCAGAGCTGGGACTTCTAAGTCTGAGCTTGAAGCCAGTGTATTACACTGCTGTCCCGTAAGCACCCGATCCAAACCTTTATGGATTTGTTGATCCTTCCTCTTAGAGTCTTTATCTTTCTCTCTGTTTCCTTTCTTCATGGTAGATAATGTAGTGGTGACTTTCCCCCACAAAATCTCCACGCATCCTCAGCCGGATGTTACCACCACCCAGGTGCCCTCTTCCTGTTCTGACAGGCTTGAGGAGGTCCAGAAATGGAGCCATTTCCTTCCCACACACTCTCCTAGTCCAAAGTCAAGAGTGATAATCAAGGATGGAGCACCCAGTGCACGTCGGGCTAAGCACTCCTCCTGAGTCGCCACAGTCCCCCAAGAAAAAGAGAGAGAGAGATACAGTCTACGTTACAGATGAGAAAACAGGTGTTGAGCGAGGCAGAAAGTGCGGTTCTCACAATTCTGGAGCCTGGGGGGCGCTTTCCTCCAGGGGTCACCCTCTAACAGGCATAGAGAGCACGGGGAAGGGTCAGCCCTTTGCCCTCCCATGTAAGAACCCCTCACATCAGGCTTGGGATCCCACTCTCTGGCAAGAACCTCAGCTAGGTTTTCAAAAAAGAGATTGGCCAGCATTTTGCTAAAAGTATTGCTATGAGCAAATAATTGTCTTCACAAATCACCTCTGAAGAGTGGCCAAAAAGAAAAAAAATCTTTTTACCCTTGGTGAATCAAGAGCCTAAGAAAACATCTCTGATTGGGGAGAGCCTATATCCAAAAACTTATGAATACAGCCCAGTCTAATCCTTAATTTCACATGATCCTCTCAAGTGACTGAAAAGTTCCAAGGGGGTGTATGTAATTCAGCAAACCCCTGTCTAGCTAACAAGGTCCCCACAAAGCAAGAGAGCCTGGTCTCTTTCGGCCTGTCTGGAGTAAGGTCATTTAACTTCAACCCTTTTATGAATGGAAACCAGCTTTCTAAAGACTGCTGTGCAGTCAGTGGCCAACAGCAGACAACTCAATGGCCGAGCCTTCTGAGTCATAAAATACCTCTGAAAAGGGGAGATCAAAGCTGCCCTACCGCCTATTGAAATGGGACTGCTTCCAAAGCTCCTCGCAGGGACCCAGGCTCTCTGGAGGATGGGTCCCTGCAGTCGCAGTCTAAAAGGGACACTAGTGAGAAAGACACGAGGACACCGGGGCAGCCAGCCATGCAGGAGACACACCACTTACGGTTTAATTGCTGGGGAGAAAGAGAAAAGAAACGAAAGAAAAACTAAAAGACAAAATTAGGCGGTGTGTCAGGAATGGAGGCTGGAGGGATCTCCTGCAGCCTTGATCATGGCACACTTTCCAGGGAGCCCCTGATGCGGTGGTGAGGCTGGGTCCTGATCAGAGATGACCGAAGATGCCAGCAGACCATTCCGCCACTCTTGCCGGCTGGGCATTGGCGGAGGTTATTCATCGAAGGTAAAGTACCAAGTACCCTTAGTACAGATCTGGGCAGGAAAGCAAGATGGTGGCAGTGTCTGCATGCCTTGTCTCTTGCTCTTCACCTTGTGCATGGAGCTTGGTGTTAAGAGTCTGTTAAGCAAGGGGTGCATTTCCCCAACTGGAACCCCTGGTAATTAGGTTTATCAGGTACCAATAAAGTGCAATTAATCTTAGATCTAGAAGTTGCTCTTTCATGGTGAACGCAGAAACCTGGACAAGTTGTTGATGGAAGTAAGCCTTAAAGAGAGGGGGGCAGTCCAATTAGTATTACAATTCCACCTCCTGGAGCTTCACAATGCACATTAGCATATTAAAATGTGTGAAATGTATCACAGAGAAGACTCTGTCTAATTGCATTTAAACCTAACGTTTCCCTCACTCTATGGGAATATCTGGCCATGAAACCACTTATATGGTCCTGAAATCCTTTTCTCCCTGGAGTATCTCTCACCCGTAGAAAACAATACATGATATATCTTTTTGGGGGAAGCATTGCTTTGATTTTCTTGTCACTACCAGACTGTGAAGAGATGCTCCTTGAAAAAAAAAGTTTCCAAAAAAAAAAAAAAAAGTTTCCATGACCAAATAAGTTAGGAAAGTTCTAGTTGTAAACAACGGTCTTTAATGTAGGCATTTCTAAGTTGTTAATATGTTAATTTGCCTGGTAAAGCTCAGAGAGGTGGCCTTAACACTAATTTGACTATGCTTCCCCCATTTTTAAAATCCTACTCCATGAACGTTTTCTGTAAACTGGAATATGGCATCCAACTTGTTTGCAACTTTATACCATGCCCTGAACTGAAGCTCAGCAATAGTTGTTGAACAAAATAACCATTCAGTGTGTCCTTCCAGTCAGCTCTTAAAATAGGACATTTCCATTAAGTTTCAGAATGGGATCAGTGACTCAAACCAATAGCATTTTTTTTTCCCAAAAGCAATTATTAAAACAATTTGCCTTATGTTCATAGTCTTGATCCAATCGTCCTTTAACGTTAGTATGCATTAGGAATCATTTGGGGAATTAAAAACACACATTCCTGAGCTTACCCTTTTTGACCTTCTGTTGTGGGTAAAGACATTCAAATTTTCAACACCTCAGGCAAACTTAAGGCAGCTGATTGCACTCTGAAAAACACTGTCCTAATGAAAAGGAGCTCTAGGGTGAAACATTTTTGAGCAGAAAGGCCTTTGGGTCTCAGAAGACAGAACTAAGAAATACAGGGGAAAGTCATGAAAAGGTAGGTGGTAGTTCAACATCAAGAAGAATCTCCCAACAATGGTGCCGGCTTCCTGGAGGTAATCACGTTCTCCTCTTTGTGGTAGTCAAGGAGAGGCTAGATATAGTAGAAGGGATGTACATGGCAGATGGTGATTAGATTAGGTTAATTGTGACCCCAAGACTCTGCAGCAAAGTTTGCAAACCCAGACACCTCTTCCCAGAGTGCAAGGCAGTCAGATGTAGGGTGCATCGAGTGCACGTTTGCTCCTGTGTAAAGGAATTTAAAATTTTTAAAAATAATCCTGCCTGGACATCACGGTGGGCAGGATTGGCTCAGGGAAGTGTGCAACTTCTGTTTCGACCATTATTCTAAGTAAATAACTACCTGCTCAACTCCTGAATAAAGTGAGCCCTTTCAGTTGTGGGGAGGCGATGGCATTTAAGAAAATATTTTAAGCAGGGGCAGAGCAAGATGGCAGAGGAGTAGCAGACCTGAATTTCATCTGGTCCCAGGAATTCAGCTGGATAGGGATCAAACCATTCTGAACACCTATGAATGCAACAGGAGATCGAAGAAAAGAATAGCAACAACGCTCTGAACAGAAAAGCGACCACTTTCTGAAGGTAGGACGTGCGGAGAAGTGAATCTGAGGCGATATTTGGGGGGTATCGACGGCAGGGGAGGGGGCCTCCGTCGGCCGCTTCTGGCAAGTGCTAGAGCCGCGGAGCACAAAATCGGAACTTTGAGAAGTCGGCTCCGCTAAGGGACCCTCGCTCCAGTGGCTAAGCGGAGGGTGGAACCCTCATGGGACAGTGTGGTCTCAGGACCCTCGGGGTCACAGAAAGACCAGGGGGTGCCTGAGTGCGGCAGAGCTCCCAGGTATCGGAGCGGGGAAGCCGGCTGCAGAGACGGAGCCGAGGCACGGGCTCTCAGCTCGGGGTGGCCATAAACTGTGATCCTCGGCCCAGTCGGACCACTGCTCCTCCAGCAGGGACCCAACAAGCGGCAGAGCCGGGGAGACTCCCCTTCCTCCCCCGGGAGGAGCGGCGCGGGAGCGCACCGCAGGGATCTGCTGGGTTTGGAGACTCCACACGGGGTCGGGTGCCAGAGATAGAAATGCTCGGTCACAGGCCGGGTGAGCGCGGAGTGTGGCCGGAGACCGGGGACACGGGAGTGACTGCTTTTCTCTGGGGGCGCACTGAGGAGTGGGGCCCCGAGTTCTCAGCTCCTCTGGGCGGAGAGTGGGAGGCCGCCATTTTCACCCTGGTCCTCCAAAGCTGTACCAGAGCTTGGAGGGAACAAAAGCTCCTGAGAGCAAACCTGAGCAGCTTGCTTAGCCTGGACCGACAAGGGCGGGGCAATTCCGCCTCCGGCAAAGACATTTGGGAACCACGGCAACAGGCCCCTCCCCCAGGAGATCAGCGAGAACAGCCAGCCAAGACCAAGTTTACCAATCAATGAGAATGGCAGAACTCCAGCGCTAGGGGAATACTGCACATAGAATTCATGGCTTTTTTCCCATGATTCTTTACTCTTTCAAAGTTAATTTTTTTTAAACTTTTTCTTTTTCCCTTTTTCAACCAACATCTTATCAATCCCTTTTTCAAAAAATATTTTTTATTTTTCGAGTCATATTCTACCCCTTCATAGTAGTTACCCTTATTTTTGGTGTGTGTGTATATATATATATTGTTCTCTCTTTAAAATTGTGAGATACAGTTTCTTCTAACAGATCAAAATATACCCTAAATCTCTAGTGCATGGCGTTGTTCTAGTCTCCTGCCTGATCACATTCTCTCCCTTTTTTTCTTTTTAATACTTTTTCAACCAACTTCTATCTTATCAATTCCTTTTATATACTCTTTAATAATTTTCATCTTTACAGTCATAGTCCATCCCTTCATCGTATTAACCCTTATTTTTGTACATATGTAAGTTTTATTTCTTTAAAATTTTGGGAGGCACTTTCTTCTAACAGACCAAAATACGCCCAAAATCTAGTGTGTGGCACTGATCTGTGCACCAGCCTGATCATATTTGATCATAGTCTGTTTTGCTTTGTTTTCGTTTGTTTTTTTCTTTTTCTTTTTTTTTTCTTTTTCTTTTTTCTTTCTTTCCCTTTCTTTGCCCCCGGTTTCAGGTCTTTTCTGATTTGTTTAGTGTATATTTTCTGGGGACGTTGTTACCCTGTTAGCATTTTGTTCTTTTGTTCATCTATTCTCTGGACAAAATGACAAGACAGAAAAAATCACCTCAACAAAAAGAACAAGAGGCAGTACCAACTTCCAGGGACCTAATCAATACGGACATTAGTAAGATGTCGGAACTAGAGTTCAGAATGGTGACTTTAAAGATACTAGCTGGGCTTGAAAAAAGCATGGAAGTTATTAGAGAAACCTTTCTGGAGAAATAAAAGAACTAAAATCTAACCAAGTCGAAATCAAAAAGGCTTTTAATGAGGTGCAATTAAAAATGGAGGCTCTAAGTGCTAGGATAAATGAGGAAGAGAGAATCAGTGATATAGAAGACCAAAGGATGGAAAAATCAAGAAGCTGAGAAAAAGAGAGAGAAACAACTACTGGATCACGAGGGCAGAATTCGAGAGATAACTGATACCATAAGACAAAACAACATTAGAATAATTGGGATCCCAGGAGAAGAAGAAAGAGCGAGAGGGGCAGAAGGTATACTGGAGCAAATTATAGCAGAGAATTTCCCTAATTTGGGGAAGGAAACAGGCATCAAAATCCAGAAGGCACAGAGAACCCCCCTCAAAATCAATAAAAATAGGTCAATGCCCGGACATCTAATAGTAAAATTTACGAGTCTCAGAGACAGAGAGAAAATCCTGAAAGCAGCTCGGGAGAAGAAATATGTAACCTACAATGGTAGAAGCATTAGGCTGGCAACAGACCTATCCACAGAGACCTGGCAGGCCACAAAGGACTGGCATGATATCTTCAGAGCACTAAATGAGAAAAATATGCAGCCAAGAATACTATATCCAGCTAGGCTGTCACTGAAACTATAGAAGGAGAGATAAAAATCTTCCAGGACAAACAAAAACGAAAGGAATTTGCAAACACGAAACCAGCCCTACAAGAAATATTGAAAGGGGTCCTCTAAGCAAAGAGAGAGCCTAAAAGCAACATAGACCAGAAAGGAACACAAACAATATACAGTAACAGTCACCTTACAGGCAATACAATGGCACTACATTCATATCTTGCAATAGTTACCCTGAATGTAAATGGGCTAAATGCCCCAATCCAAAGACAAAGGTTATCAGATTGGATAAAAAGACAAGACCCATCAATATGCTGTCTGCAAGAGGCTCATTTTAGACCTAAAGACACCCCCAGATTGAAAGTGAGGGGGTGGAAAACCATTTACCATGCTAATGGACACCAAAAGAAAGCTGGGGTGGCAATCCTTATATCAGAAAAATTAGATTTTAAACCAAAGACTATAATAAGAGATGAGGAAGGACACTATATCCTACTTAAAGGGTCTATCCAACAGGAAGATCTAACAATTGTAAATATCTATGCCCCTAACATGGGAGCAGCCAATTATGTAAGGCAATTAATAACAAAAGCAAAGAAACACAATGACAACAATACAATACTAGTGAGGGACTTTAACACTCCCCTCACTGAAATGGACAGATCATCTAAGCAAAAGATCAACAAGGAAATAAAGACTTTAAATGACACATTGGACCAAATGGACTTCACAGATATATTCTGAACATTCCACCCCAAAGCAACGGAATACACATTCTTCTCTAGTGCCCATGGAACATTCTCCAGAATTGATCACATCCTAGGTCACAAATCAGGTCTCAACCAGTACCAAAAGATTGGGATTATTCCCTGCATATTTTCAGACCACAGTGCTTTGAAACTAGAACTCAGTCACAAGAAGAAAGTTGGAAAGAACTTAAATACACGGAGGCTAAAGAGCATCCTACTAAAGAATGAATGGGTCAACCAGGAAAGTAAAAAATTAAAAAAATTCATGGAAACAAATGAAAATGAAAACACAACTGTTCAAAATCTTTGGGATACAGCAAATGCAGTCCTAAGAGGAAAGTATATAGCAATACAAGCCTTTCCCAAGAAACAAGAAAGATCTCAAATACACAACCTAACCCTACACCTACAGGAGATGGAGAAAGAACAGCAAACAAAGCCTAAACCCAGCAGGAGAAGACAAATAATAAAGATCAGAGCAGAAATCAATGAAATAGAAACCAAAAGAACAGCAGAACAGATCAACAAAACGAGGAGGTGGTTCTTTGAAAGAATTAACAAGATTGATAAACCCCTGGCCCGGCTTATCAAAAAGAAAAGAGAAATGACACAAACAAAATCATGAATGAAAGAGGAGAGATCACAACCAACACCAAAGAAATACAAACAATTATAAGAACATATTCTGAGCAACTCTATGCCAGCAAATTAGATAATCTGGAAGAAATGGATGCATTCCTAGAGATGTATTAACTACCAAAACTGAACCAGGAAGAAACAGAAAACCTGAACAGACCTATAACCACTTAGGAAATTGAAGCACTCATCAAAAGTCTCCCAACAAAAAGCCCAGGGCCAGATGGCTTCCCAGGGGAATTCTACCAAACATTTAAAGAAGAATTAATACCTATTCTTCTAAAACTGTTCCAAAAAATAGAAATGGAAGAAAAACTTCCAAACTCGTTTTATGAGGCCACCATTACCTTGATCCCCAAACCAAAGACCCCATCAAAAAGGAGAATTACAGACCAATATCCTTGATGAACATGGATGCAAAAATTCTCACCAAAATACTAGCCAATAGGATCCAACAGTACATTAAAAGGATTATTCACCACAACCAAGTGGGATTTATCCGTGGGCTGCAAGGTTGGTTCAACATCCACAAATCAATCAATGTGATACAATAAATTAATAAAAGAAAGAACAAGAACCATATGATCCTCTCAATAGATGCAGAAAAAGCATTTGACAAAGTACAGCATCCTTTCTTGATCAAAACTCTTCAAAGTTTAGGGATAGAGGGTACATACCTTAATATCATAAAAGTCATCAACGAAAAACCCACAGCGAATATCATTCTCAATGGGGAAAAACTGAAAGCTTTCCCCCTAAGGTCAGGAACACGGCAGGGATGTCCACTGTCACCACTGCTATTCAACATAGTATTAGAAGTCCTAGCCACAGCAATCAAACAACAAAATGAAATCAAAGGCATCCAAATCGGCAAAGAGGAAGTCAAACTCTCACTCTTTGCAGATGATATTCTTTATGTGGAAAATCCAAAAGACTCCACCCCAAAACTTCTAGAACTCATACAGGAATTCAGTAACGTGGTAGGATATAAAATCAATGCACAGAAATCAGTGGCATTCTTATACACCACCACCAAGACAGAAGAAAGAGAAATTAAGGATTCGATCCCATTTACAATTGCACCCAAAACTGTAAGATCCCTAGGAATAAATCTAACCAAAGAGGCAAAGAATCTGTACTCAGAAAACTATAAAATACTCATGAAAGAAATTGAGGAAGACACAAAGAAATGAAAAAACTTTCCATGCTCATGGCCTGGAAGAACAAATATTGTGAAGATGTCAATGCTACTTAGAGCAGTCTACACATTCAGTGCAATTCCCAACAAAATACCATCCACTTTTTTCAAGGAAATGGAACAAATAATCCTAAAATTTGTTTGGAACCAGAAAAGACCCCGAATAGCCAGAGGAATGTTGAAAAAGAAAAGCAAAGCTGGCAGCATCACAATTCCAGAGTTCCAGCTCTATTACAAAGCTGTCATCATCAAGACAGTATGGTCCTGACACAAAAACAGACACATAGATCAATGGAACAGAATCGAGAGCCCAGAAATGGACCCTCAACTCTATGGTCAACTAATCTTCGACAAAGCAGGAAAGAACGGCCAATGGAAAAAAGACAGTCTCTTCAACAAATGGTGTTGGGAAAATTGGACAGCCACATGCAGAAGAATGAAACTGGACCATCTCCTTACACCACACACAAAAATAGACTCCAAATGGTTGAAAGACCTAAACGTGAGACAGGAGTCCATCAAAATCCTAAAGGAGAACTCAGGCAGCAACCTCTTTGACCTCAGCCACAGCAACTCCCTCCTAGAAACATCGCCAAAGGCAAGGGAAGCAAGGGCAAAAATGAACTATTGGGATTTCATCAAGATAAAAAGCTTTTGCACAGCAAAAGAAACAGTCCACAAAACCAAAAGACAACCGACAGAATGGGAGAAGATATCTGCAAATGACATATCCGATAAAGGGCTAGTATCCAAAATCTATAAAGAACTTCTTAAACTCAACACCCAAAGAATAAATGATCCAATCAAGAAATGGGCAGAAGACGTGAACAGACATTTTTCCAAAGAAGATATCCAAATGGCCAACAGACACATGAAAAAGTGCTCAACATTGCTCGGCATCAGGGAAATCCAAATCAAAACCTCAATGAGATACCACCTCACACCAGTCAGAATGGCTAAAATTAACAAGTCAGGAAACGACAGATGTTGGCCGGGAAGCGGAGAAAGGGGAACCCTCCTACACTGTTGGTGGGAATGCAAGCTGGTACAGCCACTCTGGAAAACAGTATGGAGGTTCCTCAAACAGTTGAAATTAGAGCTACCATTCGATCCAGCAATTGCACTACTGGGTATTTACCCTAAAGATACAAATGTAGGGATCCAAAGGGGTACATGCACCCCGATGTTTACAGCAGCAATGTCCACAATAGCCAAACTGTGGAAAGAGCCAAGATGTCCATCGACAGACAAATGGATAAAGAAGATGTGGTATATATATACAATGGAATATTATGCAGCCATCAAAAGGAATGAAATCTTGCCATTTGCAATGACGTGGATGGAACTGGTGGGTGTTATGCTGAGCGAAATAAGTCAATCAGAGAAAGGCATGTATCATATGACGTCAATGATATGAGGAATTCTTAATCTCAGGAAACAAACCTTGTGTTGCTGGAATGGTGGGGGGTTGGAGGGATGGGGCGGCTGGGTGACAGACATTGGGGAGGGTATGTGCTATGGTGAGCGCTGTGAATTGTGCAAGACTGTTGAATCACAGATCTGTATTTCTGAAAAAAATGATACATATGTTAAAAAAAAAAAAAGAAGATAGCAGGAGGGGAAGAATAAAGGGGGAGAAATCAGAGGGGGAGATGAACCATGAGAGATGATGGACTCTGAGAAACAAACTGAGGGCTCTAGAGGGGAGGGGGGTGGGAGGATGGATTAGCCTGGTGATGGGTATTAAAGAGGGCACGTTCTGCATGGAGCACTGGGTGATATACACAAACAATGAATCATGAAACACTACATCAAAAACTAATGATGAGATGTATGGTGATTAACATAATAAAAAAATAGAAAAAAAAGAAAGTATTTTAAGCACAGTTTAATTCTGAATTATTGAGGCAAATTCCCTGCTGGAGAAGTCCTCACTGGAATATGTAAGTATACAGGTAGGCATGCCTGTACCTATGTCTATATTTTACTATTATAACCCTCCTTTGTTTTTTCATTCTCTCCTGGGGCTTCCCTGACAATCAAGATCATGGTTAGTTTTCCCATGGGTGCTTTGTTCTTGAAAGGTGACCTAATGTCCTGATACACACTGCATGCACTCCAGGAGATTGCTGTAACCCCTAAAGGCATTCTGATGCCAGTCATCCAGCTCCACTGAGGTAGAAACCGTGGTGTGGACACCTCCCAGTCTCCTCCATCTCACGTCAGCTTCTGGATCGATGCAAGAAGAGTTGCTCATCTCCTTTAGCATGTTAACTCTGAGGAGTCACTCCAAAAAGCATTTAGTGGTTCATCCCTCTCCTGAATTCCTAAATCATTCACTGTTCTGAATCTGTTATAGTAGTTGCCAATTAACTTTAGCAAAGGTATGAACCCCTTGTTTGGCCAAAGAAGCAGGGGATGTCTATGTGCTCTAGGTGGCCATCAAAAGGAATGAAATCTTGCCATTTGCAATGACTGCTTCTTCATTGCAAGAAGAAGAAATTCTTCCTGCCATGATTATTTCTCCATCACTATCTCTCAATGTTCCTAGTCTAGTGTCCCCTCACTGAGCTCAGATGATGTCACATGGTTCACTGCCACTATTTGATAGGTTTCACAAGCAGATCAATGCATTGTTAGAGATTCGGAGCCATAATAACAGAGATGTTAAGTCAGCAAAGCAGTGTTTTTGCTCAGAACTCTTGTTTCTATTTACAGAGAAAAGGAAAAAACACCATAATACAGGCTGGAAACATTTATACTATCTGTCTACATGATATGGACAGATCACAAAAGAGAAAATACAAATGGCTGATAAGCATAAGAAATGGTACTCAACTTCATCAACCATTAAGATAACACAAGCTAAACCCATATAATGTGGTACCACTTCATACCCATCAATTCAGTAGCTAAAATGGAAAACAGAGCATAGTAAGTGTTAGCGAGGATGTGGAGCAACTGGAATTCCCATACACTCTGATGGCAGTACAAATTAGTATAACTGGACCCAACAGCTCATTGTGAGGTAGACTTCCAAGAGAATGTCCATATGCTCACCAAGAGGCATATGCAAGAATGCTCTGTAGTACTCCAGAACAGCCCGCAGCAAAAACAACTTAAAAGCCCATCAACAATTGAATGGAACCACTGAAATAGTCCTACAGAGGAATACTGTATAATTTTACTTACATAAAATATTCAAATAGGCAAAATTAAGCTACGTTAGAAGTTAGGATAGTGACTAGGAAGGGGGACACGGCGGGCTCTTCTGGGGGCACTGGTAACGAATGTCTTGTTTCATCTCCTTGGTTGTTACACTGGTGTGAACTTTGTGAAAATTCATTAGGCTGTCGTCTGTGATTTTTGCATTTTTCTGTATATATGTTTTATACTTTTCTGTATATACATTATACTTCCACACAAGGTTATAAAAATTAATTCCGAGTGGTGTCCAGTTTCTCAGTTGTATTTCTATTCTCTTTCATGTTTTTCTTGTTTTTTTTTTTTCTTATTGAGGATGGGTGTATGTGTTTGTGTTTCACAGTTGTTTAGCTGGGTCATGGAGAGGTGGGTAATGCAATGGGGGTAAGCTTGATTCTCGCCCTATCCCATAGCAAGCGGGTCTGGCCAGGGTCAACACATCGGATAATCAGAGTCAGATGCCTAGAGGTGGCAGTGGCCTGAGAAATAATTTTACAGGATTCAGGAGAGAAAACTGAGACCTAGAGAAGTTATTTAACTAAGTACATGCATCTGGTCTGTTGAGCAGTGGGGACAGAATCTGAATTTCCTGCTTCCAATTCACCTGGGCCTTATGCACAGGCACACATGACTGTCAGTTACTTCTTCCACATTCATCACAATTTTTACATCATGATGGAAATTTTTAACTTGCCTCATTCCTAGGTGTTCAGTGATCACTGGCTCCCTCTGAATCTCCTCCTTAGGAGAAATAACCTGACATCTATTAATATGAGGCAATTGATCAGATTTCCTACCATTTTCGGAGAGTGGATTCCCAAGAGAAATCACCATGAGGTGGCTAAGTTTTGCTGGAACTAGAACAATTATAGGGCGATTATTCCCTGCCAGGAACTGCTATTTTCCATGGAAGCATTTTCCATGGAAGAAGTCACTTAATCCCTGCACCCTTGTGATGTAAACCCTCTTGTTATACCCATTTTAGAGATGAAGACACTAAGACACAGAGAGGTTAGTAACTTGTCCAAAGTCCTACTTACTAGTGAGTGCTGGGGTACAATGATCCTGGACAGACTGCTCTTAACCACCTTTATGTGGAATGAGATAGTTTAAGCTGCTATGGTGAGATGCCTAACCTCCTGAAGATGTTAGGATACTGGAACAGACAGAAGAGGGGGCAATATGTGAAAATGCCCAGAAAAGAGCAGGAGACTCATCACAACCAAGCCAAACAAACAAAAAATCCCAGGATTCATGTGTGTGAGTGTGCACGTGTGTGTGTGTGTGTGAGTGCACACGTGTGTGTGTGTGTAACCATGTCAGAATATATAGGTCATTAGTGAGTTATACTGATCGTCTAAATTGATCAAGCTAGGTTTAGAATGGTTAAATCTTTGCTTCACTCTATGCTTCAAAGATTATACCAAAGAATATCAAAACTCTGTGATGAAAGGAATTAGCTAAATTTCAGGCCACAATGTGAAAAATAAGTTAAATAATAAAGTTTTACTAGCGGAGAACATGGGAGTTTTCATTCACTGGCACCCACACTAGCCCCTCTTGCTCTGTGTCCTGATGTACCATGTCCATTACCAACTACACCCTCAAATGGGCTTTCTCACACTTTCCTTCTTCCAGCCATGCCAGAGCATCACCATGAGGTGTCTCAACAGACACACACTCTGATATCCATTCAAGATACTTGTCAATTGCAGTGCGAACCCAGAACCCCATTTACTGCTTCATAGATTTGAATGAATCCTGAGACAAGTATCCTCTACACCAACACCCTTGTCCTGGAGCTCCACTGTTGAGGATTCCACAGAGAGGAAAGAACACTTGTCCCAAATCCTTTTCAAGTGCTTTGCATCCTGGATGCCACGCTCAAGCCTGCCCGCCCTCAAGCACACCATACCACATTCTGAAAGGATGTCCTATGTGAGCAGGACACCAACAGATTAGCTAAAAGAAAACAAAAGGCCTCCCTACTACAGTGAAGGCTGGGCTTCACGGGGCGGCTGAACACAATTTTGCATTGAAATACAGTTTTCCCATTTCAAAGCAATGTAGAGGCATGAAGCTTGTTAGATTTATATAATGCCTGGGTCTCCCAAGACTTTACAAAGCGAATGGCATCCATCAAATTAATTTCCTTGGGGATCGTCTCAAACACGGAGAATAAAGAGGCCCAGATCATTAAACATCAAAAGAATGTTCTAAATGGTAATTAAAGTTCTATTATATTTTCTTTTTCTGGGAGCAGATTAGAGTAATTCAATTGAGAATATTATAAGTATCAAAGCTGACAGTGTGAATGTGTCGAGTTGGCTGGAAGAATACTTAATATTGCAGACATCTGTTCATTCAAGTTACACAAAACACACGAGAGAGGGAGTCGACCCCGAGTGTGGGGTACTTACCAAGCCGGCACACGTAGACACAGCAATAGAAGATGAGCTGTCATTTCTGATAAATCCCTGATAGAAACATCGCTGCACTGCGGGTTCCCGAGTCTCTGAAGCCCCATCTTTTCCAAGTACCTGGACAATAAAGTGACTGCTCAAAATCGCCGAGGGCTTAAGTTCTAAATGTAGTTCCTGTCCAAATGCTGAAAATCGGTAGTGCAGGGAGCTGTGGGCACTCTGCGCCGATCGCTTTTTCCTGCCGTTGTGCAAAATGTCGTGTGAAATATACGACCCTCCCGAGTCCACTTCTACCGGGGTGACAAAGACGTAATCTGCAATGGGAAAGGTTTAGCTGTCAGCACCCAGAACCCACAGTGCCAAAGGGTCACCCTGCAATAGGCTTAAGAGCAAATGCGCAGCTCAAAGGTGGCTCCGTTCCTACCGCCGTGCACCTAGATCCACAACAATTCAGAGCAGCTCATGAAGAGAGCTCTGTGGCCTTTGCCATGAGCTCTGTGACAGTAATTCCCACAAAAAACGAAAAGTCAAACACAGGCTTCATGAATGTCGAGAATGTTTGTGGAAAACGCCACAACTCTCTCTCTCATGGCCTGGAGAGACAGATGGACTTAGTAGATGAGTCAGAGCCATCCATACAAAGTGATTTTTTTTTTTTTTTTTTAGAGACAAAACAACAAAAGGAGAGAAAAGAACAATTTTTTTCTTTCAGGAGATTAACATCTTTGTGTTTAAACTGAATTGGGAGCACTTGGGGAGGCCGAGCTTAAATTTCAAATGATAACTCACAGTGCTAAGTAACTTGAGATGGCATCCCAGATAATGAGCGCCTACTGGCAGTTTCCTATTTCCGATATTAACTATATGTGATAATAAAACCCCAGCACTCGTATGGCTCTGAACATTTTACTCTGAGCTTTTACAGGGACAATCCCATTTCATTGTAAACATAAAATATAGTGGATGCATAAAAATGCCTCAAAATTGTCAGAACTTTCCTATAGAGTCTGAGGTTTAAAATTGCTCAGACATGTTGGTGGGGGAGTGTCAGTCAGGGGACACCTGGAAAGACATGTTTCAAAATACTTTCCCCATTGCTCTCTAGAGAAGCACTAATTGCTGCTTGTTCTAAAGGGGAGGAACTAAAAAAAAAACTATTTGCTGCTGGAAAATTGCAGCCGGCACACTGTTTTCTATCACAAAACGTTGAAACTGAAAAGTATCGTCACAAGATGATTTGGAGCATGGCTTCTGCGTGTTCAAACACACTCTGAATTTCCACTTTCTAGGCACAGAATGGGAAACTAATTTGGAAAGTGTTTAGAAAGATTCCGAATAACTAAGAGGCATGTTTGAGTCACTTGGGTCCTTGGTTATTGGAGGAGGAAAAGAGGAATTTCCCTTTTCCCAAAATAGTCAACAACCAAATAAGAAAAGCTCAGGAATGAACAGAAGCCCTGTAGCTAACAGGGATCAATGAGGGATATTCTAAAGGAGCCTACGTTTGGGGGGCGGGGAATCCCAACAGGATCATAACTTTCAACTGTTTTCTTCTGTATGAACCATCTGTGACTCTTATTGCTTGAGCAATTCCCAGTCTCACAATGGACTTTATGTCTTGCCTCTCCTATTTTCTCCTTGCCTCCTTTAACTAGAAATACTATCTAACTGACACACGTATTAAAAAACAACTAGAAAACTTTTCTCCTCTCTTAATCTTAACACACACACACACACACACACACACACACACACACACACACACACACACAAAACCTCAGCAGGCCATACACGATTTCTCTTTTAAAAATCTGCCATGTTGTTTTACAGGTATGCAACTCTTGATTAAATGCAAATTTTTTTTAGCAAAAAACCACCTCCTTCCTCCACCGTACTAAAACCTAAGTGTGAAAACCCCGCCTGCACGTGCTCCAGTCTCTGCAAGAAGTCGTTTCTTACCTCCTTGTCCAGACCCACCCAAAACTCTGCCTGCTCCTATTTAGGAGGCACTGGGGGCAGCCTTATCCAGCCAGCCTTCCAAGCAATCAGCCCACAAAGCGCCCTGCCCCAAACAGAGCTACTAGTTTGTTTCCAGTGGGAGAATGAGCAGGTGGATGGTAATACTCAGTCCTCGACAGAAGGAGCGGCAGTCAGAGCCTCCTGTAGAGAGTGATCTAATCAGTCCGCTCAGGGGATGCTTAAAGATGAGGTCCTTACAGGTGGTGGCTAGAACAGAGGGAACTACATGTGGAACAATGAGGGGTTGTTTTAGAAACTGCAGCCGGCCTCTCCCGGTGGACAAAAAGTGAATTTCTCAAGAGTTAATTCCTGGCTCTCCCCGGTCCCCTCACTCACCCACATCTTCCCAGCCCTTACTCCATGACTCTGCCATCTCCCCTCTCCCCAGTATGCCTTGCTCTCCCACAGCAGCGGGAGATAACCCTGCAAGGCTAAAATTTCTAGAATCTGGGTTGGACATCACGGTCTTGCTAGACACCTGGATCAGCTGTTCTCCTGTAGCTGCCGCGAACAATGACATCAAGGATTTTTCATTGGGTCCCAACAAGAAGTTAATAAATGACAGACGGGAAGAGTGTTCTGGGACCCTGCAGTTGGGAACCTCAGAAGAGATTAAAGCCCCAGAGACCTCAAGCTACCTGCTCTCCTCTCTCTAAAAGCAGTTTTTGGGAATCCATGACACAAGGACAGGGGAAAGCAGAAAAGCAAAGGAAGATCAGGAACACAAACGGACAGGAAGGTGAGAAGGAAAGATGGGGGGAGGGAAGGGCTCACATTTTTTTCATCTCCCACCAAGAATTAGCTCCTGCAGGCTTTTCCAGAGGAGGAAGGAAATGAGGAAGGTGCCTTTTGATATCAACCATCTAGTCCACTTCCTAATTTCTCACCACAATAAGGATTTTTTTTTTTAAACAAGCCATTTGTGAACGAAGGAAAGTACTGTTTTCTCATTTATGGGACTTACAGCTTGAGGCATTGATTCTTTTGATAAGTTCAGAGCCCTTGCCACATCCCCACCACCCCCCTCTCCAAACAGGAGCCCTATCCAGGACGCGCGCACACCTGCCAGGCGAGGGGTGGGTGGCGGAACGCGCCTTTCTACTTCTCTCTCTTTGGGGGGGAAAGAAGGGGCAAGTGCCTGGAAAGGCCCTTCTGGGGATGGGGAGCAAATACGAACCAACGTTTAGTCCGCCGCCGCCGCCGCTGCTGTCACTGGCTAAGGCTGCGGCGACCGACGCACAACAGAGGCAACACAGCTGGAGCGCCTGCAAGAGAAAAGGCGACACCGCGCGTGAGGGGGCGCGGCGGGGCTGGCGCCGGGCGCCCCTGCCACCCGCTCTCGGCGCGCCCCGCCGCGGGCACCTGCCTTGGCCACGCGCCCCAGCCCCGCCGGACCGCACGGCGGGCGCGAGCGGGCGGCGGGGAGGGCGCACGCGAGCAGGAGGGCGCACTCCATGGTCAGGTGCGGGCGCGGCGGCTGCGGGCGGCCGGACGCGGCGGGCGGAGCGCACTGGCAGCGCGCATTCTCCCCGCCGGCCCGGAGCGCGGCGCTCCAGGTGCGGCGCCAGGTGGGAGCCGCCGCCGCTCACATCGCGGGCCGCGCACGCCTGGGCCTCCCCTCCTCCGGCCGCCCGCGCGCCCTCCCTGCTGCCGGCGCCGGCCCGCCGAGCTGCCTGCCTGCCGCTCCCGGGGGGCACGGGGGCTCCGCGGGCCCGGGCTGGCGCGCGTCTCCGAGTGCAGACGGCCGGGGGTGGGGGGGACTCTGTCCGTGCCTGCCCGCCCGCTTGCCCGCCAGTCTGTGCGTCTGTCTGTCTGTGTGAGCGTCTGAGGCTCCCGGGGAAAGCAGCGCCAGCTGGCTCCCCCAGCGCGCCGAGCCGAGCGCCCGCCTCTCCACCGCACGGTGATTGGCGACCAGCGGCTCCCGGGCCCGTCCGAGCCCCCGGGCTGGTGCAAGGGCGTGGGATCCCCGGCTCCCGCTCCGAGGGAGGAGGCCGAGGGGGAGGGGAGGTGGGGGAGTGGAGGAGAGGGAGGGGGGAGAGCGCCCTGGGTCAGGCTTGGAAAACGTAATTTAAGCGCACCGCGGGCTGAGCTGAGAGGAGGCAGGCTCAGGTAAGTGGCGCGACTCCTCTGGCGGCCTGTGCAGTCTTCTCTTGTACAAGTCTTCTGGCCAGACAGCCTAGGTATTCGGCGTTCTGAACGCCTCCCGAGTGCCAGGTGCTACCCCCCCCCCCCCCCATTGCATTTACCTCCGGCCCCATCATTGCAAGGTGGGAATTATTAACCCCTCGAGAAAGATGAGGAAACTGGGCTCAGCTGGGCTCAAGATAGCCTAGCTACCCAAAGAAACCGGAGGCCTGGCAAATCCAGGGCAGCCTGGAGGGCTGGAACCCTGAGCCTGGTCACTGCCTGCAGCGCAAGGCAGGCTGGCCGTGGCCTAGCCACTTCTCTTTCTTCTCCCTGTGACCCTGTCTCCCAACTTCTCAAGACTGAATCCTGGCCCCAGACACCACACACAAGTCGGAGAACTCAACCACCACTAACAGAGCTGCCATCACCGTGAATGTGCGGCTCACTTACCACGTGCCTGGTCATCTACTCAATACATTTACTTAATCTTTGGATCCCTACTGTTCGCAGGGATGAACGGAATAGAGTCTCCGAGGCCCGTGGGAAAGACTCTCATTGGATAACTCAACAATGCCAGAACCCAGATGATCACAACTACTACAAAGGAACAGAATAGGCTCCTAAATTAGAAAGAATAACAGCTATATCTAATTTAGCTAGGGCTGGGGATAAGAGTGTGTGTGTGTGTCACATGTCTCTTCAGAGCTCACATTTCAAATAAGACCAAAGAGACTGTGCTGGTTTTACAAGGGAAGAGAGGAATAAGGTCTTGTGTGTCAGCAGCGGGGGCACAACAGAAGTGAAGGTCTTCAGGCACGAAAAGTGAGTGAGTTATAGGCCAGAGGGAGAGGCAGGGAGCAGAGGGCCAAGTCGCCAGGACCTTATAGGCCGGGGCAAGCATGTAGGAATCTGTTAGATTTAAGATGTGAGAGAGAGGGTGTGTGGAGGACAGCATTAGCTCTAATACAGAGTCTCAGTGTGTGGCTAGGGACTGGCGGTGCTGAGGTCGGACCAGAGAACAGGTAAGCATACTTGCTAGAATCAAGGTTAATAATGACACATCCTGGACCAGGATAGTAGCAGGAGAGGGGGACATGTACCCTGCTCCAGTCCTAAGAGCACCGAGGTGGTTAAGATGAGGTCCACGTCACAGCTTAGGACAAGTGACAGCTCAGTACGCGTAGTCTGTTTTCCTGGATACGGCAGCGACAAGTTGACCTCCAGGCTGCCCAAGCAGAAAAGCCATGCAGTGAGGAAATCCAGATTGAACAAACCAGTAGGGTTTCCCAACATAATCTGTTTCAGCTCTAGTGGCCTCCGTTGTATAATCTGTGAAACGGAAATAAACACGATGCATCGGAAGGATAGCTCAAGGATTGACTGTATTTTTCTGAGCACTTTATATGTGGACTTTAAAAGTGAGAACAGGAGGGGCGCCTGGGTGGCTCAGTCGTTAAGCGTCTGCCTTCGGCTCAGGTCATGATCCCGGGGTCCTGGGATCGAGCCCCGCATCCGGCTCCCTGCTCCGCGGGAAGCCTGCTTCTCCCTCTTCCTCTCCCTCTCCCTCTCCCCCTGCTTGTGTTCCCTCTCTCGCTGTGTCTCTCTCTGTCAAATAAATAAAATCTTTAAAAAAAAAAAGTGAGAACAGGATACATTGTATTTCCGCGACTTCATACATCCGATGTCAGATTTTAATGTGCATCAAAATCACCTGGGATGCTGGCTTACTATGCACCTTCCTGGGCCATGCACCACGGAAATTCTGATTCGGTAGATTTGGTGCGGGGCCCAGATATGCATTTGTAGCGAGCACCTGTGGGGGCTTCTGATACAGGTGACTTCCGGGCTTTATGTGGTCTCAGTAAAGAACTGGACACCAAGGGAGTGGAGGCTGGAGAGATCATAACTTCCGATTCCATCCATTTGCGGATGACTGGGTCCACCGTCTTCTGTAGGGCCAATATATAAACACTGCAAAGCCAGCCTTAACTTCTGAGATGACTGTATAAATTCAATCATTCCCAGAACTAGCCCTGCAATATGTACAAATTGCCTCTAGATGGTGACAGAGAGTCAGGAGCCTAAGGTCCTGCCCTTCAGCTGTGAATTGCAAAATAGCACTCATCTCTTAAGTTATTGGGAAATACAGATCTTAGCTGATTTGGGGGCGCCTGGGTGGTTAGTTGGTTGGACGTCTGCCTTCCACTCAGGTCATGATCTTGGGGTCCTGGGATTGAGCCCTGTGTCATTGGGCTCCCTGCTCAGTGGGGTCAGTCATCTTCTCTTTCCCTCTGCCCCTCCCCCCTCCCTCTCTAAAAAAAGAAAGAAAGAGAAAAAAGAATGGCAGGTCCAAACTTTCTCCATTTTCTTTAGCGATAACCAGAAAGACAAGGTGTGTGCCACACAAAGAGTGAAATTCAAACAAGTGACATGTAGCCAGTTTTGTTTTTTATCGGTCAGCAACAACATAGGAAGTAGAACCTCTTAGCTTAATAGCTAGCTTTAGACATAGATTGTCATCAAGCACCGTTTAGGAATTGTCAACCGTTCTCCTCCCCTCTAGCGTTACATTTCAGTCTTTCATGGTACTTCTTAGGACATGGACCTTGATTTCTTAGCTTTACAACCTGCATGTGTCCTAACTTATCTGTGCGATGAGATTCCTCCACTCAATTTGCCTCTGTTGATCCCGCCCTGGCTACGCATGCTGCTCCCCTGTTCTATTTTTAGTGCTTTCCCAAGACCTACTATTAAAAGTAGTTTGTTTGCCCGAGGCCCAGGAGGCTGTATCAGAACTAGACTACTTATCTCCACAACCGGACTCAAGGCCAAATTCTGAGCTCTCTGCACAGAGGAAGAGTGGAATAGAGACTTTGCAAAAGCTCTGGGAAAAAAATCAGGCCATCGAAGAAAAGGAAATAACTTTTGTCTATGGGACCTATTCTCTCCTCCTTCTCCACCACCAGGATCTCAGCACACGCAGGCTCAGACATCTGTCCCAGGGATGCCCAAGCTCGCCTCTCTAAGGCCAGCGAGTCCTCACTCAGCGTGAATAGCCAGGATTGGGAAGTATTACTACTAACTAAAACCTCCTGGATAATTGTCAGAACCATGCTCTCAAGCATCCCTATGAATATTCCAAGTAAGTGGGTCTGGGTCAGCTGAAGCCCAGGATTTGTCATTTAACCAACACCTGGTTGTTTCTGATGTCACTAAATATATTACAAACAGCTCATTGTGGCCCACTGTACTTACACCTTCGCTTAAACACCAACACTACTTCTGGGTCAACAGGACTTAAAGCTTCTGGGGTGCCTTTGAGTTACTCCTTACTTGGGGAAAAATCAAAGTATAATAGAAATCATAAAGGGCAGGCGTGGGACTGAATCCTTGCTGTAGGGATGAGCAGTAAGTTATTTGTTGCTTGTTTGATTAGATTTTGGGCTGGGAGAGGCTAATTTGCCTTGTAAACATTTCCATCTTCCTTCTTCTGGTTTAATCCGTGATTTAGACCTGCCCAAACATGTCATAGTACTTTTTCAGGGCCAGAATTACTGGCCTAAGAGGTGGGATCTGGACTCAAGTGTGACCTGGGAGAATCGTTCACTGGTGTTTATCTACACCATTTGGGAGAACAGACCCATCTTTCAGCTGAGGTTGTCACAATGTGTGATTACAGCCTGGATTTGTCAGCAGCCATCCCCCGGATCTGCAATAAGTGAAACTCCTCGAGTAGGAAAGAGGGAAATAAACAGGCTCTCGTCGGAGGCCATGATTCTTGTACCCTCTCCTTTAATCCTTGAAATCACTACCATTTAAGCTAACTCTCTTTCCCCCTTTGAGTTGGTCTGTATTGGGTTTCCATCAATTTCAACAAAAGTAGTCTTAGTGCTTTTTTGCTCTGTGACCTTGGACACCAAGTCTTAATGTGCTCCTCATGGTTCACACTGAGAAGATAGTCCCGCCTTCACCTATTTTTATTTTCACTCAAGTTGAAGGGAGCAACGTATATAAAATGTCTGAGGCAGAACCCAGAACCAACAGGGCTCAATAAATGGTAGCTCTTCTCCTGTTCCTGAACTTCTTTTGAACCTTATTCCTGTGGCCATTCCACTTTCTGACGCTGTGAACTCTTGCTCAGAGATGGTGTCACCCGAATGTTCCTTTATCCAAACCCCAGATGGGACCCCTAATATTTCTCATCCAATTCCAGGCTATAGCTCTTGGATACAATGCCTAGGTGTGCATTAGAAAATGATGTTCCTTTGTACAGCCATGGTGGAAAACAGTATGTAGTTTCCCTAAAAATTAAAAAAAAAAAAAAATAGAGCTACCAGATGACCCAGCAATTCCACTGCTGGGCTACAGAAAACAAAATCACTAAATCAAAGACACATACACCCCATGTTCATTGCAGCATTAGTTACAATGGCCAGAATATGGGAACAACCTAAGCACCCATCAGTAGATGAATGGATAAAGATGTGGTTTATACACAGTGGAATACCACTCAGCCATAAAAAAAGAATGCAATCTTGCCATTTGCAACAAGGATGGACCTAAAGGTATTATGCAAAGTGAAATAAATTGGATAGAAAGCCAGCTACTGCAAGATTTCACTTATGTGTGTAATCTAAAACACAATCTCCTCTTAGGCCTTTTTTTTTATCTTGAATTGAGAGATTGACTAGAAGCAAAGACTCATCCCACCTACCACTATGTACTGCTACTATTTCTAAATCACCAATTTTTAAAAAAAAAAACTTATTTGTTGAGGCAGGGAGCGTGAGCACATGAGCAGTGGGGAAGGGGTGGGGACAGGGAGAATCAGGCTCCCTGCTGAGCAGGGAGCCCCACATGAGGAATGATCCCAGGGCCCCGGGATCATAACCTGAGTCAAAGGCAGACGTTTAATGGCTTAACTGACTGAGCCACCCAGGCGCCCCTCTGAATCACCAATTTTATCATTTCCCACATTTACCCAGCATCCTTCCCATGTGTCAGGGAGCCCTTCAAAGACTGGGCTCTGCAGTTGAAGGCAAATGCATCATGCCCTTAGTCAATTGCCCCTCACCTGAGCCCCAGGTCCCCTGAAACAGTCCCCAAGGTAGCCAGATTCTAAAGGATAATTTCATAATGGTGGAATAAGAATCAAGCTATTTAAAAATAAATAGAAATAGAAAGATGTAGACCCCGCTCCCTTCACTCAGAGAGAACCATTAAAAATGTTCTAGAGAGGGGAAGCCCTTGTCAGTGTTTATCTTTTTAAAATAGTTGTAACATTTGAAACTAATAATCACTGCTTCCTTCACAAAAAGCACTCACCTCCTCAGCTTCCGGGTCATTACTATATCCTGGATTTTTTTTTCTTAATTTTTACTAATCAATTATTTCCCTTCCCTTTTGGTGTCCCTTCAACATTGGTGCTCCCCAGATTGACATCCCTGTCTCTTATCTTTTCTAATTAGGTCCTCTCTTCCCCTTGGGTATTCAGATCCCATCGGAATAGCTGATGACTCCCCGAGCTGTTATTCCAGCCTGAATCTCCATGCCAAGCTCTAGACGCACATTTCCAACCATGTATGGGATGTTTTTAATTGGACGTGCCAGTCATCTTAAACTCAACAAGGCACCAAGCAAATGCCATCAGTCATTCTCCAGCGGCTGCCATCTGCCCCAAATTCCAAGCTGGGAAGTTTGGGAGCCCCCCTGGGATGTGGGAGAGAATGGGGGGTGGGCCTCAGCTGGTCACCAAAGCTGCTTTAGAAATGCCACAGGCTCATGGCACACCCTCATGGCACCCTCATGGCAATTGACTTAGTTCAAGCCCTCAGCATCCTGGAAAGACTTCCCAGATCACCCTGGCTGGGGGGGCAAGGTGGGGGGGGGGGCTTGTTACCTCTGGGAGACAAGTGCTATAAAGGCCACTCCCCGCCCCAGGCACGGCTTCCTCCCCAGCTGCCTAGAGCAGAGTATGCCGGGCCATCTCTGCCCTCTCCGTTTCTAGTACCGAGAACAGGGCTGACACATACATGTTTGGAAAGACGTTGAATGGAGCCCTTGTTGCCGGGAAGGAAACTGATCCAGACCACCGAGACAAGCCCTTTCTTTCACCTCTTCAGCCAGCCCCACCTGGGGAACCTTGCTTCTAGGGCCTCCTGTGAGGATCAGGCTCCACAACCAAGCACGTCCCACACCTGCTTGTGAAGGAGCTCCAGTTGTTTTCACTCCCTCCCTCACCCCCCGCCATGGCCCATTTTTATTTCTTCCTTCACCCTGTAATACACAGTGGTCTTTTCCTCTCTCCCTTCCTGCATTCTGTTGCTCTACTAAGTCTAAGTGCCCTGATGCTCACCCTGGGTTGAAACCATACAATTTCCCACCTCGGCTGATGTTCTCAGCCTGGATGCTCAGCGGTCAGGCCCTCCCCCACCCCCTCTCCCTGCGCCCCATCCCAAGATTCTGAGCCAGTGGGTCTTAAAAGGTTATCGGGAGTATTGTCAGAGGCCCCAGGCTCCAGATGAATGGGATGTGTGGCCAGTTGAGGCCCCACCATTGTCTGGAGCCTGCCTGCCCAGAGGGCAATCTCCAGACCAGCAGCATCCACATCCTCTGGGAGCTCATTAGACATGCAGAGTCTCAGGCCCCGCCCCAGCCCTGAATCAAAACCGGCATTAGATCAAGATCCCCAGGTGACTGTATGCCCATTAAGTTTCCCAAGGGCTGCAGTAGAGTCAAACAGGCAGGACAGAGACACTAACTGGATGAACTTAGTCTCCTCCCCACTGTAAGCCTCAGTTTCCCATCTACAAGAGGGCGGTAGTAACAGTGCTGTCTCATGGGGACGGAGTGGGGGACGGGGGTGGGCGGTCATCCTGCTCCTCAGGTAAAGTGCTAGATTAAACACTTGATAAGCAGTAGCCTCGTTACCACTCTCTCTCTCTTTTTCTTCATCCCTCTACCCTCTGCAGTAGGGGAGGGCAAAGCAAGAATAATCTTTATTCCCAGGAAGCTGGCTGTGTTATCCCGGGAAGCACGGCCAATAAGAAGCTTGCAGATGCCATAGTCCATCCAAATTAAACATTTCCAATTTTAAGCATGCAAAGAGGTCACAGCTCCCTTGACTTAGCTGCATCATCCAAAACACCGCCATGATCTGGCCTTCTAGACACCCTGCCTTCCCCAGTTACACAATCACCATCCCGCTGGGAGTGCCGTATGGAGCCTGCACCCCATTACACAGGCAATTTGTTTCCAGAAGCTGCATAGTGACTTGGCCCCACCGCTCTTGAGGCTGGCGTTTCCACTAGACTGCAAGGCACAATTTCAAGAGGCAGATCATTTAAAACCAATTATTGGAACTCAACCGGCTTTTGCAACGAATTAATTTAAGGAATCCAAGGTGCCAGAGGGATTATAGAAGAAGGGATGAGAGGGGGTATTTCTTATTTTTAAAGCAGTCTGGGATCTATTTAGAGAGGTTCCAAACATCAGGGGTTGTGTTCAGACGGCAACCTAATACTTTATATTGCTCTCTTTCCGTAGAGTTCTCGCATCCCCCCGTGATTGGATGGAGTCTCCCTGAAAAGCTAACATTAAACTGGGACATAATAACAGCCTCGGGACATCAGAGCCCGCTTGCTCCTGCCCTGCAATACTGGACGTTTTTATGTGCATTACGTTAAGAGCTTCCATCTCTCTGGACAAAGGGGGGAAGCGCTTCCATGGTGGGTGGCCCCAATTAAACCCTGTGCCCGATGAATTTCCGCCCAGGCTCACTGGAAGGCATCCAGGGCTGATTAGAAAGCAAGTACCTCAAATGGCCCAGTGCTGCCATAATGAAAAGCCCTTGAAAACTGCTAAATGACACGGAGGAAAATCATTACAATTGAAACTCCCCCCACCCCATACTCCCCCATGCCTAAAAAAAAAAAAAAAAATTCAGAATTGCTTAAATATTGCTTTGTTCAATGAGTTCACTGTACAGTAAATAAAAGATCTCTCACAGACACACAGCTTTGAACACACTGCTTTAATTATAAAACACTTATTTGGTTTAAAAGCACATAAAGAGAATACAGACAAAAACAAAACAAAAACAAAAACAGACCCCCCCCCAAAAAAAGCTGATAAATTGCCACATATGCTATGGAACTGGCAAAGTAGGTCTACTGCAGAGGGACTGAAGAAATTACTTAATTTAAAAATAGTAATAAGTACCAGTACAAGCTCTTTTTGAAAGTCTTGGAAAATAAAGAAAAATGGAATGAAAGAACCAGATAATTTGTTATTTACCCTTCAAAGATGACCACAGGTAACATAGTATCTTCCTGCTGTAAGCACCATTTTACACAGTTGAGATCTGGCGCCTGGGTGGCTCAGATGGTTAAGCGTCTGTCTTCGGCTCGGGTCATGATCCCAGGGTCCTGGGATCGAGTCCCGCATCGGTCTCCCTGCTAGGTGGGGAGAGCCTGCTTCTCTCTCTGCCTCTGCCTCTCTCTCTCTCTGACTCTCATGAATAAATAAATAAAACATTAAAAAAAAAAGAGAGAGATCCGGCTGGATACACTTTTGTGCACTACTTTGTTTGACTGGCATTATATACAGAATATGTTGCAGGTATGAAGCTTCCCTGCACCGCCAGTGTGAATGGCTGGGACATAATCCATCAGAGGAATATAAAATAACACACTTAGCAGAAATTTAGAATTCCCTTTGTTGTGAGACCGCTGAGCTATAACAAATCATGGCATGGGGCATCTGGGTGGCTCAGTTGGTTAGGTTTCCAACTCTTGATTTCCTCTCAGGTTGTGATCTCAGTGTCGTGAGATCGAGCACCGGGTTGGGCTCTACACTCAGCGCAAAGTCTGCTTGCGATTCTCTCTCCCTCTCCCTCTGCCCCTCCCCACACTTGTACACACTCGCTCTCTCTCTCTCAAATAAATAAAATCTTTAAGAAAAAAACCTTCCAAAACAAACAAAAAACAAATCATGGCAGCAACAGGAACATCTGTATCATTGCCCCTACAATGGGGAAGGGAGGTGGGGAGCCCAAGTGTTACTTGTCTCAGACCATGCAAAAGAGAAGTGCCCAATGAATACAGGTTGCACAAATACCTTTTATTTAGGGCTACCATCACTCACACACCCAGGGATTGCACCCACAAACATTAGATCCACAGGTTGTATCTTTTCCTAAAAGCCACAATTTAGAATTCAGTCTTGCATATGAAGGATAGCATAGGCTTAATCAATGCTGTAGAACTAGGAAAACAGTGGCACAGGGCATACATGTATCTCAGAAAGTTCCACTCTAGCAGAGAGAGACTCCAGTTTGGTTGAGAAATGAATAGTCATGACAACAGCGAGGGTGAAATTTACTCCCACCCGTTGACTGCCCAGCACCATGCACACTGAAAGAAAAGAAGCATCAAAGTACTGTGCAAAACAGTTTCCTCTGGGAAATGAAAGTAAGACTGTCCAATGCACAAAGAAGTTGGGAAATTACCAGCTGACAAAATTTGGATAAGTGGCAGTGGTGGAAACACACGTGAGGCCCATCTCACCATCCTTTCCTGGGGAGCATGATGCATTGCGCTGGGGGGCGGGGTACAACCCACCGCCAATCAGTCGCGGAGGTTTCTAGGGAGTCTTCGTGTGGGAAGAGAAACCCCCGTATTCCTGGAGTCCACCAGCAGATGTCTGTATGGCCATCCCTGAAGGCTTGACCAGACCAGACCTCCGCTCGGAATGAGAGTGTTTGGAATTCATCCCTAACTTTCAGAGTTACACCAAAAAGGACCCTCCTAATTCACATGGGCTATCGCTGCGTGCCAGAACGCTCACCCAGGAAAGTCATAGGCTGGACCCAGCATGGCATGTGTATCCTTAAATGAGGGGGGAAAGGAGTTGAGGGAGGAAAAGTCAGGGCATGCCAGAGGGAGGAGGGCATTTAGAAGGCTAAAAACTTAAAGAACAAAAACCAAAGACAAGAACAATCAAATGGATGTGATTTGAAGACCAGGAAACCATTTAACAGATGCAAAGGGAGGAACCAGTGTGTGGAAAGGTAGCATCAGACATCAAACATTGGTATGTATTAAATTTGTATAGCTATTTAACTCCTTCGACCCTTAAAACGGCCCCATGAGATCAGTAATATAAATACCAATTGATAAGCCCTAAGCTAGGACATAGATTACAGTCTTTTCTGAACCTTTTAAGCTCCATCCTTATGAAAGCCGGATGACAACTGAATTCACCCTGTCCCTTAAAATGGGAACGTAATGGGTGTGGCCCCTAGGTCCTTTGTACTATCGGACATCTAGTGGCCTTGCCAGATTTTGAGGGGCTCCCCAGACATGTGCTTTCTCACTTTGGCTCCCACCAAAGTCTCCATGTCACCAACTCTCATCTCTCCCTCTTTCCTCTCTGTCCTGCATCGGCCAGACAAAGAGCACCATGTCTGATTTGTCCCAAACCACTCAAGAGAGCCATCTGTGTCCACAGCAGCTGCTACTGAAGTGTGGGGACTCAGATGCTTGTTATTTTTGGTTGTAGTGAAATACCGTCTTAGTCCAGAGAAACAGAGCCAATAGGAACTTTGCGGACATATAGAAACATAGCTTCTAGCAGGGGTTTGTTCACCTGATTATGGAGGCTGAGAAGTCCACGGTGTGCTCTCTGCAAACTGGAGGCCAGTGCTGTGGTTGCAGTCCAAGCCCGAAGACCTGAGAACCAGGGGAGCCCCGTGGTGTAGTTCTGGTCTGAATCCAAAAGGCCCGAGAACCTGAAGCACTGATGTCCAAGTGCAGGAGAAGGTGGATGTCCCAGCTCAAGCAGGGAGAGTGAATTCATCCTTCCACGGACTTTTGGTTCTTCTACTCAGGCCCTCAAAGGATTGCATGATGCCCACAGGTGTTGGTGAGGGTGATCTTCTTTATTCAGACTGCCCATTCAAATGCTGATCTTTCCAGAAACACCTTCACAGACACACCCAGAAAGACTATTTGAGGAGCTATCTATCTGGGTGTCCCTTAGCCCAGTCAAGCCGACACATAAAATGAACCATCACTAGTACACATAACATCAAGTTTACCATTTTAACCATCTGAAAGTGTGCAACTTGATGGCATTAAGTGCCTCCCCAATACTGTATAACCATCACCACCATCAAACGGGTTTACAGCGGAGACTAAACTGATTTAAGGGGGTATCAGATATCCCTTTCTTACAAGTTACCATGTTGCCGGAGGTCTCCATAAACCCAAAGACTCTTCTTTCTTCTCCTTTTTTTCCTTGCTTTTTATGCAGAACTATCTAGCCTCCACCTCTGTCCAGATCCAGGCCTCTCTTAGCCTAGCAAATAACTCACCAATGCTCTGCAGAAATAATAGGTTGTCCATCCCTTGCTTCCCTCATCAGTAGTGAAGAGCACCTAACAGAAGTGCTGGTGTTTCAGACCCCTTTCTGCCTACCCAGTCTCCCCAAGTGAAAAGAAGCTGAAAAGAGCATGATTTCCTCAGATTATGGAGAGTGCCCGGACCCTCAGAAAGCAGAAATACTCATCTTTGGTTTAGGTGTGAGACAAAAAAGTGTTGTTGTTGTTGTTGTTGCTAAACTTAGAAATAAAACCCCCAGTTATTTTACTAGCAAAAAATGAGTTTATTTGGGCCCCCTCACTGCCTCCATTTCCTTAAGGAAGGGTTTTTTTCTCTCTCCCTCCCCCACACTGTAGCAGCGCGTGAGTGGGCCGGGTGGGCAGCGAAGTTTTCCAAGAAATAACTTCACCAAGATGTCCAGTGATAGGCAAAGGTTCAATGATGAGAGCCCCAGCGCCAGCAGTGGTAGTTCAGATGTGGACCAGCGAGACCCAGCCGCTCCAGAGCCTGAAGAACAGGAAGAAAGAAAACCTTCTGCCACTCAGCAGAAGAAAAACACCAAACTCTCTAGCAAAACCACTGCTGAGTTATCCACTAGTGCTAAAAGAATTCAGAAGGAGCTAGCTGAAATAACTCTTGATCCTCCTCCTAATTGCAGTGCTGGGCCTATTTATGAATGGAGATCGACTATACTTGGTCCACCAGGTTCCGTATATGAAGGTGGTGTTTTTTCTGGATATCACTTTTTCATCTGATTATCCATGTAAGCCACCAAAGGTTACTTTCCGCACCAGAATCTATCTATCACTGTGACATCAACAGTCAGGGAGTCATCTGTCTGGACATCCTTAAAGACAACTGGAGTCCTGCTTTGACTATTTCAAAGGTTTTGCTGTCGATTTGTTCTCTTTTGACAGATTGCAACCCTGCAGATCCTCTGGTTGGAAGCATAGCCACTCAGTATTTGACCAACAGAGCAGAACATGACAGGATAGCCAGACAGTGGACCAAGAGATACGCCACATAATTCACAGAATTTGTATGCGGTGGGAAGGAGCAGAAGGTCCCTTCCCACTGTGCTGCAAATCTTTATAGCCTTTACAATACGGACTTCTGGGCATATGTTACACTGATTCTACTCTCTGCTTTTATCCTTTGGAGACTAGGAGACTCCCCCAAAAGGTAAATGCTATCAAGAGTAGAACTTTGTAGCTGTAGATTAGTTATGTTTAAAACGCCTACCTGCAAGTCTTGCTTCTTTGGGATATCAAAATATATTTTGTGATGTACTAAGGATATTGGTCCTGAAGTCTACCAAATATTACAGTGCATTTTAGCCTAATCCATTATCTGTATGAAGTTATAAAAGTAGCCGTAGATGACTAGGAATTATGTCATTTGTATTAAACCCAGATCTATTTCTGAGAATGTGGTTCCCTGTTGTGAAAAATGTTTTACCTTTTACCTTTGTCAGTCTGTAATGAGAGGATTTCCTTTTACCCTTTGTGGCTCAGAGAGCACCTGATGTATCATCTCAAACACAACAAACATGCTCCTGAAGGCAAAAAAAAAAAAAAAAAAATGAGTTTATTTGGGAATAGCAGAGAAGGGCAAGAGGCAAAGGCTAAGCTACAAGGCAAAACCAGAGGCAAATCCACAGCACAAAACAGAGGACAGCTCTCTTATAGAGGAACGGGGGTGTTGGGAAGGCTGTTGTAAACAAAAAGGCCATTGGAGTAAACTGGGAGTTTCAACTATGGTGGCTTTTCATTGGCTGAATTGTAGCACTCTCTCATTGGCTGGGCTGTTGCTGGGGGAGAAGGAAAGTCTTTCTTCGTCCCGCTGGGATGGTAAAGCAGCATCCACCTGCAAGGTCCATCTCTTCTCTTCCTTTTGGGTCTGCAATTGAGAGCTAAGTGGGAGAGCTCCCCCTGCAGGCCTCCCAGCCCCATTCTAAAGGTGGTTTCCTTTTATTAATTTTCACATTGTCAATTTCTAAAATATAAAAGCTGGAATACATACTCCCAACCACAGAGCTAGAAACGAAGCCAGAGCTCATCGTGAGTTCAGACTGACCTGATGGGTCCATTTGTAAAGGTCAAGCCAATAGACCATAATTGGCATGAGCTTGAGCTCATGGGAAGCAAACTCCCCCCAAATTCTCCATAATGGGTCAATGACCTTTCTCTGTGCTCTTCTAACATTCAGTATTTTGTTCTGTCACAGGACATAGGAAATTAAACCAAAAACTAAAATAATGTGGGATAGCCTCCCTCCTGGATTTTAAGCCTCTGAGGGTTAGGGGCTATGTTAATTCTATCTTAACTGGTGGTTCTCCACTGGGGACATTCCCTATACCCAAGGGACATTTGGCAATGTATGGAGACATTTTGGTTGTCATAACTGGGATAGGGGTTGCTACTAGCATTTAGTGTGTAGAAGCCAAAAATGTTGCTCAACATCGTATGCTGCACAGAGCAGAACCCCCACAACACAGAGTTATCCTGTCCAAAATGTCAATGGTGCTGAGATTGAGAAACCGTATCTTAAAGGATATTCACTTAGGAAATATTTATTAAGCACTGTCTGTGTATCATACCATGTGCTAAGGGTTGGAATCACCACGTTCCTGCTTCTTTACCATACCTATTTTTGTATTAATAATAGTAAGCACCCAATAAGCATTAAAGGGTGTAGGGTCCTATACTAACTCTTTACACATATAATATTATCTTCTATAATCTTCACAATAGCTCTGTAATGTCACCATCTCAAATGACAGAATGGAAGCTCAGAGAGGCTGAGTAGGATCCCTAAGGCAACACAGCATCTGACTTATGTTTCCCGATTCATAACAATTGCACACAATTGCCTACCAGATAAAAAGCAATTGGGAATCATAGTATATACATCATAGGGCTGTTAGGTTATTTCACTCTTTGTATTTTATGACTTCACAAATAGAGTAGGTTTTCAGGCTGGAAACTTGAGGATGACCTTTGCCATGGTGGGTGGTTTTTAGAGATGCTAGATTATCATTTGAGGTGGGAGAGAAGATAAGAAGTCTAAAAAGGGGTCATGAAGGGAGGGGATCTTGAATGCCCAATTATTCTCCAGGAATGATGACCTTTGTTGAAGACCCTCTGCAGAAGAATGAGTGTGCGTGTGTGCGTGTGTGCGTGTGTGTGTGTGTGTGTGTGCATGCATGTGCAGGTGCGTGTGTGGGTGTGTTGGGAGAGGGGAACTTAACAGAGGGCAGAAAACAGAGAATTCGGGAAGATGATGTGGATAATGAGGGCTTGGACCAAGGGACAAAAGGAACCTGTCTATTTCTTAGAATCTCAATCCACCCCTTTCAGTAGGAGCTCCTGTTTCCTCACCCAGGTGAAGAATAAATACTCTGTGCCCTCCCGTGTTACGAGGACACTCTGCAAAGAAGAAGAAACTGTGAGAGAACCTTGGGGGTAAATGTTTGTAAGAAGAAACGGGAGGAGCCAGGAGGTCTGGCAAACCCATCAGTCCGTGACTTGCCTCTGACCCCAAGTGAAGGCGAGAGGGAACGGTGGCTGGGTGGAAGCGTCTGAGATTTCTGTGCAACGTTAGGAAGGTTCTAGAAGCCCATGGAAGGGCCCTCAAGCCGGAGCGAGCTGGCAGAGGAGTGCTGTGTTTCCTAGTGGTGTGTGTGTGTGTGTAGCCGGGGGTCTGCCTTAGCATAGCTGCTGCTCTCACTCACTCACAGGCTAGGAGCAGTCCACCCGAAGCGTGGCCGGGTCACAAACGCAGCCACGGAATTCGGTCCATTACCCTGCCTGAAGCTGAGTGTTTGTGAGGCATTCCCATGACCATCACACTAGGTACTTTCAAATGTTTACTAAAACCAGCACAAATCCTCTGCCTTCAATTCAGCTAGCCGTGCAAGTACTCAGGCACATGCCCCTGGGCAAACCGTGCCCGCCCTCTGCATTGCACTCGAGCATCGGTGTGTGCTGCCAGTGAGCTCATCCGCTTGCACGACCTGCTATAAATGCCCGTCTCTACATACACTTGATCTTCCGCCCCTCTACCCCGCGTACCCCCCAGAAAGTCCTAGTCTTTTGTTTTGTTTCTTATGAAAACCTGTATCTTAGCTTGGAAGGTCTGGCCCTCCTGTTTCTTTCTGCAGCCACTAGGCCCAGGATAATAAGCCACAAGCACTCTAATCATGTGTAAACAATACCTCTCTGAGGTGAGCTCCAAGCAAAGAAGGTGGCCCAATTGTCATTCCTCTCCTGACGGTCCTGCCCGGCCTCCCCATGGTGGCACAGATGATGGGACGGGCGAGCCTGAGCGGCTGGACCCCAGCCAGCCAGCTGGGAGTCCTTCGGTGGGACCGGAAATAGTAATCAAGCAGGGCAGATGGAGGTGAGGGGCTTTCAGGATCCTACCTGAGTGCTCCAAAGGTGGCCGCAGGGCACTTGACTCAGATCCAAGAGAGGCACCTGGCTCCAAGCTGGCGTGGGGCCAGTTTCAGAGGGTAAGCTTGCTATGAATGACGGTGTCTGGGCTCAGTTCATGCTTTATTGTTGTGTCTCTTTATAACTAATTCCTCAGTGAAAGATGTTTGAAACCTAAGCCTCCGTGCCCGCCCTCCCCATTTTCGTTTCAGTTGCAGGCACTTACCCCTGTTGAGGATCATGACAGTCCTGCTAGTGAGTAAATCCCTGCTGGAAACTGAATCCCTGAGCAATGCCAGGCACCGCTGTTGAAATCTAGGAGCTTCTCCAAAGGGCTAGAAATGACTAAGGACGAGCAGACCTGTCCATTTCCTGTAGCATCTGCGCTGTGCCTAGTGCAATAGATGAAGAAGGCATGATTTCTCAAAAATGTAAGAACTGTATTCTAAAATGTATGTGGGCCAGTACAATGGTTCTCCTAGTCTGGTCCCCCAACCAGCAGCAACAGTCTCACCAGGAAACTGGTTAGAAATGCAGGGTTTTGACACAGCCACACCTACTGAATCAGAAATGCTGGGGGTGGGAGCCAGTATGCTCCATAAGGTTTCCAGGTGATTCTGATCATCACTAATGTTTGAGAATCCCTAACTCTAGAGACATTGTTTTTTCACCAATAACTGAACACAAGATAGTTTAATCATGTAATAATCCTATTGTGCCTTATCACGCTGTACTTATTCAAATACATATTCAACTATTACCATGTTCTAGGCTCTACGCTAGGCATAGGCGGGCATAATGGTAAATATGGAGACATGGTCCTTGTTCTCATGAGCTTATCTTCTGGTAAAGAGAACTGATATTAATCAAAGAAACACACAGATAAGTGTATAGGCACTTATTTAAAGTGTTTTGAATAAAATGTACACACCTAATCCAGTATGGGAAATTAAGAAAAGCTTAGGCGAGGGAGTGGTACTTGAGCTGGGAAATAAAGGCAACATAGACATTACGGTGGTAAACTTTGGAATGGAGGTGGTTTTTCAGGCCACCAGCAATAGGTCAAAGCCTTGCATGTGGCTGAAGGTGGCTCATTTAAGGACCTGGTGGAGCATCAGCTTGGCCTAAGTGCAGAGATCAAAGGGCAAAGACTCATGAAACAGGATGCGTTAGAGAGACTTGGAACCATGTTAGAATACCGGTCTGTTACCAGATCCATGGCATTCCACTGAAAAGTCTGAAGACGGGGCAGGGCAACACCAGCAGATCGGCATTTGGAAAAATCCCACTCGGGTTGAGGTGTGGAGAATGGACTGGAAAGGGGCCAGGGAGGAAGACCAATTTGGAGGACAGTACAGTTGTTCGGGCCAGAGATGAGATAGGGGGATCATCAGGGTGGTGGACGTGGAGAACCCCACAAATCTATCACAAGTCCTGAGGTGGGGGGAGACAAAGGTGTCAAGAGTGAGTGTGGTTTCCGGCTCACACAGCTAGAGGGATGGGGAGACCATTCAGTGAAGCAGCATCTTTGAAAAGCATCAGGTTTGGGACAGGGTCGGGGCAGAGGTGCAAAGAAGTAAGCTTTCCAGATGTTGAGTCTTAGCTGACCTTGAGACGCCCACGTTGGTGTCTCAGGGTTGAAGCACACCAATGAAAGAGTCTAGAATGAGAAGATAGTAAGTCTCAGGATCCATCCTAGAGGGACTCCAGTATGTGGGACTCAATAGGTAGGGCTCCATAACAGTTTGTATAGTAACATGAAGAGGAAAGGAGGAAAAATTTAGAAAAAACAAGACTATCATAGACTGCACTGGAATAAAACTCTGGCGCTGCCACCCAAATGAGCTACTCATTCCTTGCAAGCTGGTTCCAGTGTGAAGAGAAGCGTGTTCCTCCATCTGTAAAAGGGGCAGAAAGTGGTCTATATCTCATATATGTATTTCCAGGATTTTATGATGTAACATTTCACATCCAGCAAAGCTTAGTGATCACTGCCCTGTGCAAAGCACAGGAAAGACTCTTAATGTTATTTATGCAATTATTACATAAATGAATGCTTGACTGAATAATGTTCTCAATCTCCTTTCTCACAGAATTATCTTTTTTGAGATCCAATGTGTAATAATGGAATGGAGGGGCAGGAAAGGGAGTGTGTTTGAGTTCTGCATTCCATCCAGTAAACTTGGGCATTTGCTTTGAGCCTCTATCCTTATTAGAGAAACTGGAAAAGGCCGAGGCATGATTTCATCCTAGCAAAATTTAAAAAAAAAGAAAAAGATTAAACTACCTTTATCATGTTACTTTCTCTAAAAAGTGTCACCTTGTATTACATGTATCAGGATGGATTATGCCAATTGCTTCATCTGACCTTTCTCACTCACCCTACACACTCATCACTTTGAAAAATGTTTATTATGGGGCTGCGGGTGGCTCAGTTGGTTAAGCATCTGACTCTTGATTTCGTCTCAGGTCATGATCTCAGGGTAATGAGATGGAGCCTGGAGTTGGGCTCCATGCTCAGCATGGGAGTCTGCTTGAGATTGTCTCCATCTCCCTCCGGCCCCCAGGTCACACTCACTTGCTCTCTCTCTCTCAAAAAAGAAAAAAAAATGTATTACTTTGGAAGATCTCATCTCTTTCAGAACTATCATCTGTAATGCACATTTACAATAAAATTAAAAGGCAATTATCAAGAGTTATAAGAGACTCCAAAATGGCTGGACAAATAACTATGTTTCTAGAAGGTGATCTGGGATCTGCTTTTTAAAAACAAAAAAAGCCAGGATTGATACAAGAAGGCAAACTTTTAAAATGGTTAAAGGCATTATTATATCTTTGTTTAGAAATAAGTATATTCCTGGGCGCCTGAGTGGCTCAGTCGTTAAGCATCTGCCTTCGGCTCAGGTCATGATCCCCGGGTCCTGGGATCGAGCCTCATGTCGGGCTCCCTGCTCAGCGGAGAGTCTCCTTCTCCCTCTGCCACTCCCCCTGCTTGTGTTCCCTCTCTTGCTATGTCTCTCTCTGTCAAATAAAATCTTAAAAAAAAAGAAAGAAAGAAAGAAAAAAGTATATTCCTGGGATCAACTGAAGGAATTTCACTTTCTCTTTGCTTAGGCCTCTGAGAACATGGGAGCAGTATCCCACGAACGCCACGCCCTAAGATACAATGGGAGGAGGATTAATTCCAAAGATGTCCCCAGCCAATGACCGTGAGTGGGAGGAAGTCTCAGAATCAGGGATAGCTCCAGAAATCTCATCAATTACAAGGGGATAATACTAATGCCTGATGCAACCTGACAAGGTGTTTATAAGGACTCCAAAAGCTTCACTGAGGCGATTTCGCACACCATCCTTCTGAAACACACTTCTCTTCACATTGAACCATTGTGAAATAAGGTGTTGTGGAATAAACAGCATCTTAGAAACATGTTAATGAGATGAATACCGAATAACTAGAATTTAGTGGGTACTTCCTGTGTGCTGAGAACCACGCTAAGCATTTGTACGCATAGGCCATTGAATCCAATCAATAATCCTACAAGGAAGGCACTGTTGTTCTCCCCATGTTACAGAGAAAGAAACTAAGGCACAGAGAGATCAAATAATTTCCCCAAGGCCACTTGACTAGTGAACAATGAAGCTGGGCTCAAGGTAAAGGCTTATCTGACTCCAGACTAAACTATCTTAACACAAGCCAGGAAGTAGTCTTTCTCTCTCTCCTCCCTCCAGCCAAGAAATAATAACTTCCTCCTTATTAAAAAAAAAAAAAAAATTAAAGGAAGATCATATGGTTATATAGATAGATACAAAAGTTGTGTGAATTTGAAGGAAAATAAAGCACTAGGTATCATTACCACCATTATCGTTAAGGAATAAGAAAAATGCTATAAACAGAAAAACAAGAAATGGTAGACATTTTGGAAACTATGCCCAGTGGTTTCCTTGCCACCCTCGTTTTTTTTTTTTCTTTTTCTTGTTAGCCAAAGCTGGGTACCACCTGCACTATTTACTCACATGTATGTGACCTGACTCACTTTACAAACATTACAGTGAGTTTACCAAATGTGAAT